>NW_028128923.1:0-340029 GCF_965231255.1 Vanellus vanellus | reverse complement strand
GTTGGCTAATTAAAGGAGGAGGTGTAACTATCAATCTAATCTGGCTTGTTCTCAAATTTACCATAATTTCCACACTTGAGAGGCTGGTGAAATGAAACAGCACTACTACACTTTCCCATTCATCAGCCGGAAGCAGAACAACTCAGAGAACCGGGCGAAAAATAATTAGGATGCGGGATCAGGTGTTGCGCGCGTGCATCTGTGCCTGTACAGGGGCACGCAGGCACATGAGCATTCACGGGAGGCAGCAGCAGTAGCACGGGGGCAGATGAGCACCACCAGTCATTTGACCTCGACAGGTGAATGCTTGCAGATGTACTCACAGCACACTTATTAGAAGAGGCCCAAATGCCCGAGAAAACTGCCGTCAGATTACGCCGGAAACAACAACGGCT
Organism: Vanellus vanellus; assembly: GCF_965231255.1. NCBI lineage: Eukaryota > Metazoa > Chordata > Aves > Charadriiformes > Charadriidae > Vanellus > Vanellus vanellus. Next base: position 339,634 of record NW_028128923.1, on the reverse strand, counting down.
TTTTAAACAACTACAGCCGCCAGAACGGTACCGGCGGCAGCACTGCAGGAGTTGCAGAGGAACCGCTGGGGCAACCCCAGCGCACCGGGTGCTCAGCGCGTGGCCCTGACCCCACCGCATGGCATGTCAGCCTTGGGCAGGAAGCTTGACATTTTCTGGAAGCACCGGTGTCATTTCACGGGCTTTGCCGTCGCTTTGCGCTTGTGGGGTAACACTATAGAGTTTTTCAGAAAGTGTTGGAGCAACTTTGGTACCTTTTCCATTCAGGCACACTGGGAGTGAGCTGTGGGGCTGCTGCCAGGGGCTCTGCTCAGCACAGCATGGCTGGAGCTGGCCCAGGACCTCCTTCGAAAGACAGACTGGTCAGACACACAGCTATCCTGAATCATCAAGGATAATCCTATGTTCAAGTTCAAGTTCCTACCTTCCAGTTCAAGTTCAAGTTCCTACGTTCCAATTGGTGCCCGTTACCTCTTGTCCTGGATCATGTCCTTGTCCAGCGTCACACGCGGCAGTTTTAAACGGGCTGCCCACACGCCAACGGTCAGTCGCCGAGGAGACCAGCTTCAGTGAAGGTAAGGCCTCACTGGGGAAGGGGATCGCGGCGGATCGGTCTGGCAGAGGGCTCTTTTGAGGGCTCTTGTAGCTGGGAATAGCGGCTGGCGCGTGCTTGTGCCGGAGCCGGCAGCTCGGGGGCGGTCTGCTGACGCGGCAGGGGCGGAGCCAGCGTCACACGCGGCAGTTTTAAACGGGCTGCCCACACGCCAACGGTCAGTCGCCGAGGAGACCAGCTTCAGTGAAGGTAAGGCCTCACTGGGGAAGGGGATCGCGGCGGATCGGTCTGGCAGAGGGCTCTTTTGAGGGCTCTTGTAGCTGGGAATAGCGGCTGGCGCGTGCTTGTGCCGGAGCCGGCAGCTCGGGGGCGGTCTGCTGACGCGGCAGGGGCGGAGCCAGCGTCACACGCGGCAGTTTTAAACGGGCTGCCCACACGCCAACGGTCAGTCGCCGAGGAGACCAGCTTCAGTGAAGGTAAGGCCTCACTGGGGAAGGGGATCGCGGCGGATCGGTCTGGCAGAGGGCTCTTTTGAGGGCTCTTGTAGCTGGGAATAGCGGCTGGCGCGTGCTTGTGCCGGAGCCGGCAGCTCGGGGGCGGTCTGCTGACGCGGCAGGGGCGGAGCCAGCGTCACACGCGGCAGTTTTAAACGGGCTGCCCACACGCCAACGGTCAGTCGCCGAGGAGACCAGCTTCAGTGAAGGTAAGGCCTCACTGGGGAAGGGGATCGCGGCGGATCGGTCTGGCAGAGGGCTCTTTTGAGGGCTCTTGTAGCTGGGAATAGCGGCTGGCGCGTGCTTGTGCCGGAGCCGGCAGCTCGGGGGCGGTCTGCTGACGCGGCAGGGGCGGAGCCAGCGTCACACGCGGCAGTTTTAAACGGGCTGCCCAGGAGCGCAGCGGTAGCCGCTGCGCACCCAGCACGCGGGCAGCTGGTGGGCGTCACCCAGGGCTTCACCGCGGTGAGATCGCTGCTCACCGAGCTCTGAGGAGGGCAACCATCTTGTGAAGGAGTGAGTACCAGTCACACTGTGCTTCAGCAGCAGCTGTGCTAGCTTGTCTAGTCAGGTGCAGAGGTTAGCACTCCTCACTTGTTAGACCCTCCCATTTCTTGTCAGTGTCCCTGACTACCGTTGATCATGGTCTCCACCAGAAAGAGAGCTTGTTTCAGAAAGACTGTGTCAACACAGACAGAGCAACTGCCCCGAACCGTGGCCGTTCAGGTCTCTGGCTGCAGGGAGTGTCAGAGCCTACGGCTGCCTGGTGAGGGAGACCAGGATTCCACCTGTGTGAGGTGTGAGCAGGTGCAAGATCTGCTCAGCATGGTTGTAAAGCTAAAGACACTGTAAAGCTAGAGACACTGAGGACCATCAGAGAGTGCGAAAGGGAGATCGACTGGTGGAGCAACTCCTTGATGTGCCAAACAGAAAGGCCCCAAGGGGATACCCCCCAGAGGGTGATGGACCCCCTGCCCTCACGGGCAGAGGTAGGGATCCAAAAAGATCATGAGAGGTGGAGGCGAGTTCCAGCTAGGTGTCATGGGCGACCCCCCTCTCTACCTGCTCAGCCTCCCCAGGTGCCCCTCCGTAATAGGTTTGAGGCCCTGGATCTTGAAGAAGACGTAGGTGAGGATGTGGTGCAAGCCCCGCCTGCAAGGTCATATAGGAAGAGGCGCTTGACTCCACGCCTCAAGACTGCCTCTGATAAAAAAGAACGAAGGGTAATTGTAGTAGGCAATTCCCTTCTGAGAGGGACAGAGGGCCCGATATGCAGAGCTGACCCTCACCACAGGGAAGTGTGTAGTCTACCCGGAGCCCGGATCAGGGACATCACCAGGGTACTTCCCACCCTGGTGCACCCGACAGACTACTATCCACTGCTGGTATTCCAGATGGATGGGCAGGAAGCTGCATCCCGTAGCCTGAGGGGAATGAAGCAGGATTTCAAGGCCTTGGGGCGGATGGTGAAGGACTCTGGGGCCCAAGTTATTTTCTCTTCTTTCCTTCCATCTTCACGTGATGATGTGGGATGGAATGGAAAAATTAAGTCAATAAATGATTGGCTTCAGGACTGGTGCTACAGGCAGGGCTTTGGTTTCTTTGATAACAGCTGGTTTTATAGGACACCGGTCTGGACAGTGACATGTGGGAAAGGTTTATCTCACAGGGGCAAAAGGATGCTGGGGCAGGAGCTAGCAGGGCTCATTTGGAGGGCTTTAAACTAGATTCGAAGGGGGGTGGGGTTGTTACTGAGCTTGCATTGGTGGGGCAGCACTCCAGAATTGATAAAGGCCAGGAGGCCTCCCACACCCATAGGGTGAAATCGGTGTGCTCAGCCCGCTCCCTGAAATGCCTGTACACCAATGCACGCAGCATGGGGAATAAGCAGGAAGAGTTAGAAACTCTTGTTCGGTCAGGAGATTATGATCTGGTGGCAATTACAGAGACATGGTGGGACAGCTCACATGACTGGAATGTGGTCATGGGTGGCTATGTCCTTTTCAGGAAAGACAGGCCAGCCAGGCGAGGTGGTGGAGTTGCCCTTTACGTGAGAAAGCAACTACAATGTACCGAGTACTGTCCACGTTCAGTTGAGGAGCAAGTTGAGAGTCTGTGGGTGAGGATTAAGGGACAGGCTGGCAGGGGTGACACTGTTGTGGGTGACTATTACAGGCCACCAGATCAGGGGGAGGAAGTTGATGAGGCCTTCTATGGGCAGCTGAGAGTGGCCTCACAGTCACAGGCCCTGGTTGTCGTGGGGGATTTTAACTTTCCGGATGTTTGCTGGAAGGACTACACAGCCAGCCAGCCTCAGTCTAGGAGGTTCCTCCAATGCATTGATGACAACTTTCTGATGCAAATGGTGGAGGAGCCGACTAGGAGAGGTGCACTGCTGGATCTCGTCCTCACTAACAAGGAGGGTCTGGTGCAAGGAGTAAAGGTTGAAGGCTGCCTTGGCTGCAGCGACCATGAGATGGTGGAGTTCATGATCTCGGCTGGTGGAAGCAGAATAGCAAGCAGAATCGTAACCCTGGACTTCAGCAGGGCAAACTTTGGCCTTTTCAAACAATTACTAGGGGAAATCCCGTGGACAAAGCTGTTTGAAGGTAAAGGTGCCCAGGATAGCTGGTCAGCATTCAGGGACTGCTTCTACCAAGCTCAAGATCAGAGCATCCCGACACGTAGGAAGTCAAGGAAGGGAGCTAGGAGACCTGTGTGGCTAAACAGGGAACTGCTTGGCAAGCTCAAGTGGAAGAAGAGAGTTTATAGATCATGGAAGGAGGGGCTGACCACTTGGGAGGAGTACAGGGCTGCTGTCAGGGGATGTAGAGAGGCAACTAGGAAAGCTAAGGCCTCCTTAGAGTTAAACCTGGCAAGAGGGGTCAAAGACAACAGGAAGAGCTTTTTCAAATACATGGCAGATAAAACTAACACCAGAGGCAATGTAGGCCCACTACTGAATGGGGTGGGTGCCCTGGTGACAGAAGATACAGAGAAGGCAGAACTATTGAATGCCTTCTTTGTCTCTGTCTACTCTGTCGGGGGCTGTCCTGAGGAGTCCTGTTCTGCTGAGACCCCAGATGAAGTCAAGTCAATGGATGGGTTTGCCTTAGTTGATGAGGACTGGGTCAGAGACCAGTTAAGCAACCTGGACATCCATAAATCCATGGGTCCGGATGGGATGCACCCGCGGGTGCTGAAGGAGCTGTCTGAAGTCATTGCTGGACCACTCTCCACCATCTTTACCAAGTCTTGGGAAACGGGCGAGGTGCCTGAGGACTGGAGGAAAGCAAATGTCACTCCAGTCTTCAAAAAGGGCAAGAAGGAGGACCCGGGTAACTATAGACCGGTCAGCCTCACCTCCATCCCTGGGAAACTGATGGAGCAGCTTATCCTTGGTGCCCTCTCAAGGCATATCAAGGATAAGAGGGTTATTAGGGGCAGTCAGCATGGCTTTTCCAAGGGGAAGTCATGCTTGACCAACCTCATAGCCTTTTATGAGGAAATAACGAGGTGGATGGATGATGGCAGAGCGGTGGATGTGGTCTACCTTGACTTCAGTAAAGCATTTGACACGGTCTCCCACAGCATCCTCATGGCTAAACTGAGGAAGTGTGGACTGGATGACCGGATAATTAGGTGGACTGCGAACTGGCTGAAGGAGAGAAGCCAGAGAGTCGTAGTCAATGGGGCAGAGTCCAGTTGGAGGCCGGTAACCAGCGGAGTGCCTCAAGGGTCGGTACTGGGGCCCATATTATTCAATATATTCATTAATGATTTAGATGAGGGAATTGAGTGTACTATCAGCAAGTTTGCTGATGACACTAAGCTAGGAGGAGTGGCTGACACGCCAGAGGGCTGTGCTGCCATCCAGAGAGACTTGGACAGGCTGGAGATTTGGGCAGGGAATAACTTAATGAAATACAACAAGGGAAAGTGTAGGGTCCTACATCTGGGCAGAAACAACCCCAGGTTCCAGTATAGGATGGGGAGCTACCTGTTAGAGAGCAGTGTAGAGGAAAGGGACCTGGGGGTCCTGGTGGACAGCAGGATGACCATGAGCCAGCACTGTGCCCTTGTGGCCAAGAAGGCCAATGGCATCCTGGGCTGTATTAGAAGGGGGGTGGTTAGCAGATCGAGAGAGGTCCTCCTTCCCCTCTACTCTGCCCTGGTGAGACCGCATCTGGAATATTGTGTCCAGTTCTGGGCCCCTCAGTTCAAGAAGGACAGAGAGCTGCTGGAGAGAGTCCAGCGTAGGGCAACTAAGATGATTAAGGGAGTGGAGCATCTCCCTTATGAGGAAAGACTGAGGGAGCTGGGTCTCTTTAGTTTGGAGAAGAGGAGACTGAGGGGTGATCTTATTAGCGTTTATAAATATATAAAGGGGGAATGTCATGAGGATGGAGCCAGGCTCTTCTCAGTGGCGACCAGTGATAGGACAAGGGGTAATGGATTCAAGCTGGAACACAAGAGGTTCCACTTAAATTTGAGAAGAAACTTCTTCTCAGTGAGGGTGACAGAGCACTGGAACAGGCTGCCCAGGGAGGTTGTGGAGTCTCCTTCTCTGGAGACATTCAAAACTCGCCTGGACACCTTCCTGTGCAACCTCGTCTAGGTGTTCCTGCTCCGACAGGGGGATTGGACTAGATGATCTTTTGAGGTCCCTTCCAATCCCTACCATACTGTGATACTGTGATACTGTGATCATCAAAGATGATCCAGGACAAGAGGTAACGGGTACAAACTGGAACCTAGGAACTTCTATCAAAGCATGAGGAGGAACTTCTTTACTTTGAGGGTGGCAGAGCGCTGGAACAGGCTGCCCAGGGAGGTGGTAGAGTCTCCCACCCAAGAGACATTCAAAACCCGCCTGGAGGTCATCCTGTGCAACCTGCTGTAGGTGACCCTGCTCTGGCAGGGGGGTTGCACTACATGATCTCCAGAGCTCCTTTCCAACCCTAACCAATCTGTGATTCTGTGATCAGAGCTGTTCTTCGAAATCTGTTCCTAGGAAATTGCTGCGAGAAGGAGGATGCACCTGAGGAGCAGGCCTAAGATGGAGGATTGAACAAACAAGTAGCTCTTACCTGAGGAATCGGCTATCCCATGGAACAACTTCTGAGAAAGATTCTGCAACATTACTAGGGGTCCGCCAAAACATACAATTACTTGCCATGTTCCAGTTAAAGCCTAAACTATCGAGTTGGCATTTCTTTTTAAAAGTGTATAAAGAAGCGGTAATGGGCCAAATCCTCAAGCCACTGTAAATCAACACGATTTGCTTGCCTCCGCTGGAACACCCGCTCTCTATTTCAGTTCAGGAGCTAACACACAGTATCTTAATATGCATTTAGGTTAATATTTGCACTTTGCAGGGCTAGGTAGATTGCACGGCTGGCACATATCAGACTAAATGTCACTTCCGAAAGCTAAGGGACCGAACCGGAAGCTGCCATTCAGAGGGACTACCTGACAACATGTGGAACCTCTCCGGAAAAGCCTTCCCACCTCAAGCAACTCCTTTTGATTCATCTTTCACATAGACAATACACGTTATATACACCGACACCCCCCCCCGGCCTTTGCCTCCACAGATCCTGTGGTTGGCTAATTAAAGGAGGAGGTGTAACTATCAATCTAATCTGGCTTGTTCTCAAATTTACCATAATTTCCACACTTGAGAGGCTGGTGAAATGAAACAGCACTACTACACTTTCCCATTCATCAGCCGGAAGCAGAACAACTCAGAGAACCGGGCGAAAAATAATTAGGATGCGGGATCAGGTGTTGCGCGCGTGCATCTGTGCCTGTACAGGGGCACGCAGGCACATGAGCATTCACGGGAGGCAGCAGCAGTAGCACGGGGGCAGATGAGCACCACCAGTCATTTGACCTCGACAGGTGAATGCTTGCAGATGTACTCACAGCACACTTATTAGAAGAGGCCCAAATGCCCGAGAAAACTGCCGTCAGATTACGCCGGAAACAACAACGGCTTTTTAAACAACTACAGCCGCCAGAACGGTACCGGCGGCAGCACTGCAGGAGTTGCAGAGGAACCGCTGGGGCAACCCCAGCGCACCGGGTGCTCAGCGCGTGGCCCTGACCCCACCGCATGGCATGTCAGCCTTGGGCAGGAAGCTTGACATTTTCTGGAAGCACCGGTGTCATTTCACGGGCTTTGCCGTCGCTTTGCGCTTGTGGGGTAACACTATAGAGTTTTTCAGAAAGTGTTGGAGCAACTTTGGTACCTTTTCCATTCAGGCACACTGGGAGTGAGCTGTGGGGCTGCTGCCAGGGGCTCTGCTCAGCACAGCATGGCTGGAGCTGGCCCAGGACCTCCTTCGAAAGACAGACTGGTCAGACACACAGCTATCCTGAATCATCAAGGATAATCCTATGTTCAAGTTCAAGTTCCTACCTTCCAGTTCAAGTTCAAGTTCCTACGTTCCAATTGGTGCCCGTTACCTCTTGTCCTGGATCATGTCCTTGTCCAGCGTCACACGCGGCAGTTTTAAACGGGCTGCCCACACGCCAACGGTCAGTCGCCGAGGAGACCAGCTTCAGTGAAGGTAAGGCCTCACTGGGGAAGGGGATCGCGGCGGATCGGTCTGGCAGAGGGCTCTTTTGAGGGCTCTTGTAGCTGGGAATAGCGGCTGGCGCGTGCTTGTGCCGGAGCCGGCAGCTCGGGGGCGGTCTGCTGACGCGGCAGGGGCGGAGCCAGCGTCACACGCGGCAGTTTTAAACGGGCTGCCCACACGCCAACGGTCAGTCGCCGAGGAGACCAGCTTCAGTGAAGGTAAGGCCTCACTGGGGAAGGGGATCGCGGCGGATCGGTCTGGCAGAGGGCTCTTTTGAGGGCTCTTGTAGCTGGGAATAGCGGCTGGCGCGTGCTTGTGCCGGAGCCGGCAGCTCGGGGGCGGTCTGCTGACGCGGCAGGGGCGGAGCCAGCGTCACACGCGGCAGTTTTAAACGGGCTGCCCACACGCCAACGGTCAGTCGCCGAGGAGACCAGCTTCAGTGAAGGTAAGGCCTCACTGGGGAAGGGGATCGCGGCGGATCGGTCTGGCAGAGGGCTCTTTTGAGGGCTCTTGTAGCTGGGAATAGCGGCTGGCGCGTGCTTGTGCCGGAGCCGGCAGCTCGGGGGCGGTCTGCTGACGCGGCAGGGGCGGAGCCAGCGTCACACGCGGCAGTTTTAAACGGGCTGCCCACACGCCAACGGTCAGTCGCCGAGGAGACCAGCTTCAGTGAAGGTAAGGCCTCACTGGGGAAGGGGATCGCGGCGGATCGGTCTGGCAGAGGGCTCTTTTGAGGGCTCTTGTAGCTGGGAATAGCGGCTGGCGCGTGCTTGTGCCGGAGCCGGCAGCTCGGGGGCGGTCTGCTGACGCGGCAGGGGCGGAGCCAGCGTCACACGCGGCAGTTTTAAACGGGCTGCCCAGGAGCGCAGCGGTAGCCGCTGCGCACCCAGCACGCGGGCAGCTGGTGGGCGTCACCCAGGGCTTCACCGCGGTGAGATCGCTGCTCACCGAGCTCTGAGGAGGGCAACCATCTTGTGAAGGAGTGAGTACCAGTCACACTGTGCTTCAGCAGCAGCTGTGCTAGCTTGTCTAGTCAGGTGCAGAGGTTAGCACTCCTCACTTGTTAGACCCTCCCATTTCTTGTCAGTGTCCCTGACTACCGTTGATCATGGTCTCCACCAGAAAGAGAGCTTGTTTCAGAAAGACTGTGTCAACACAGACAGAGCAACTGCCCCGAACCGTGGCCGTTCAGGTCTCTGGCTGCAGGGAGTGTCAGAGCCTACGGCTGCCTGGTGAGGGAGACCAGGATTCCACCTGTGTGAGGTGTGAGCAGGTGCAAGATCTGCTCAGCATGGTTGTAAAGCTAAAGACACTGTAAAGCTAGAGACACTGAGGACCATCAGAGAGTGCGAAAGGGAGATCGACTGGTGGAGCAACTCCTTGATGTGCCAAACAGAAAGGCCCCAAGGGGATACCCCCCAGAGGGTGATGGACCCCCTGCCCTCACGGGCAGAGGTAGGGATCCAAAAAGATCATGAGAGGTGGAGGCGAGTTCCAGCTAGGTGTCATGGGCGACCCCCCTCTCTACCTGCTCAGCCTCCCCAGGTGCCCCTCCGTAATAGGTTTGAGGCCCTGGATCTTGAAGAAGACGTAGGTGAGGATGTGGTGCAAGCCCCGCCTGCAAGGTCATATAGGAAGAGGCGCTTGACTCCACGCCTCAAGACTGCCTCTGATAAAAAAGAACGAAGGGTAATTGTAGTAGGCAATTCCCTTCTGAGAGGGACAGAGGGCCCGATATGCAGAGCTGACCCTCACCACAGGGAAGTGTGTAGTCTACCCGGAGCCCGGATCAGGGACATCACCAGGGTACTTCCCACCCTGGTGCACCCGACAGACTACTATCCACTGCTGGTATTCCAGATGGATGGGCAGGAAGCTGCATCCCGTAGCCTGAGGGGAATGAAGCAGGATTTCAAGGCCTTGGGGCGGATGGTGAAGGACTCTGGGGCCCAAGTTATTTTCTCTTCTTTCCTTCCATCTTCACGTGATGATGTGGGATGGAATGGAAAAATTAAGTCAATAAATGATTGGCTTCAGGACTGGTGCTACAGGCAGGGCTTTGGTTTCTTTGATAACAGCTGGTTTTATAGGACACCGGTCTGGACAGTGACATGTGGGAAAGGTTTATCTCACAGGGGCAAAAGGATGCTGGGGCAGGAGCTAGCAGGGCTCATTTGGAGGGCTTTAAACTAGATTCGAAGGGGGGTGGGGTTGTTACTGAGCTTGCATTGGTGGGGCAGCACTCCAGAATTGATAAAGGCCAGGAGGCCTCCCACACCCATAGGGTGAAATCGGTGTGCTCAGCCCGCTCCCTGAAATGCCTGTACACCAATGCACGCAGCATGGGGAATAAGCAGGAAGAGTTAGAAACTCTTGTTCGGTCAGGAGATTATGATCTGGTGGCAATTACAGAGACATGGTGGGACAGCTCACATGACTGGAATGTGGTCATGGGTGGCTATGTCCTTTTCAGGAAAGACAGGCCAGCCAGGCGAGGTGGTGGAGTTGCCCTTTACGTGAGAAAGCAACTACAATGTACCGAGTACTGTCCACGTTCAGTTGAGGAGCAAGTTGAGAGTCTGTGGGTGAGGATTAAGGGACAGGCTGGCAGGGGTGACACTGTTGTGGGTGACTATTACAGGCCACCAGATCAGGGGGAGGAAGTTGATGAGGCCTTCTATGGGCAGCTGAGAGTGGCCTCACAGTCACAGGCCCTGGTTGTCGTGGGGGATTTTAACTTTCCGGATGTTTGCTGGAAGGACTACACAGCCAGCCAGCCTCAGTCTAGGAGGTTCCTCCAATGCATTGATGACAACTTTCTGATGCAAATGGTGGAGGAGCCGACTAGGAGAGGTGCACTGCTGGATCTCGTCCTCACTAACAAGGAGGGTCTGGTGCAAGGAGTAAAGGTTGAAGGCTGCCTTGGCTGCAGCGACCATGAGATGGTGGAGTTCATGATCTCGGCTGGTGGAAGCAGAATAGCAAGCAGAATCGTAACCCTGGACTTCAGCAGGGCAAACTTTGGCCTTTTCAAACAATTACTAGGGGAAATCCCGTGGACAAAGCTGTTTGAAGGTAAAGGTGCCCAGGATAGCTGGTCAGCATTCAGGGACTGCTTCTACCAAGCTCAAGATCAGAGCATCCTGACACGTAGGAAGTCAAGGAAGGGAGCTAGGAGACCTGTGTGGCTAAACAGGGAACTGCTTGGCAAGCTCAAGTGGAAGAAGAGAGTTTATAGATCATGGAAGGAGGGGCTGACCACTTGGGAGGAGTACAGGGCTGCTGTCAGGGGATGTAGAGAGGCAACTAGGAAAGCTAAGGCCTCCTTAGAGTTAAACCTGGCAAGAGGGGTCAAAGACAACAGGAAGAGCTTTTTCAAATACATGGCAGATAAAACTAACACCAGAGGCAATGTAGGCCCACTACTGAATGGGGTGGGTGCCCTGGTGACAGAAGATACAGAGAAGGCAGAACTATTGAATGCCTTCTTTGTCTCTGTCTACTCTGTCGGGGGCTGTCCTGAGGAGTCCTGTTCTGCTGAGACCCCAGATGAAGTCAAGTCAATGGATGGGTTTGCCTTAGTTGATGAGGACTGGGTCAGAGACCAGTTAAGCAACCTGGACATCCATAAATCCATGGGTCCGGATGGGATGCACCCGCGGGTGCTGAAGGAGCTGTCTGAAGTCATTGCTGGACCACTCTCCACCATCTTTACCAAGTCTTGGGAAACGGGCGAGGTGCCTGAGGACTGGAGGAAAGCAAATGTCACTCCAGTCTTCAAAAAGGGCAAGAAGGAGGACCCGGGTAACTATAGACCGGTCAGCCTCACCTCCATCCCTGGGAAACTGATGGAGCAGCTTATCCTTGGTGCCCTCTCAAGGCATATCAAGGATAAGAGGGTTATTAGGGGCAGTCAGCATGGCTTTTCCAAGGGGAAGTCATGCTTGACCAACCTCATAGCCTTTTATGAGGAAATAACGAGGTGGATGGATGATGGCAGAGCGGTGGATGTGGTCTACCTTGACTTCAGTAAAGCATTTGACACGGTCTCCCACAGCATCCTCATGGCTAAACTGAGGAAGTGTGGACTGGATGACCGGATAATTAGGTGGACTGCGAACTGGCTGAAGGAGAGAAGCCAGAGAGTCGTAGTCAATGGGGCAGAGTCCAGTTGGAGGCCGGTAACCAGCGGAGTGCCTCAAGGGTCGGTACTGGGGCCCATATTATTCAATATATTCATTAATGATTTAGATGAGGGAATTGAGTGTACTATCAGCAAGTTTGCTGATGACACTAAGCTAGGAGGAGTGGCTGACACGCCAGAGGGCTGTGCTGCCATCCAGAGAGACTTGGACAGGCTGGAGATTTGGGCAGGGAATAACTTAATGAAATACAACAAGGGAAAGTGTAGGGTCCTACATCTGGGCAGAAACAACCCCAGGTTCCAGTATAGGATGGGGAGCTACCTGTTAGAGAGCAGTGTAGAGGAAAGGGACCTGGGGGTCCTGGTGGACAGCAGGATGACCATGAGCCAGCACTGTGCCCTTGTGGCCAAGAAGGCCAATGGCATCCTGGGCTGTATTAGAAGGGGGGTGGTTAGCAGATCGAGAGAGGTCCTCCTTCCCCTCTACTCTGCCCTGGTGAGACCGCATCTGGAATATTGTGTCCAGTTCTGGGCCCCTCAGTTCAAGAAGGACAGAGAGCTGCTGGAGAGAGTCCAGCGTAGGGCAACTAAGATGATTAAGGGAGTGGAGCATCTCCCTTATGAGGAAAGACTGAGGGAGCTGGGTCTCTTTAGTTTGGAGAAGAGGAGACTGAGGGGTGATCTTATTAGCGTTTATAAATATATAAAGGGGGAATGTCATGAGGATGGAGCCAGGCTCTTCTCAGTGGCGACCAGTGATAGGACAAGGGGTAATGGATTCAAGCTGGAACACAAGAGGTTCCACTTAAATTTGAGAAGAAACTTCTTCTCAGTGAGGGTGACAGAGCACTGGAACAGGCTGCCCAGGGAGGTTGTGGAGTCTCCTTCTCTGGAGACATTCAAAACTCGCCTGGACACCTTCCTGTGCAACCTCGTCTAGGTGTTCCTGCTCCGACAGGGGGATTGGACTAGATGATCTTTTGAGGTCCCTTCCAATCCCTACCATACTGTGATACTGTGATACTGTGATCATCAAAGATGATCCAGGACAAGAGGTAACGGGTACAAACTGGAACCTAGGAACTTCTATCAAAGCATGAGGAGGAACTTCTTTACTTTGAGGGTGGCAGAGCGCTGGAACAGGCTGCCCAGGGAGGTGGTAGAGTCTCCCACCCAAGAGACATTCAAAACCCGCCTGGAGGTCATCCTGTGCAACCTGCTGTAGGTGACCCTGCTCTGGCAGGGGGGTTGCACTACATGATCTCCAGAGCTCCTTTCCAACCCTAACCAATCTGTGATTCTGTGATCAGAGCTGTTCTTCGAAATCTGTTCCTAGGAAATTGCTGCGAGAAGGAGGATGCACCTGAGGAGCAGGCCTAAGATGGAGGATTGAACAAACAAGTAGCTCTTACCTGAGGAATCGGCTATCCCATGGAACAACTTCTGAGAAAGATTCTGCAACATTACTAGGGGTCCGCCAAAACATACAATTACTTGCCATGTTCCAGTTAAAGCCTAAACTATCGAGTTGGCATTTCTTTTTAAAAGTGTATAAAGAAGCGGTAATGGGCCAAATCCGCAAGCCACTCTAAATCAACACGATTTGCTTGCCTCCGCTGGAACACCCGCTCTCTATTGCAGTTCAGGAGCTAACACACAGTATCTTAATATGCATTTAGGTTAATATTTGCACTTTGCAGGGCTAGGTAGATTGCACGGCTGGCACATATCAGACTAAATGTCACTTCCGAAAGCTAAGGGACCGAACCGGAAGCTGCCATTCAGAGGGACTACCTGACAACATGTGGAACCTCTCCGGAAAAGCCTTCCCACCTCAAGCAACTCCTTTTGATTAATCTTTCACATAGACAATACACCTTATATACACCGACACACCCCCCCGGCCTTTGCCTCCACAGATCCTGTGGTTGGCTAATTAAAGGAGGAGGTGTAACTATCAATCTAATCTGGCTTGTTCTCAAATTTACCATAATTTCCACACTTGAGAGGCTGGTGAAATGAAACAGCACTACTACACTTTCCCATTCATCAGCCGGAAGCAGAACAACTCAGAGAACCGGGCGAAAAATAATTAGGATGCGGGATCAGGTGTTGCGCGCGTGCATCTGTGCCTGTACAGGGGCACGCAGGCACATGAGCATTCACGGGAGGCAGCAGCAGTAGCACGGGGGCAGATGAGCACCACCAGTCATTTGACCTCGACAGGTGAATGCTTGCAGATGTACTCACAGCACACTTATTAGAAGAGGCCCAAATGCCCGAGAAAACTGCCGTCAGATTACGCCGGAAACAACAACGGCTTTTTAAACAACTACAGCCGCCAGAACGGTACCGGCGGCAGCACTGCAGGAGCTGCTCAGGAACCGCTGGGGCAACCCCAGCGCACCGGGTGCTCAGCGCGTGGCCCTGACCCCACCGCATGGCATGTCACCCTTGGGCAGGAAGCTTGACATTTTCTGGAAGCACCGGTGTCATGTCACGGGCTTTGCCGTCGCTTTGCGCTTGTGGGGTAACACTATAGAGTTTTTCAGAAAGTGTTGGAGCAACTTTGGTACCTTTTCCATTCAGGCACACTGGGAGTGAGCTGTGGGGCTGCTGCCAGGGGCTCTGCTCAGCACAGCATGGCTGGAGCTGGCCCAGGACCTCCTTCGAAAGACAGACTGGTCAGACACACAGCTATCCTGAATCATCAAGGATAATCCTATGTTCAAGTTCAAGTTCCTACCTTCCAGTTCAAGTTCAAGTTCCTACGTTCCAATTGGTGCCCGTTACCTCTTGTCCTGGATCATCAAAGATGATCCAGGACAAGAGGTAACGGGTACAAACTGGAACCTAGGAACTTCTATCAAAGCATGAGGAGGAACTTCTTTATTTTGAGGGTGGCAGAGCGCTGGAACAGGCTGCCCAGGGAGGCGGTAGAGTCTTCCACCCCAGAGACATTCAAAACCCGCCTGGAGGTCATCCTGTGCAACCTGCTGTAGGTGACCCTGCTCTGGCAGGGGGGTTGGGCTGGATGATCTCCAGAGCTCCTTTCCAACCCTAACCAATCTGTGATTCTGTGATCAGAGCTGTTCTTCGAAATCTGTTCCTAGGAAATCGCTGCGAGAAGGAGGATGCACCTGAGGAGCAGGCCTAAGATGGAGGATTGAACAAACAAGTAGCTCTTACCTGAGGAATCGGCTATCCCATGGAACAACTTCTGAGAAAGATTCTGCAACATTACTAGGGGTCCACCAAAACATACAATTACTTGCCATGTTCCAGTTAAAGCCTAAACTATCGAGTTGGCATTTCTTTTTAAAAGTGTATAAAGAAGCGGTAATGGGCCAAATCCTCAAGCCACTGTAAATCAACACGATTTGCTTGCCTCCGCTGGAACACCCGCTCTCTATTTCAGTTCAGGAGCTAACACACAGTATCTTAATATGCATTTAGGTTAATATTTGCACTTTGCAGGGCTAGGTAGATTGCACGGCTGGCACATATCAGACTAAATGTCACTTCCGAAAGCTAAGGGACCGAACCGGAAGCTGCCATTCAGAGGGACTACCTGACAACATGTGGAACCTCTCCGGAAAAGCCTTCCCACCTCAAGCAACTCCTTTTGATTAATCTTTCACATAGACAATACACGTTATATACACCGACACACCCCCCCGGCCTTTGCCTCCACAGATCCTGTGGTTGGCTAATTAAAGGAGGAGGTGTAACTATCAATCTAATCTGGCTTGTTCTCAAATTTACCATAATTTCCACACTTGAGAGGCTGGTGAAATGAAACAGCACTACTACACTTTCCCATTCATCAGCCGGAAGCAGAACAACTCCGAGAACCGGGCGAAAAATAATTAGGATGCGGGATCAGGTGTTGCGCGCGTGCATCTGTGCCTGTACAGGGGCACGCAGGCACATGAGCATTCACGGGAGGCAGCAGCAGTAGCACGGGGGCAGATGAGCACCACCAGTCATTTGACCTCGACAGGTGAATGCTTGCAGATGTACTCACAGCACACTTATTAGAAGAGGCCCAAATGCCCGAGAAAACTGCCGTCAGATTACGCCGGAAACAACAACGGCTTTTTAAACAACTACAGCCGCCAGAACGGTACCGGCGGCAGCACTGCAGGAGCTGCTCAGGAACCGCTGGGGCAACCCCAGCGCACCGGGTGCTCAGCACGTGGCCCTGACCCCACCGCATGGCATGTCACCCTTGGGCAGGAAGCTTGACATTTTCTGGAAGCACCGGTGTCATTTCACGGGCTTTGCCGTCGCTTTGCGCTTGTGGGGTAACACTATAGAGTTTTTCAGAAAGTGTTGCAGCAACTTTGGTACCTTTTCCATTCAGGCACACTGGGAGTGAGCTGTGGGGCTGCTGCCAGGTGTTCTGCTCAGCACAGCATGGCTGGAGCTGGCCCAGGACCTCCTTCGAAAGACAGACTGGTCAGACACACAGCTATCCTGAATCATCAAGGATAATCCTATGTTCAAGTTCCTACCTTCCAGTTGAAGTTCAAGTTCCTACGTTCCAATTGGTGCCCGTTACCTCTTGTCCTGGATCATCAAAGATGATCCAGGACAAGAGGTAACGGGTACAAACTGGAACCTAGGAACTTCTATCAAAGCATGAGGAGGAACTTCTTTACTTTGAGGGTGGCAGAGCGCTGGAACAGGCTGCCCAGGGAGGTGGTAGAGTCTCCCACCCAAGAGACATTCAAAACCCGCCTGGAGGTCATCCTGTGCAACCTGCTGTAGGTGACCCTGCTCTGGCAGGGGGGTTGCACTACATGATCTCCAGAGCTCCTTTCCAACCCTAACCAATCTGTGATTCTGTGATCAGAGCTGTTCTTCGAAATCTGTTCCTAGGAAATTGCTGCGAGAAGGAGGATGCACCTGAGGAGCAGGCCTAAGATGGAGGATTGAACAAACAAGTAGCTCTTACCTGAGGAATCGGCTATCCCATGGAACAACTTCTGAGAAAGATTCTGCAACATTACTAGGGGTCCGCCAAAACATACAATTACTTGCCATGTTCCAGTTAAAGCCTAAACTATCGAGTTGGCATTTCTTTTTAAAAGTGTATAAAGAAGCGGTAATGGGCCAAATCCGCAAGCCACTCTAAATCAACACGATTTGCTTGCCTCCGCTGGAACACCCGCTCTCTATTGCAGTTCAGGAGCTAACACACAGTATCTTAATATGCATTTAGGTTAATATTTGCACTTTGCAGGGCTAGGTAGATTGCACGGCTGGCACATATCAGACTAAATGTCACTTCCGAAAGCTAAGGGACCGAACCGGAAGCTGCCATTCAGAGGGACTACCTGACAACATGTGGAACCTCTCCGGAAAAGCCTTCCCACCTCAAGCAACTCCTTTTGATTCATCTTTCACATAGACAATACACCTTATATACACCGACACACCCCCCCGGCCTTTGCCTCCACAGATCCTGTGGTTGGCTAATTAAAGGAGGAGGTGTAACTATCAATCTAATCTGGCTTGTTCTCAAATTTACCATAATTTCCACACTTGAGAGGCTGGTGAAATGAAACAGCACTACTACACTTTCCCATTCATCAGCCGGAAGCAGAACAACTCAGAGAACCGGGCGAAAAATAATTAGGATGCGGGATCAGGTGTTGCGCGCGTGCATCTGTGCCTGTACAGGGGCACGCAGGCACATGAGCATTCACGGGAGGCAGCAGCAGTAGCACGGGGGCAGATGAGCACCACCAGTCATTTGACCTCGACAGGTGAATGCTTGCAGATGTACTCACAGCACACTTATTAGAAGAGGCCCAAATGCCCGAGAAAACTGCCGTCAGATTACGCCGGAAACAACAACGGCTTTTTAAACAACTACAGCCGCCAGAACGGTACCGGCGGCAGCACTGCAGGAGCTGCTCAGGAACCGCTGGGGCAACCCCAGCGCACCGGGTGCTCAGCGCGTGGCCCTGACCCCACCGCATGGCATGTCACCCTTGGGCAGGAAGCTTGACATTTTCTGGAAGCACCGGTGTCATGTCACGGGCTTTGCCGTCGCTTTGCGCTTGTGGGGTAACACTATAGAGTTTTTCAGAAAGTGTTGGAGCAACTTTGGTACCTTTTCCATTCAGGCACACTGGGAGTGAGCTGTGGGGCTGCTGCCAGGGGCTCTGCTCAGCACAGCATGGCTGGAGCTGGCCCAGGACCTCCTTCGAAAGACAGACTGGTCAGACACACAGCTATCCTGAATCATCAAGGATAATCCTATGTTCAAGTTCAAGTTCCTACCTTCCAGTTCAAGTTCAAGTTCCTACGTTCCAATTGGTGCCCGTTACCTCTTGTCCTGGATCATCAAAGATGATCCAGGACAAGAGGTAACGGGTACAAACTGGAACCTAGGAACTTCTATCAAAGCATGAGGAGGAACTTCTTTATTTTGAGGGTGGCAGAGCGCTGGAACAGGCTGCCCAGGGAGGCGGTAGAGTCTTCCACCCCAGAGACATTCAAAACCCGCCTGGAGGTCATCCTGTGCAACCTGCTGTAGGTGACCCTGCTCTGGCAGGGGGGTTGGACTGGATGATCTCCAGAGCTCCTTTCCAACCCTAACCAATCTGTGATTCTGTGATCAGAGCTGTTCTTCGAAATCTGTTCCTAGGAAATCGCTGCGAGAAGGAGGATGCACCTGAGGAGCAGGCCTAAGATGGAGGATTGAACAAACAAGTAGCTCTTACCTGAGGAATCGGCTATCCCATGGAACAACTTCTGAGAAAGATTCTGCAACATTACTAGGGGTCCGCCAAAACATACAATTACTTGCCATGTTCCAGTTAAAGCCTAAACTATCGAGTTGGCATTTCTTTTTAAAAGTGTATAAAGAAGCGGTAATGGGCCAAATCCTCAAGCCACTGTAAATCAACACGATTTGCTTGCCTCCGCTGGAACACCCGCTCTCTATTTCAGTTCAGGAGCTAACACACAGTATCTTAATATGCATTTAGGTTAATATTTGCACTTTGCAGGGCTAGGTAGATTGCACGGCTGGCACATATCAGACTAAATGTCACTTCCGAAAGCTAAGGGACCGAACCGGAAGCTGCCATTCAGAGGGACTACCTGACAACATGTGGAACCTCTCCGGAAAAGCCTTCCCACCTCAAGCAACTCCTTTTGATTAATCTTTCACATAGACAATACACCTTATATACACCGACACACCCCCCCGGCCTTTGCCTCCACAGATCCTGTGGTTGGCTAATTAAAGGAGGAGGTGTAACTATCAATCTAATCTGGCTTGTTCTCAAATTTACCATAATTTCCACACTTGAGAGGCTGGTGAAATGAAACAGCACTACTACACTTTCCCATTCATCAGCCGGAAGCAGAACAACTCCGAGAACCGGGCGAAAAATAATTAGGATGCGGGATCAGGTGTTGCGCGCGTGCATCTGTGCCTGTACAGGGGCACGCAGGCACATGAGCATTCACGGGAGGCAGCAGCAGTAGCACGGGGGCAGATGAGCACCACCAGTCATTTGACCTCGACAGGTGAATGCTTGCAGATGTACTCACAGCACACTTATTAGAAGAGGCCCAAATGCCCGAGAAAACTGCCGTCAGATTACGCCGGAAACAACAACGGCTTTTTAAACAACTACAGCCGCCAGAACGGTACCGGCGGCAGCACTGCAGGAGCTGCTCAGGAACCGCTGGGGCAACCCCAGCGCACCGGGTGCTCAGCACGTGGCCCTGACCCCACCGCATGGCATGTCACCCTTGGGCAGGAAGCTTGACATTTTCTGGAAGCACCGGTGTCATTTCACGGGCTTTGCCGTCGCTTTGCGCTTGTGGGGTAACACTATAGAGTTTTTCAGAAAGTGTTGGAGCAACTTTGGTACCTTTTCCATTCAGGCACACTGGGAGTGAGCTGTGGGGCTGCTGCCAGGGGCTCTGCTCAGCACAGCATGGCTGGAGCTGGCCCAGGACCTCCTTCGAAAGACAGACTGGTCAGACACACAGCTATCCTGAATCATCAAGGATAATCCTATGTTCAAGTTCAAGTTCCTACCTTCCAGTTCAAGTTCAAGTTCCTACGTTCCAATTGGTGCCCATTACCTCTTGTCCTGGATCATCAAAGATGATCCAGGACAAGAGGTAACGGGTACAAACTGGAACCTAGGAACTTCTATCAAAGCATGAGGAGGAACTTCTTTACTTTGAGGGTGGCAGAGCGCTGGAACAGGCTGCCCAGGGAGGCGGTAGAGTCTTCCACCCCAGAGACATTCAAAACCCGCCTGGAGGTCATCCTGTGCAACCTGCTGTAGGTGACCCTGCTCTGGCAGGGGGATTGGACTGGATGATCTCCAGAGCTCCTTTCCAACCCTAACCAATCTGTGATTCTGTGATCAGAGCTGTTCTTCGAAATCTGTTCCTAGGAAATCGCTGCGAGAAGGAGGATGCACCTGAGGAGCAGGCCTAAGATGGAGGATTGAACAAACAAGTAGCTCTTACCTGAGGAATCGGCTATCCCATGGAACAACTTCTGAGAAAGATTCTGCAACATTACTAGGGGTCCGCCAAAACACAGAATTACTTGCCATGTTCCAGTTAAAGCCTAAACTATCGAGTTGGCATTTCTTTTTAAAAGTGTATAAAGAAGCGGTAATGGGCCAAATCCTCAAGCCACTGTAAATCAACACGATTTGCTTGCCTCCGCTGGAACACCCGCTCTCTATTTCAGTTCAGGAGCTAACACACAGTATCTTAATATGCATTTAGGTTAATATTTGCACTTTGCAGGGCTAGGTAGATTGCACGGCTGGCACATATCAGACTAAATGTCACTTCCGAAAGCTAAGGGACCGAACCGGAAGCTGCCATTCAGAGGGACTACCTGACAACATGTGGAACCTCTCCGGAAAAGCCTTCCCACCTCAAGCAACTCCTTTTGATTAATCTTTCACATAGACAATACACCTTATATACACCGACACACCCCCCCGGCCTTTGCCTCCACAGATCCTGTGGTTGGCTAATTAAAGGAGGAGGTGTAACTATCAATCTAATCTGGCTTGTTCTCAAATTTACCATAATTTCCACACTTGAGAGGCTGGTGAAATGAAACAGCACTACTACACTTTCCCATTCATCAGCCGGAAGCAGAACAACTCCGAGAACCGGGCGAAAAATAATTAGGATGCGGGATCAGGTGTTGCGCGCGTGCATCTGTGCCTGTACAGGGGCACGCAGGCACATGAGCATTCACGGGAGGCAGCAGCAGTAGCACGGGGGCAGATGAGCACCACCAGTCATTTGACCTCGACAGGTGAATGCTTGCAGATGTACTCACAGCACACTTATTAGAAGAGGCCCAAATGCCCGAGAAAACTGCTGTCAGATTACGCCGGAAACAACAACGGCTTTTTAAACAACTACAGCCGCCAGAACGGTACCGGCGGCAGCACTGCAGGAGCTGCTCAGGAACCGCTGGGGCAACCCCAGCGCACCGGGTGCTCAGCACGTGGCCCTGACCCCACCGCATGGCATGTCACCCTTGGGCAGGAAGCTTGACATTTTCTGGAAGCACCGGTGTCATTTCACGGGCTTTGCCGTCGCTTTGCGCTTGTGGGGTAACACTATAGAGTTTTTCAGAAAGTGTTGGAGCAACTTTGGTACCTTTTCCATTCAGGCACACTGGGAGTGAGCTGTGGGGCTGCTGCCAGGGGCTCTGCTCAGCACAGCATGGCTGGAGCTGGCCCAGGACCTCCTTCGAAAGACAGACTGGTCAGACACACAGCTATCCTGAATCATCAAGGATAATCCTATGTTCAAGTTCAAGTTCCTACCTTCCAGTTCAAGTTCAAGTTCCTACGTTCCAATTGGTGCCCGTTACCTCTTGTCCTGGATCATCAAAGATGATCCAGGACAAGAGGTAACGGGTACAAACTGGAACCTAGGAACTTCTATCAAAGCATGAGGAGGAACTTCTTTACTTTGAGGGTGGCAGAGCGCTGGAACAGGCTGCCCAGGGAGGCGGTAGAGTCTTCCACCCCAGAGACATTCAAAACCCGCCTGGAGGTCATCCTGTGCAACCTGCTGTAGGTGACCCTGCTCTGGCAGGGGGATTGGACTGGATGATCTCCAGAGCTCCTTTCCAACCCTAACCAATCTGTGATTCTGTGATCAGAGCTGTTCTTCGAAATCTGTTCCTAGGAAATCGCTGCGAGAAGGAGGATGCACCTGAGGAGCAGGCCTAAGATGGAGGATTGAACAAACAAGTAGCTCTTACCTGAGGAATCGGCTATCCCATGGAACAACTTCTGAGAAAGATTCTGCAACATTACTAGGGGTCCGCCAAAACACAGAATTACTTGCCATGTTCCAGTTAAAGCCTAAACTATCGAGTTGGCATTTCTTTTTAAAAGTGTATAAAGAAGCGGTAATGGGCCAAATCCTCAAGCCACTGTAAATCAACACGATTTGCTTGCCTCCGCTGGAACACCCGCTCTCTATTGCAGTTCAGGAGCTAACACACAGTATCTTAATATGCATTTAGGTTAATATTTGCACTTTGCAGGGCTAGGTAGATTGCACGGCTGGCACATATCAGACTAAATGTCACTTCCGAAAGCTAAGGGACCGAACCGGAAGCTGCCATTCAGAGGGACTACCTGACAACATGTGGAACCTCTCCGGAAAAGCCTTCCCACCTCAAGCAACTTTTTTTGATTCATCTTTCACATAGACAATACACGTTATATACACCGACACACCCCCCCAGCCTTTGCCTCCACAGATCCTGTGGTTGGCTAATTAAAGGAGGAGGTGTAACTATCAATCTAATCTCGCTCGTTCTCAAATTTACCATAATTTCCACACTTGAGAGGCTGGTGAAATGAAACAGCACTACTACACTTTCCCATTCATCAGCCGGAAGCAGAACAACTCCGAGAACCGGGCGAAAAATAATTAGGATGCGGGATCAGGTGTTGCGCGCGTGCATCTGTGCCTGTACAGGGGCACGCAGGCACATGAGCATTCACGGGAGGCAGCAGCAGTAGCACGGGGGCAGATGAGCACCACCAGTCATTTGACCTCGACAGGTGAATGCTTGCAGATGTACTCACAGCACACTTATTAGAAGAGGCCCAAATGCCCGAGAAAACTGCTGTCAGATTACGCCGGAAACAACAACGGCTTTTTAAACAACTACAGCCGCCAGAACGGTACCGGCGGCAGCACTGCAGGAGCTGCTCAGGAACCGCTGGGGCAACCCCAGCGCACCGGGTGCTCAGCACGTGGCCCTGACCCCACCGCATGGCATGTCACCCTTGGGCAGGAAGCTTGACATTTTCTGGAAGCACCGGTGTCATTTCACGGGCTTTGCCGTCGCTTTGCGCTTGTGGGGTAACACTATAGAGTTTTTCAGAAAGTGTTGGAGCAACTTTGGTACCTTTTCCATTCAGGCACACTGGGAGTGAGCTGTGGGGCTGCTGCCAGGGGCTCTGCTCAGCACAGCATGGCTGGAGCTGGCCCAGGACCTCCTTCGAAAGACAGACTGGTCAGACACACAGCTATCCTGAATCATCAAGGATAATCCTATGTTCAAGTTCAAGTTCCTACCTTCCAGTTCAAGTTCAAGTTCCTACGTTCCAATTGGTGCCCGTTACCTCTTGTCCTGGATCATCAAAGATGATCCAGGACAAGAGGTAACGGGTACAAACTGGAACCTAGGAACTTCTATCAAAGCATGAGGAGGAACTTCTTTACTTTGAGGGTGGCAGAGCGCTGGAACAGGCTGCCCAGGGAGGCGGTAGAGTCTTCCACCCCAGAGACATTCAAAACCCGCCTGGAGGTCATCCTGTGCAACCTGCTGTAGGTGACCCTGCTCTGGCAGGGGGATTGGACTGGATGATCTCCAGAGCTCCTTTCCAACCCTAACCAATCTGTGATTCTGTGATCAGAGCTGTTCTTCGAAATCTGTTCCTAGGAAATCGCTGCGAGAAGGAGGATGCACCTGAGGAGCAGGCCTAAGATGGAGGATTGAACAAACAAGTAGCTCTTACCTGAGGAATCGGCTATCCCATGGAACAACTTCTGAGAAAGATTCTGCAACATTACTAGGGGTCCGCCAAAACACAGAATTACTTGCCATGTTCCAGTTAAAGCCTAAACTATCGAGTTGGCATTTCTTTTTAAAAGTGTATAAAGAAGCGGTAATGGGCCAAATCCTCAAGCCACTGTAAATCAACACGATTTGCTTGCCTCCGCTGGAACACCCGCTCTCTATTGCAGTTCAGGAGCTAACACACAGTATCTTAATATGCATTTAGGTTAATATTTGCACTTTGCAGGGCTAGGTAGATTGCACGGCTGGCACATATCAGACTAAATGTCACTTCCGAAAGCTAAGGGACCGAACCGGAAGCTGCCATTCAGAGGGACTACCTGACAACATGTGGAACCTCTCCGGAAAAGCCTTCCCACCTCAAGCAACTTTTTTTGATTCATCTTTCACATAGACAATACACGTTATATACACCGACACACCCCCCCAGCCTTTGCCTCCACAGATCCTGTGGTTGGCTAATTAAAGGAGGAGGTGTAACTATCAATCTAATCTCGCTCGTTCTCAAATTTACCATAATTTCCACACTTGAGAGGCTGGTGAAATGAAACAGCACTACTACACTTTCCCATTCATCAGCCGGAAGCAGAACAACTCCGAGAACCGGGCGAAAAATAATTAGGATGCGGGATCAGGTGTTGCGCGCGTGCATCTGTGCCTGTACAGGGGCACGCAGGCACATGAGCATTCACGGGAGGCAGCAGCAGTAGCACGGGGGCAGATGAGCACCACCAGTCATTTGACCTCGACAGGTGAATGCTTGCAGATGTACTCACAGCACACTTATTAGAAGAGGCCCAAATGCCCGAGAAAACTGCCGTCAGATTACGCCGGAAACAACAACGGCTTTTTAAACAACTACAGCCGCCAGAACGGTACCGGCGGCAGCACTGCAGGAGCTGCTCAGGAACCGCTGGGACAACCCCAGCGCACCGGGTGCTCAGCGCGTGGCCCTGACCCCACCGCATGGCATGTCACCCTTGGGCAGGAAGCTTGACATTTTCTGGAAGCACCGGTGTCATGTCACGGGCTTTGCCGTCGCTTTGCGCTTGTGGGGTAACACTGTAGAGTTTTTCAGAAAGTGTTGGAGCAACTTTGGTACCTTTTCCATTCAGGCACACTGGGAGTGAGCTGTGGGGCTGCTGCCAGGGGCTCTGCTCAGCACAGCATGGCTGGAGCTGGCCCAGGACCTCCTTCGAAAGACAGACTGGTCAGACACACAGCTATCCTGAATCATCAAGGATAATCCTATTTTCAAGTTCCTACGTTCCAGTTCAAGTTCAAGTTCCTACGTTCCAATTGGTGCCCGTTACCTCTTGTCCTGGATCATCAAAGATGATCCAGGACAAGAGGTAACGGGTACAAACTGGAACGTAGGAACTTCTATCAAAGCATGAGGAGGAACTTCTTTACTTTGAGGGTGGCAGAGCGCTGGAACAGGCTGCCCAGGGAGGCGGTAGAGTCTCCGACCCCAGAGACATTCATAACCAGCCTGGAGGTCATCCTGTGCAACCTGCTGTAGGTGACTGTGCTCTGGCAGGGGGTTGGACTGGATGATCTCCAGAGGTCCTTTCCAACCCTAACCAATCTTTGATTCTGTGATCAGAGCTGTTCTTCGAAATCTGTTCCTAGGAAATCGCTGCGAGAAGGAGGATGCACCTGAGGAGCAGGCCTAAGATGGAGGATTGAACAAACAAGTAGCTCTTACCTGAGGAATCGGCTATCCCATGGAACAACTTCTGAGAAAGATTCTGCAACATTACTAGGGGTCCGCCAAAACATACAATTACTTGCCATGTTCCAGTTAAAGCCTAAACTATCGAGTTGGCATTTCTTTTTAAAAGTGTATAAAGAAGCGGTAATGGGCCAAATCCTCAAGCCACTGTAAATCAACACGATTTGCTTGCCTCCGCTGGAACACCCGCTCTCTATTTCAGTTCAGGAGCTAACACACACTATCTTAATATGCATTTAGGTTAATATTTGCACTTTGCAGGGCTAGGTAGATTGCATGGCTGGCACATATCAGACTAAATGTCACTTCCGAAAGCTAAGGGACCGAACCGGAAGCTGCCATTCAGAGGGACTACCTGACAACATGTGGAACCTCTCCGGAAAAGCCTTCCCACCTCAAGCAACTCCTTTTGATTAATCTTTCACATAGACAATACACGTTATATACACCGACACACCCCCCCGGCCTTTGCCTCCACAGATCCTGTGGTTGGCTAATTAAAGGAGGAGGTGTAACTATCAATCTAATCTGGCTTGTTCTCAAATTTACCATAATTTCCACACTTGAGAGGCTGGTGAAATGAAACAGCACTACTACACTTTCCCATTCATCAGCCGGAAGCAGAACAACTCCGAGAACCGGGCGAAAAATAATTAGGATGCGGGATCAGGTGTTGCGCGCATGTATCTGTGCCTGTACAGGGGCACGCAGGCACATGAGCATTCACGGGAGGCAGCAGCAGTAGCACGGGGGCAGATGAGCACCACCAGTCATTTGACCTCGACAGGTGAATGCTTGCAGATGTACTCACAGCACACTTATTAGAAGAGGCCCAAATGCCCGAGAAAACTGCCGTCAGATTACGCCGGAAAAAACAACGGCTTTTTAAACAACTACAGCCGCCAGAACGGTACCGGTGGCAGCACTGCAGGAGCTGCTCAAGAACCGCTGGGGCAACCCCAGCGCACCGGGTGCTCAGCGCGTGGCCCTGACCCCACCGCATGGCATGTCACCCTTGGGCAGGAAGCTTGACATTTTCTGGAAGCACCGGTGTCATTTCACGGGCTTTGCCGTCGCTTTGCGCTTGTGGGGTAACACTATAGAGTTTTTCAGAAAGTGTTGCAGCAACTTTGGTACCTTTTCCATTCAGGCACACTGGGAGTGAGCTGTGGGGCTGCTGCCAGGGGCTCTGCTCAGCGCAGCATGGCTGGAGCTGGTCAAGGACCTCCTTCGAAAGACAGACTGGTCAGACACACAGCTATCCTGAATCATCAAGGATAATCCTATGTTCAAGTTCAAGTTCCTACCTTCCAGTTCAAGTTCAAGTTCCTACGTTCCAATTGGTGCCCGTTACCTCTTGTCCTGGATCATCAAAGATGATCCAGGACAAGAGGTAACGGGTACAAACTGGAACCTAGGAACTTCTATCAAAGCATGAGGAGGAACTTCTTTACTTTGAGGGTGGCAGAGCGCTGGAACAGGCTGCCCGGGGAGGCGGTAGAGTCTCCGACCCCAGAGACATTCAAAACCCGCCTGGAGGTCATCCTGTGCAACCTGCTGTAGGTGACCCTGCTCTGGCAGGGGGGTTGGGCTGGATGATCTCCAGAGCTCCTTTCCAACCCTAACCAATCTGTGATTCTGTGATCAGAGCTGTTCTTCGAAATCTGTTCCTAGGAAATCGCTGCGAGAAGGAGGATGCACCTGAGGAGCAGGCCTAAGATGGAGGATTGAACAAACAAGTAGCTCTTACCTGAGGAATCGGCTATCCCATGGAACAACTTCTGAGAAAGATTCTGCAACATTACTAGGGGTCCGCCAAAACATACAATTACTTGCCATGTTCCAGTTAAAGCCTAAACTATCGAGTTGGCATTTCTTTTTAAAAATGTATAAAGAAGCGGTAATGGGCCAAATCCGCAAGCCACTGTAAATCAACACGATTTGCTTGCCTCCGCTGGAACACCCGCTCTCTATTTCAGTTCAGGAGCTAACACACAGTATCTTAATATGCATTTATGTTAATATTTGCACTTTGCGGGGCTAGGTAGATTGCACGGCTGGCACATATCAGACTAAATGTCACTTCCGAAAGCTAAGGGACCGAACCGGAAGCTGCCATTCAGAGGGACTACCTGACAACATGTGGAACCTCTCCGGAAAAGCCTTCCCACCTCAAGCAACTCCTTTTGATTAATCTTTCACATAGACAATACACGTTATATACACCGACACACCCCCCCGGCCTTTGCCTCCACAGATCCTGTGGTTGGCTAATTAAAGGAGGAGGTGTAACTATCAATCTAATCTGGCTTGTTCTCAAATTTACCATAATTTCCACACTTGAGAGGCTGGTGAAATGAAACAGCACTACTACACTTTCCCATTCATCAGCCGGAAGCAGAACAACTCCGAGAACCGGGCGAAAAATAATTAGGATGCGGGATCAGGTGTTGCGCGCGTGCATCTGTGCCTGTACAGGGGCACGCAGGCACATGAGCATTCACGGGAGGCAGCAGCAGCAGCACGGGGGCAGATGAGCACCACCAGTCATTTGACCTCGACAGGTGAATGCTTGCAGATGTACTCACAGCACACTTATTAGAAGAGGCCCAAATGCCCGAGAAAACTGCCGTCAGATTACGCCGGAAACAACAACGGCTTTTTAAACAACTACAGCCGCCAGAACGGTACCGGCGGCAGCACTGCAGGAGCTGCTCAGGAACCGCTGGGGCAACCCCAGCGCACCGGGTGCTCAGCGCGTGGCCCTGACCCCACCGCATGGCATGTCACCCTTGGGCAGGAAGCTTGACATTTTCTGGAAGCACCGGTGTCATTTCACGGGCTTTGCCGTCGCTTTGCGCTTGTGGGGTAACACTATAGAGTTTTTCAGAAAGTGTTGGAGCAACTTTGGTACCTTTTCCATTCAGGCACACTGGGAGTGAGCTGTGGGGCTGCTGCCAGGGGCTCTGCTCAGCACAGCATGGCTGGAGCTGGTCAAGGACCTCCTTCGAAAGACAGACTGGTCAGACACACAGCTATCCTGAATCATCAAGGATAATCCTATGTTCAAGTTCAAGTTCCTACCTTCCAGTTCAAGTTCAAGTTCCTACGTTCCAATTGGTGCCCGTTACCTCTTGTCCTGGATCATCAAAGATGATCCAGGACAAGAGGTAACGGGTACAAACTGGAACCTAGGAACTTCTATCAAAGCATGAGGAGGAACTTCTTTACTTTGAGGGTGGCAGAGCGCTGGAACAGGCTGCCCAGGGAGGCGGTAGAGTCTCCCACCCCAGAGACATTCAAAACCCGCCTGGAGGTCATCCTGTGCAACCTGCTGTAGGTGACCCTGCTCTGGCAGGGGGGTTGGGCTGGATGATCTCCAGAGCTCCTTTCCAACCCTAACCAATCTGTGATTCTGTGATCAGAGCTGTTCTTCGAAATCTGTTCCTAGGAAATCGCTGCGAGAAGGAGGATGCACCTGAGGAGCAGGCCTAAGATGGAGGATTGAACAAACAAGTAGCTCTTACCTGAGGAATCGGCTATCCCATGGAACAACTTCTGAGAAAGATTCTGCAACATTACTAGGGGTCCGCCAAAACATACAATTACTTGCCATGTTCCAGTTAAAGCCTAAACTATCGAGTTGGCATTTCTTTTTAAAAGTGTATAAAGAAGCGGTAATGGGCCAAATCCGCAAGCCACTGTAAATCAACACGATTTGCTTGCCTCCGCTGGAACACCCGCTCTCTATTTCAGTTCAGGAGCTAACACACAGTATCTTAATATGCATTTATGTTAATATTTGCACTTTGCAGGGCTAGGTAGATTGCACGGCTGGCACATATCAGACTAAATGTCACTTCCGAAAGCTAAGGGACCGAACCGGAAGCTGCCATTCAGAGGGACTACCTGACAACATGTGGAACCTCTCCGGAAAAGCCTTCCCACCTCAAGCAACTCCTTTTGATTAATCTTTCACATAGACAATACACGTTACTATTTTAAAAAGCTGAATTTTTAAGGACAGAATACCTTAACGAACAGAGGAAAATGTGAACCAATTAGCATCTTCAAGCACTCTGAGACGCAGGGAGAGAAGGCCTACATAGAGTAGCCAGGTCCCTTCAGAGACCACAGCTGTAGCCCCTCTCTGCAATGTTGCCTCCTGGCAGCTAGACCGGGTCCAACCCCAGGACCCAGACACACTGCCAGTCACTCCAGAGTGTCATTAAGATGCACGGCACCACGGCGCAATTCAAATCAATGTTTCTTTCCTGCACGTTGCAGCAGGCGAGGTAGCAAAGGTTGACGTGAAAAGTGGGAGAGCTGCCCAGTAACCGTGAGGTTTTGTATCATGCGAACTTACAAAATGGTCTGGAATAAAGAATCTGTGCAGTATTGCCTTTCACACGGTGTCTAATCTCGCACCGCTAGACAACTTCAACTACGAGTATCTGGGAGAACTCGAGATGGTTTCACAAAGACTTGTCATCCTCCTTCACCAGATCACTCTCTGGAAGGCGTGAGGGAGGGGGAGTTGAAATACATCATATTAGAATGAATAGAAATGGTAATGATCGGGCTCTTCCACAACACTTCCGCTCTAAGTAATCAGTTAATTAACCCTGAATCGAGCGGGCTTGCTGGTCAGGAATACAGCAGTTGGATTGACAACAGCTTCCAGACTCCTGCTTCTCAAGGACAAGATTCGGTAACCCTTATTGATGTTAAACATTAGCTTACCCTGTGAGCAACCTCCAGAAATCAAGAGCGATTGTGCTACGTGAGGAAGACTGGCAGAACCTCATACCAATTTACAAGACAAGAAAGAACAGACAAGAAAGAACCTCCAGCAATCTCGCCATGGTAAAATCGTATGCCCCCCCACCGACACGCCCCCCGGCCTTTGCCTCCACAGATCCTGTGGTTGGCTAATTAAAGGAGGAGGTGTAACTATCAATCTAATCTGGCTTGTTCTCAAATTTACCATAATTTCCACACTTGAGAGGCTGGTGAAATGAAACAGCACTACTACACTTTCCCATTCATCAGCCGGAAGCAGAACAACTCAGAGAACCGGGCGAAAAATAATTAGGATGCGGGATCAGGTGTTGCGCGCGTGCATCTGTGCCTGTACAGGGGCACGCAGGCACATGAGCATTCACGGGAGGCAGCAGCAGTAGCACGGGGGGAGATGAGCACCACCAGTCATTTGACCTCGACAGGTGAATGCTTGCAGATGTACTCACAGCACACTTATTAGAAGAGGCCCAAATGCCCGAGAAAACTGCCGTCAGATTACGCCGGAAACAACAACGGCTTTTTAAACAACTACAGCCGCCAGAACGGTACCGGCGGCAGCACTGCAGGAGCTGCTCAGGAACCGCTGGGGCAACCCCAGCGCACCGGGTGCTCAGCGCGTGGCCCTGACCCCACCGCATGGCATGTCACCCTTGGGCAGGAAGCTTGACATTTTCTGGAAGCACCGGTGTCATTTCACGGGCTTTGCCGTCGCTTTGCGCTTGTGGGGTAACACTATAGAGTTTTTCAGAAAGTGTTGGAGCAACTTTGGTACCTTTTCCATTCAGGCACACTGGGAGTGAGCTGTGGGGCTGCTGCCAGGGGCTCTGCTCAGCACAGCATAGCTGGAGCTGGCCCAGGACCTCCTTCGAAAGACAGACTGGTCAGACACACAGCTATCCTGAATCATCAAGGATAATCCTATGTTCAAGTTCAAGTTCCTACCTTCCAGTTCAAGTTCAAGTTCCTACGTTCCAATTGGTGCCCGTTACCTCTTGTCCTGGATCATCAAAGATGATCCAGGACAAGAGGTAACGGGTACAAACTGGAACCTAGGAACTTCTATCAAAGCATGAGGAGGAACTTCTTTACTTTGAGGGTGGCAGAGCGCTGGAACAGGCTGCCCAGGGAGGCGGTAGAGTCTCCCACCCCAGAGACATTCAAAACCCGCCTGGAGGTCATCCTGTGCAACCTGCTGTAGGTGACCCTGCTCTGGCAGGGGGGTTGGGCTGGATGATCTCCAGAGCTCCTTTCCAACCCTAACCAATCTGTGATTCTGTGATCAGAGCTGTTCTTCGAAATCTGTTCCTAGGAAATCGCTGCGAGAAGGAGGATGCACCTGAGGAGCAGGCCTAAGATGGAGGATTGAACAAACAAGTAGCTCTTACCTGAGGAATCGGCTATCCCATGGAACAACTTCTGAGAAAGATTCTGCAACATTACTAGGGGTCCGCCAAAACATACAATTACTTGCCATGTTCCAGTTAAAGCCTAAACTATCGAGTTGGCATTTCTTTTTAAAAGTGTATAAAGAAGCGGTAATGGGCCAAATCCTCAAGCCACTCTAAATCAACACGATTTGCTTGCCTCCGCTGGAACACCCGCTCTCTATTTCAGTTCAGGAGCTAACACACAGTATCTTAATATGCATTTAGGTTAATATTTGCACTTTGCAGGGCTAGGTAGATTGCACGGCTGGCACATATCAGACTAAATGTCACTTCCGAAAGCTAAGGGACCGAACCGGAAGCTGCCATTCAGAGGGACTACCTGACAATATGTGGAACCTCTTCGGAAAAGCCTTCCCACCTCAAGCAACTCCTTTTGATTAATCTTTCACATAGACAATACACGTTATATACACCGACACACCCCCCCGGCCTTTGCCTCCACAGATCCTGTGGTTGGCTAATTAAAGGAGGAGGTGTAACTATCAATCTAATCTCGCTTGTTCTCAAATTTACCATAATTTCCACACTTGAGAGGCTGGTGAAATGAAACAGCACTACTACACTTTCCCATTCATCAGCCGGAAGCAGAACAACTCCGAGAACCGGGCGAAAAATAATTAGGATGCGGGATCAGGTGTTGCGCGCGTGCATCTGTGCCTGTACAGGGGCACGCAGGCACATGAGCATTCACGGGAGGCAGCAGCAGTAGCACGGGGGCAGATGAGCACCACCAGTCATTTGACCTCGACAGGTGAATGCTTGCAGATGTACTCACAGCACACTTATTAGAAGAGGCCCAAATGCCCGAGAAAACTGCCGTCAGATTACGCCGGAAACAACAACGGCTTTTTAAACAACTACAGCCGCCAGAACGGTACCGGCGGCAGCACTGCAGGAGCTGCTCAGGAAACGCTGGGGCAACCCCAGCGCACCGGGTGCTCAGCGCGTGGCCCTGACCCCACCGCATGGCATGTCACCCTTGGGCAGGAAGCTTGACATTTTCTGGAAGCACCGGTGTCATGTCACGGGCTTTGCCGTCGCTTTGCGCTTGTGGGGTAACACTATAGAGTTTTTCAGAAAGTGTTGGAGCAACTTTGGTACCTTTTCCATTCAGGCACACTGGGAGTGAGCTGTGGGGCTGCTGCCAGGGGCTCTGCTCAGCACAGCATAGCTGGAGCTGGCCCAGAACCTCCTTCGAAAGACAGACTGGTCAGACACACAGGTATCCTGAATCATCAAGGATAATCCTATGTTCAAGTTCAAGTTCCTACCTTCCAGTTCAAGTTCAAGTTCCTACGTTCCAATTGGTGCCCGTTACCTCTTGTCCTGGATCATCAAAGATGATCCAGGACAAGAGGTAACGGGTACAAACTGGAACCTAGGAACTTCTATCAAAGCATGAGGAGGAACTTCTTTACTTTGAGGGTGGCAGAGCGCTGGAACAGGCTGCCCAGGGAGGCGGTAGAGTCTCCCACCCCAGAGACATTCAAAACCCGCCTGGAGGTCATCCTGTGCAACCTGCTGTAGGTGACCCTGCTCTGGCAGGGGGGTTGGGCTGGATGATCTCCAGAGCTCCTTTCCAACCCTAACCAATCTGTGATTCTGTGATCAGAGCTGTTCTTCGAAATCTGTTCCTAGGAAATCGCTGCGAGAAGGAGGATGCACCTGAGGAGCAGGCCTAAGATGGAGGATTGAACAAACAAGTAGCTCTTACCTGAGGAATCGGCTATCCCATGGAACAACTTCTGAGAAAGATTCTGCAACATTACTAGGGGTCCGCCAAAACATACAATTACTTGCCATGTTCCAGTTAAAGCCTAAACTATCGAGTTGGCATTTCTTTTTAAAAGTGTATAAAGAAGCGGTAATGGGCCAAATCCTCAAGCCACTCTAAATCAACACGATTTGCTTGCCTCCGCTGGAACACCCGCTCTCTATTTCAGTTCAGGAGCTAACACACAGTATCTTAATATGCATTTAGGTTAATATTTGCACTTTGCAGGGCTAGGTAGATTGCACGGCTGGCACATATCAGACTAAATGTCACTTCCGAAAGCTAAGGGACCGAACCGGAAGCTGCCATTCAGAGGGACTACCTGACAACATGTGGAACCTCTCCGGAAAAGCCTTCCCACCTCAAGCAACTCCTTTTGATTGATCTTTCACATAGACAATACACGTTATATACACCGACACACCCCCCCGGCCTTTGCCTCCACAGATCCTGTGGTTGGCTAATTAAAGGAGGAGGTGTAACTATCAATCTAATCTGGCTTGTTCTCAAATTTACCATAATTTCCACACTTGAGAGGCTGGTGAAATGAAACAGCACTACTACACTTTCCCATTCATCAGCCGGAAGCAGAACAACTCCGAGAACCGGGCGAAAAATAATTAGGATGCGGGATCAGGTGTTGCGCGCGTGCATCTGTGCCTGTACAGGGGCACGCAGGCACATGAGCATTCACGGGAGGCAGCAGCAGTAGCACAGGGGCAGATGAGCACCACCAGTCATTTGACCTCGACAGGTGAATGCTTGCAGATGTACTCACAGCACACTTATTAGAAGAGGCCCAAATGCCCGAGAAAACTGCCGTCAGATTACGCCGGAAACAACAACGGCTTTTTAAACAACTACAGCCGCCAGAACGGTACCGGCGGCAGCACTGCAGGAGCTGCTCAGGAACCGCTGGGGCAACCCCAGCGCACCGGGTGCTCAGCGCGTGGCCCTGACCCCACCGCATGGCATGTCACCCTTGGGCAGGAAGCTTGACATTTTCTGGAAGCACCGGTGTCATTTCACGGGCTTTGCCGTCGCTTTGCGCTTGTGGGGTAACACTATAGAGTTTTTCAGAAAGTGTTGGAGCAACTTTGGTACCTTTTCCATTCAGGCACACTGGGAGTGAGCTGTGGGGCTGCTGACAGGGGCTCTGCTCAGCACAGCATGGCTGGAGCTGGCCCAGGACCTCCTTCGAAAGACAGACTGGTCAGACACACAGCTATCCTGAATCATCAAGGATAATCCTATGTTCAAGTTCCTACCTTCCAGTTCAAGTTCAAGTTCCTACGTTCCAATTGGTGCCCGTTACCTTCTTGTCCTGGATCATCGGGATGATCCAGGACAAGAGGTAACGGGTACAAACTGGAACGTAGGAACTTCTATCAAAGCATGAGGAGGAACTTCTTTACTTTGAGGGTGGCAGCGCGCTGGAACAGGCTGCCCAGGGAGGCGGTAGAGTCTCCCACCCCAGAGACATTCAAAACCCGCCTGGAGGTCATCCTGTGCAACCTGCTGTAGGTGACCCTGCTCTGGCAGGGGGGTTGGACTGGATGATCTCCAGAGCTCCTTTCCAACCCTAACCAATCTGTGATTCTGTGATCAGAGCTGTTCTTCGAAATCTGTTCCTAGGAAATCGCTGCGAGAAGGAGGATGCACCTGAGGAGCAGGCCTAAGATGGAGGATTGAACAAACAAGTAGCTCTTACCTGAGGAATCGGCTATCCCATGGAACAACTTCTGAGAAAGATTCTGCAACATTACTAGGGGTCCGCCAAAACATACAATTACTTGCCATGTTCCAGTTAAAGCCTAAACTATCGAGTTGGCATTTCTTTTTAGAAGTGTATAAAGAAGCGGTAATGGGCCAAATCCTCAAGCCACTGTAAATCAACACGATTTGCTTGCCTCCGCTGGAACACCCGCTCTCTATTTCAGTTCAGGAGCTAACACACAGTATCTTAATATGCATTTAGGTTAATATTTGCACTTTGCAGGGCTAGGTAGATTGCACGGCTGGCACATATCAGACTAAATGTCACTTCCGAAAGCTAAGGGACCGAACCGGAAGCTGCCATTCAGAGGGACTACCTGACAACATGTGGAACCTCTCCGGAAAAGCCTTCCCACCTCAAGCAACTCCTTTTGATTGATCTTTCACATAGACAATACACGTTATATACACCGACACACCCCCCCGGCCTTTGCCTCCACAGATCCTGTGGTTGGCTAATTAAAGGAGGAGGTGTAACTATCAATCTAATCTGGCTTGTTCTCAAATTTACCATAATTTCCACACTTGAGAGGCTGGTGAAATGAAACAGCACTACTACACTTTCCCATTCATCAGCCGGAAGCAGAACAACTCAGAGAACCGGGCGAAAAATAATTAGGATGCGGGATCAGGTGTTGCGCGCGTGCATCTGTGCCTGTACAGGGGCACGCAGGCACATGAGCATTCACGGGAGGCAGCAGCAGTAGCACGGGGGCAGATGAACACCACCAGTCATTTGACCTCGACAGGTGAATGCTTGCAGATGTACTCACAGCACACTTATTAGAAGAGGCCCAAATGCCCGAGAAAACTGCCGTCAGATTACGCCGGAAACAACAACGGCTTTTTAAACAACTACAGCCGCCAGAACGGTACCGGCGGCAGCACTGCAGGAGCTGCTCAGGAAACGCTGGGGCAACCCCAGCGCACCGGGTGCTCAGCGCGTGGCCCTGACCCCACCGCATGGCATGTCACCCTTGGGCAGGAAGCTTGACATTTTCTGGAAGCACCGGTGTCATTTCACGGGCTTTGCCGTCGCTTTGCGCTTGTGGGGTAACACTATAGAGTTTTTCAGAAAGTGTTGGAGCAACTTTGGTACCTTTTCCATTCAGGCACACTGGGAGTGAGCTGTGGGGCTGCTGACAGGGGCTCTGCTCAGCACAGCATGGCTGGAGCTGGCCCAGGACCTCCTTCGAAAGACAGACTGGTCAGACACACAGCTATCCTGAATCATCAAGGATAATCCTATGTTCAAGTTCCTACCTTCCAGTTCAAGTTCAAGTTCCTACGTTCCAATTGGTGCCCGTTACCTCTTGTCCTGGATCATCAGGATGATCCAGGACAAGATGTAACGGGTACAAACTGGAACGTAGGAACTTCTATCAAAGCATGAGGAGGAACTTCTTTACTTTGAGGGTGGCAGCGCGCTGGAACAGGCTGCCCAGGGAGGCGGTAGAGTCTCCCACCCCAGAGACATTCAAAACCCGCCTGGAGGTCATCCTGTGCAACCTGCTGTAGGTGACCCTGCTCTGGCAGGGGGGTTGGACTGGATGATCTCCAGAGCTCCTTTCCAACCCTAACCAATCTGTGATTCTGTGATCAGAGCTGTTCTTCGAAATCTGTTCCTAGGAAATCGCTGCGAGAAGGAGGATGCACCTGAGGAGCAGGCCTAAGATGGAGGATTGAACAAACAAGTAGCTCTTACCTGAGGAATCGGCTATCCCATGGAACAACTTCTGAGAAAGATTCTGCAACATTACTAGGGGTCCGCCAAAACATACAATTACTTGCCATGTTCCAGTTAAAGCCTAAACTATCGAGTTGGCATTTCTTTTTAAAAGTGTATAAAGAAGCGGTAATGGGCCAAATCCTCAAGCCACTCTAAATCAACACGATTTGCTTGCCTCCGCTGGAACACCCGCTCTCTATTTCAGTTCAGGAGCTAACACACAGTATCTTAATATGCATTTAGGTTAATATTTGCACTTTGCAGGGCTAGGTAGATTGCACGGCTGGCACATATCAGACTAAATGTCACTTCCGAAAGCTAAGGGACCGAACCGGAAGCTGCAATTCAGAGGGACTACCTGACAACATGTGGAACCTCTCCGGAAAAGCCTTCCCACCTCAAGCAACTCCTTTTGATTAATCTTTCACATAGACAATACACGTTATATACACCGACACCCCCCCCCGGCCTTTGCCTCCACAGATCCTGTGGTTGGCTAATTAAAGGAGGAGGTGTAACTATCAATCTAATCTGGCTTGTTCTCAAATTTACCATAATTTCCACACTTGAGAGGCTGGTGAAATGAAACAGCACTACTACACTTTCCCATTCATCAGCCGGAAGCAGAACAACTCCGAGAACCGGGCGAAAAATAATTAGGATGCGGGATCAGGTGTTGCGCGCGTGCATCTGTGCCTGTACAGGGGCACGCAGGCACATGAGCATTCACGGGAGGCAGCAGCAGCAGTAGCACGGGGGGAGATGAGCACCACCAGTCATTTGACCTCGACAGGTGAATGCTTGCAGATGTACTCACAGCACACTTATTAGAAGAGGCCCAAATGCCCGAGAAAACTGCCGTCAGATTACGCCGGAAACAACAACGGCTTTTTAAACAACTACAGCCGCCAGAACGGTACCGGCGGCAGCACTGCAGGAGCTGCTCAGGAACCGCTGGGGCAACCCCAGCGCACCGGGTGCTCAGCGCGTGGCCCTGACCCCACCGCATGGCATGTCACCCTTGGGCAGGAAGCTTGACATTTTCTGGAAGCACCGGTGTCATTTCACGGGCTTTGCCGTCGCTTTGCGTTTGTGGGGTAACACTATAGAGTTTTTCAGAAAGTGTTGGAGCAACTTTGGTACCTTTTCCATTCAGGCACACTGGGAGTGAGCTGTGGGGCTGCTGCCAGGGGCTCTGCTCAGCACAGCATGGCTGGAGCTGGCCCAGGACCTCCTTCGAAAGACAGACTGGTCAGACACACAGCTATCCTGAATCATCAAGGATAATCCTATGTTCAAGTTCCTACGTTCCAGTTCAAGTTCAAGTTCCTACGTTCCAATTGGTGCCCGTTACCTCTTGTCCTGGATCATCAAAGATGATCCAGGACAAGAGGTAACGGGTACAAACTGGAACGTAGGAACTTCTATCAAAGCATGAGGAGGAACTTCTTTACTTTGAGGGTGGCAGAGCGCTGGAACAGGCTGCCCAGGGAGGCGGTAGAGTCTCCCACCCCAGAGACATTCAAAACCCGCCTGGAGGTCATCCTGTGCAACCTGCTGTAGGTGACCCTGCTCTGGCAGGGGGGTTGGACTGGATGATCTCCAGAGCTCCTTTCCAACCCTAACCAATCTGTGATTCTGTGATCAGAGCTGTTCTTCGAAATCTGTTCCTAGGAAATCGCTGCGAGAAGGAGGATGCACCTGAGGAGCAGGCCTAAGATGGAGGATTGAACAAACAAGTAGCTCTTACCTGAGGAATCGGCTATCCCATGGAACAACTTCTGAGAAAGATTCTGCAACATTACTAGGGGTCCGCCAAAACATACAATTACTTGCCATGTTCCAGTTAAAGCCTAAACTATCGAGTTGGCATTTCTTTTTAAAAGTGTATAAAGAAGCGGTAATGGGTCAAAGCCTCAAGCCACTGTAAATCAACACGATTTGCTTGCCTCCGCTGGAACACCCGCTCTCTATTTCAGTTCAGGAGCTAACACACAGTATCTTAATATGCATTTATGTTAATATTTGCACTTTGCAGGGCTAGGTAGATTGCACGTCTGGCACATATCAGACTAAATGTCACTTCCGAAAGCTAAGGGACCGAACCGGAAGCTGCCATTCAGAGGGACTACCTGACAACATGTGGAACCTCTCCGGAAAAGCCTTCCCACCTCAAGCAACTCCTTTTGATTAATCTTTCACATAGACAATACACGTTATATACACCGACACACACCCCCGGCCTTTGCCTCCACAGATCCTGTGGTTGGCTAATTAAAGGAGGAGGTGTAACTATCAATCTAATCTGGCTTGTTCTCAAATTTACCATAATTTCCACACTTGAGAGGCTGGTGAAATGAAACAGCACTACTACACTTTCCCATTCATCAGCCGGAAGCAGAACAACTCCGAGAACCGGGCGAAAAATAATTAGGATGCGGGATCAGGTGTTGCGCGCGTGCATCTGTGCCTGTACAGGGGCACGCAGGCACATGAGCATTCACGGGAGGCAGCAGCAGTAGCACGGGGGCAGATGAGCACCACCAGTCATTTGACCTCGACAGGTGAATGCTTGCAGATGTACTCACAGCACACTTATTAGAAGAGGCCCAAATGCCCGAGAAAACTGCCGTCAGATTACGCCGGAAACAACAACGGCTTTTTAAACAACTACAGCCGCCAGAACGGTACCGGCGGCAGCACTGCAGGAGCTGCTCAGGAACCGCTGGGGCAACCCCAGCGCACCGGGTGCTCAGCGCGTGGCCCTGACCCCACCGCATGGCATGTCACCCTTGGGCAGGAAGCTTGACATTTTCTGGAAGCACCGGTGTCATTTCACGGGCTTTGCCGTCGCTTTGCGCTTGTGGGGTAACACTATAGAGTTTTTCAGAAAGTGTTGGAGCAACTTTGGTACCTTTTCCATTCAGGCACACTGGGAGTGAGCTGTGGGGCTGCTGACAGGGGCTCTGCTCAGCACAGCATGGCTGGAGCTGGCCCAGGACCTCCTTCGAAAGACAGACTGGTCAGACACACAGCTATCCTGAATCATCAAGGATAATCCTATGTTCAAGTTCAAGTTCCTACCTTCCAGTTCAAGTTCAAGTTCCTACGTTCCAATTGGTGCCCGTTACCTCTTGTCCTGGATCATCAAAGATGATGATCATCAAAGATGATCCAGGACAAGAGGTAACGGGTACAAACTGGAACGTAGGAACTTCTATCAAAGCATGAGGAGGAACTTCTTTACTTTGAGGGTGGCAGAGCGCTGGAACAGGCTGCCCAGGGAGGCGGTAGAGTCTCCCACCCCAGAGACATTCAAAACCCGCCTGGAGGTCATCCTGTGCAACCTGCTGTAGGTGACCCTGCTCTGGCAGGGGGGTTGCACTACATGATCTCCAGAGCTCCTTTCCAACCCTAACCAATCTGTGATTCTGTGATCAGAGCTGTTCTTCGAAATCTGTTCCTAGGAAATCGCTGCGAGAAGGAGGATGCACCTGAGGAGCAGGCCTAAGATGGAGGATTGAACAAACAAGTAGCTCTTACCTGAGGAATCGGCTATCCCATGGAACAACTTCTGAGAAAGATTCTGCAACATTACTAGGGGTCCGCCAAAACATACAATTACTTGCCATGTTCCAGTTAAAGCCTAAACTATCGAGTTGGCATTTCTTTTTAAAAGTGTATAAAGAAGCGGTAATGGGCCAAATCCTCAAGCCACTGTAAATCAACACGATTTGCTTGCCTCCGCTGGAACACCCGCTCTCTATTTCAGTTCAGGAGCTAACACACAGTATCTTAATATGCATTTAGGTTAATATTTGCACTTTGCAGGGCTAGGTAGATTGCACGGCTGGCACATATCAGACTAAATGTCACTTCCGAAAGCTAAGGGACCGAACCGGAAGCTGCCATTCAGAGGGACTACCTGAAAACATGTGGAACCTCTCCGGAAAAGCCTTCCCACCTCAAGCAACTCCTTTTGATTAATCTTTCACATAGACAATACACGTTATATACACCGACACACCCCCCCGGCCTTTGCCTCCACAGATCCTGTGGTTGGCTAATTAAAGGAGGAGGTGTAACTATCAATCTAATCTGGCTTGTTCTCAAATTTACCATAATTTCCACACTTGAGAGGCTGGTGAAATGAAACAGCACTACTACACTTTCCCATTCATCAGCCGGAAGCAGAACAACTCAGAGAACCGGGCGAAAAATAATTAGGATGCGGGATCAGGTGTTGCGCGCGTGCATCTGTGCCTGTACAGGGGCACGCAGGCACATGAGCATTCACGGGAGGCAGCAGCAGTAGCACGGGGGCAGATGAGCACCACCAGTCATTTGACCTCGACAGGTGAATGCTTGCAGATGTACTCACAGCACACTTATTAGAAGAGGCCCAAATGCCCGAGAAAACTGCCGTCAGATTACGCCGGAAACAACAACGGCTTTTTAAACAACTACAGCCGCCAGAACGGTACCGGCGGCAGCACTGCAGGAGCTGCTCAGGAACCGCTGGGGCAACCCCAGCGCACCGGGTGCTCAGCGCGTGGCCCTGACCCCACCGCATGGCATGTCACCCTTGGGCAGGAAGCTTGACATTTTCTGGAAGCACCGGTGTCATTTCACGGGCTTTGCCGTCGCTTTGCGCTTGTGGGGTAACACTATAGAGTTTTTCAGAAAGTGTTGGAGCAACTTTGGTACCTTTTCCATTCAGGCACACTGGGAGTGAGCTGTGGGGCTGCTGCCAGGGGCTCTGCTCAGCACAGCATGGCTGGAGCTGGCCCAGGACCTCCTTCGAAAGACAGACTGGTCAGACACACAGCTATCCTGAATCATCAAGGATAATCCTATGTTCAAGTTCAAGTTCCTACCTTCCAGTTCAAGTTCAAGTTCCTACGTTCCAATTGGTGCCCGTTACCTCTTGTCCTGGATCATCAAAGATGATCCAGGACAAGTGGTAACGGGTACAAACTGGAACCTAGGAACTTCTATCAAAGCATGAGGAGGAACTTCTTTACTTTGCGGGTGGCAGAGCGCTGGAACAGGCTGCCCAGGGAGGCGGTAGAGTCTCCCACCCCAGAGACAATCAAAACCCGCCTGGAGGTCATCCTGTGAAACCTGCTGTAGGTGACCCTGCTCTGGCAGGGGGTTGGACTGGATGATCTCCAGAGCTCCTTTCCAACCCTAACCAATCTGTGATTCTGTGATCAGAGCTGTTCTTCGAAATCTGTTCCTAGGAAATCGCTGCGAGAAGGAGGATGCACCTGAGGAGCAGGCCTAAGATGGAGGATTGAACAAACAAGTAGCTCTTACCTGAGGAATCGGCTATCCCATGGAACAACTTCTGAGAAAGATTCTGCAACATTACTAGGGGTCCGCCAAATCATACAATTACTTGCCATGTTCCAGTTAAAGCCTAAACTATCGAGTTGGCATTTCTTTTTAAAAGTGTATAAAGAAGCGGTAATGGGCCAAATCCTCAAGCCACTCTAAATCAACACGATTTGCTTGCCTCCGCTGGAACACCCGCTCTCTATTTCAGTTCAGGAGCTAACACACAGTATCTTAATATGCATTTAGGTTAATATTTGCACTTTGCAGGGCTAGGTAGATTGCACGGCTGGCACATATCAGACTAAATGTCACTTCCGAAAGCTAAGGGACCGAACCGGAAGCTGCCATTCAGAGGGACTACCTGACAACATGTGGAACCTCTCCGGAAAAGCCTTCCCACCTCAAGCAACTCCTCTTGATTAATCTTTCACATAGACAATACACCTTATATACACCGACACACCCCCCCGGCCTTTGCCTCCACAGATCCTGTGGTTGGCTAATTAAAGGAGGAGGTGTAACTATCAATCTAATCTGGCTTGTTCTCAAATTTACCATAATTTCCACACTTGAGAGGCTGGTGAAATGAAACAGCACTACTACACTTTCCCATTCATCAGCCGGAAGCAGAACAACTCAGAGAACCGGGCGAAAAGTAATTAGGATGCGGGATCAGGTGTTGCGCGCGTGCATCTGTGCCTGTACAGGGGCACGCAGGCACATGAGCATTCACGGGAGGCAGCAGCAGTAGCACGGGGGCAGATGAGCACCACCAGTCATTTGACCTCGACAGGTGAATGCTTGCAGATGTACTCACAGCACACTTATTAGAAGAGGCCCAAATGCCCGAGAAAACTGCCGTCAGATTACGCCGGAAACAACAACGGCTTTTTAAACAACTACAGCCGCCAGAACGGTACCGGCGGCAGCACTGCAGGAGCTGCTCAGGAACCGCTGGGGCAACCCCAGCGCACCGGGTGCTCAGCGCGTGGCCCTGA
Source organism: Vanellus vanellus (assembly GCF_965231255.1). Lineage (NCBI taxonomy): Eukaryota > Metazoa > Chordata > Aves > Charadriiformes > Charadriidae > Vanellus > Vanellus vanellus. Next base: position 296,129 of record NW_028128923.1, on the reverse strand, counting down.
CCCCACCGCATGGCATGTCACCCTTGGGCAGGAAACTTGACATTTTCTGGAAGCACCGGTGTCATTTCACGGGCTTTGCCGTCGCTTTGCGCTTGTGGGGTAACACTATAGAGTTTTTCAGAAAGTGTTGGAGCAACTTTGGTACCTTTTCCATTCAGGCACACTGGGAGTGAGCTGGGGGGCTGCTGCCAGGGGCTCTGCTCAGCACAACATGGCTGGAGCTGGCCCAGGACCTCCTTCGAAAGACAGACTGGTCAGACACACAGCTATCCTGAATCATCAAGGATAATCCTATATTCAAGTTCAAGTTCCTACCTTCCAGTTCAAGTTCAAGTTCCTATGTTCCAATTGGTGCCCGTTACCTCTTGTCCTGGATCATCAAAGATGATCCAGGACAAGAGGTAACGGGTACAAACTGGAACCTAGGAACTTCTATCAAAGCATGAGGAGGAACTTCTTTACTTTGAGGGTGGCAGAGCGCTGGAACAGGCTGCCCAGGGAGGCGGTAGAGTCTCCCACCCCAGAGACATTCAAAACCCGCCTGGAGGTCATCCTGTGCAACCTGCTGTAGGTGACTCTGCTCTGGCAGGGGGGTTGGACTGGATGATCTCCAGAGCTCCTTTCCAACCCTAACCAATCTGTGATTCTGTGATCAGAGCTGTTCTTCGAAATCTGTTCCTAGGAAATCGCTGCGAGAAGGAGGATGCACCTGAGGAGCAGGCCTAAGATGGAGGATTGAACAAACAAGTAGCTCTTACCTGAGGAATCGGCTATCCCATGGAACAACTTCTGAGAAAGATTCTGCAACATTACTAGGGGTCCGCCAAAACATACAATTACTTGCCATGTTCCAGTTAAAGCCTAAACTATCAAGTTGGCATTTCTTTTTAAAAGTGTATAAAGAAGCGGTAATGGGCCAAATCCTCAAGCCACTCTAAATCAACACGATTTGCTTGCCTCCGCTGGAACACCCGCTCTCTATTTCAGTTCAGGAGCTAACACACAGTATCTTAATATGCATTTAGGTTAATATTTGCACTTTGCAGGGCTAGGTAGATTGCACGGCTGGCACATATCAGACTAAATGTCACTTCCGAAAGCTAAGGGACCGAACCGGAAGCTGCCATTCAGAGGGACTACCTGACAACATGTGGAACCTCTCCGGAAAAGCCTTCCCACCTCAAGCAACTTTTTTTGATTCATCTTTCACATAGACAATACACGTTATATACACCGACACACCCCCCCGGCCTTTGCCTCCACAGATCCTGTGGTTGGCTAATTAAAGGAGGAGGTGTAACTATCAATCTAATCTCGCTCGTTCTCAAATTTACCATAATTTCCACACTTGAGAGGCTGGTGAAATGAAACAGCACTACTACACTTTCCCATTCATCAGCCGGAAGCAGAACAACTCCGAGAACCGGGCGAAAAATAATTAGGATGCGGGATCAGGTGTTGCGCGCGTGCATCTGTGCCTGTACAGGGGCACGCAGGCACATGAGCATTCACGGGAGGCAGCAGCAGTAGCACGGGGGCAGATGAGCACCACCAGTCATTTGACCTCGACAGGTGAATGCTTGCAGATGTACTCACAGCACACTTATTAGAAGAGGCCCAAATGCCCGAGAAAACTGCCGTCAGATTACGCCGGAAACAACAACGGCTTTTTAAACAACTACAGCCGCCAGAACGGTACCGGCGGCAGCACTGCAGGAGCTGCTCAGGAACCGCTGGGGCAACCCCAGCGCACCGGGTGCTCAGCGCGTGGCCCTGACCCCACCGCATGGCATGTCACCCTTGGGCAGGAAGCTTGACATTTTCTGGAAGCACCGGTGTCATGTCACGGGCTTTGCCGTCGCTTTGCGCTTGTGGGGTAACACTGTAGAGTTTTTCAGAAAGTGTTGGAGCAACTTTGGTACCTTTTCCATTCAGGCACACTGGGAGTGAGCTGTGGGGCTGCTGCCAGGGGCTCTGCTCAGCACAGCATGGCTGGAGCTGGCCCAGGACCTCCTTCGAAAGACAGACTGGTCAGACACACAGCTATCCTGAATCATCAAGGATAATCCTATTTTCAAGTTCCTACGTTCCAGTTCAAGTTCAAGTTCCTACGTTCCAATTGGTGCCCGTTACCTCTTGTCCTGGATCATCAAAGATGATCCAGGACAAGAGGTAACGGGTACAAACTGGAACCTAGGAACTTCTATCAAAGCATGAGGAGGAACTTCTTTACTTTGAGGGTGGCAGAGCGCTGGAACAGGCTGCCCAGGGAGGCGGTAGAGTCTTCCACCCCAGAGGCATTCAAAACCCGCCTGGAGGTCATCCTGTGCAACCTGCTGTAGGTGACCCTGCTCTGGCAGGGGGGTTGGGCTGGATGATCTCCAGAGCTCCTTTCCAACCCTAACCAATCTGTGATTCTGTGATCAGAGCTGTTCTTCGAAATCTGTTCCTAGGAAATCGCTGCGAGAAGGAGGATGCACCTGAGGAGCAGGCCTAAGATGGAGGATTGAACAAACAAGTAGCTCTTAGCTGAGAAATCGGCTATCCCATGGAACAACTTCAGAGAAAGATTCTGCAACATTACTAGGGGTCCGCCAAAACATACAATTACTTGCCATGTTCCAGTTAAAGCCTAAACTATCGAGTTGGCATTTCTTTTTAAAAGTGTATAAAGAAGCGGTAATGGGCCAAATCCTCAAGCCACTCTAAATCAACACGATTTGCTTGCCTCCGCTGGAACACCCGCTCTCTATTTCAGTTCAGGAGCTAACACACAGTATCTTAATATGCATTTAGGTTAATATTTGCACTTTGCAGGGCTAGGTAGATTGCACGGCTGGCACATATCAGACTAATTGTCACGTCCGAAAGCTAAGGGACCGAACCGGAAGCTGCCATTCAGAGGGACTACCTGACAACATGTGGAACCTCTCCGGAAAAGCCTTCCCACCTCAAGCAACTCCTTTTGATTAATCTTTCACATAGACAATACACGTTATATACACCGACACACCCCCCCGGCCTTTGCCTCCACAGATCCTGTGGTTGGCTAATTAAAGGAGGAGGTGTAACTATCAATCTAATCTGGCTTGTTCTCAAATTTACCATAATTTCCACACTTGAGAGGCTGGTGAAATGAAACAGCACTACTACACTTTCCCATTCATCAGCCGGAAGCAGAACAACTCCGAGAACCGGGCGAAAAATAATTAGGATGCGGGATCAGGTGTTGCGCGCGTGCATCTGTGCCTGTACAGGGGCACGCAGGCACATGAGCATTCACGGGAGGCAGCAGCAGTAGCACGGGGGCAGATGAGCACCACCAGTCATTTGACCTCGACAGGTGAATGCTTGCAGATGTACTCACAGCACACTTATTAGAAGAGGCCCAAATGCCCGAGAAAACTGCCGTCAGATTACGCCGGAAACAACAACGGCTTTTTAAACAACTACAGCCGCCAGAACGGTACCGGCGGCAGCACTGCAGGAGCTGCTCAGGAACCGCTGGGGCAACCCCAGCGCACCGGGTGCTCAGCGCGTGGCCCTGACCCCACCGCATGGCATGTCACCCTTGGGCAGGAAGCTTGACATTTTCTGGAAGCACCGGTGTCATTTCACGGGCTTTGCCGTCGCTTTGCGCTTGTGGGGTAACACTATAGAGTTTTTCAGAAAGTGTTGGAGCAACTTTGGTACCTTTTCCATTCAGGCACACTGGGAGTGAGCTGTGGGGCTGCTGCCAGGGGCTCTGCTCAGCACAGCATGGCTGGAGCTGGCCCAGGACCTCCTTCGAAAGACAGACTGGTCAGACACACAGCTATCCTGAATCATCAAGGATAATCCTATGTTCAAGTTCAAGTTCCTACCTTCCAGTTCAAGTTCAAGTTCCTACGTTCCAATTGGTGCCCGTTACCTCTTGTCCTGGATCATGTCCTTGTCCAGCGTCACACGCGGCAGTTTTAAACGGGCTGCCCACACGCCAACGGTCAGTCGCCGAGGAGACCAGCTTCAGTGAAGGTAAGGCCTCACTGGGGAAGGGGATCGCGGCGGATCGGTCTGGCAGAGGGCTCTTTTGAGGGCTCTTGTAGCTGGGAATAGCGGCTGGCGCGTGCTTGTGCCGGAGCCGGCAGCTCGGGGGCGGTCTGCTGACGCGGCAGGGGCGGAGCCAGCGTCACACGCGGCAGTTTTAAACGGGCTGCCCACACGCCAACGGTCAGTCGCCGAGGAGACCAGCTTCAGTGAAGGTAAGGCCTCACTGGGGAAGGGGATCGCGGCGGATCGGTCTGGCAGAGGGCTCTTTTGAGGGCTCTTGTAGCTGGGAATAGCGGCTGGCGCGTGCTTGTGCCGGAGCCGGCAGCTCGGGGGCGGTCTGCTGACGCGGCAGGGGCGGAGCCAGCGTCACACGCGGCAGTTTTAAACGGGCTGCCCAGGAGCGCAGCGGTAGCCGCTGCGCACCCAGCACGCGGGCAGCTGGTGGGCGTCACCCAGGGCTTCACCGCGGTGAGATCGCTGCTTACCGAGCTCTGAGGAGGGCAACCATCTTGTGAAGGAGTGAGTACCAGTCACACTGTGCTTCAGCAGCAGCTGTGCTAGCTTGTCTAGTCAGGTGCAGAGGTTAGCACTCCTCACTTGTTAGACCCTCCCATTTCTTGTCAGTGTCCCTGACTACCGTTGATCATGGTCTCCACCAGAAAGAGAGCTTGTTTCAGAAAGACTGTGTCAACACAGACAGAGCAACTGCCCCGAACCGTGGCCGTTCAGGTCTCTGGCTGCAGGGAGTGTCAGAGCCTACGGCTGCCTGGTGAGGGAGACCAGGATTCCACCTGTGTGAGGTGTGAGCAGGTGCAAGATCTGCTCAGCATGGTTGTAAAGCTAAAGGAGGAGCTAGAGACACTGAGGACCATCAGAGAGTGCGAAAGGGAGATCGACTGGTGGAGCAACTCCTTGATGTGCCAAACAGAAAGGCCCCAAGGGGATACCCCCCAGAGGGTGATGGACCCCCTGCCCTCACGGGCAGAGGTAGGGATCCAAAAAGATCATGAGAGGTGGAGGCGAGTTCCAGCTAGGTGTCATGGGCGACCCCCCTCTCTACCTGCTCAGCCTCCCCAGGTGCCCCTCCGTAATAGGTTTGAGGCCCTGGATCTTGAAGAAGACGTAGGTGAGGATGTGGTGCAAGCCCCGCCTGCAAGGTCATATAGGAAGAGGCGCTTGACTCCACGCCTCAAGACTGCCTCTGATAAAAAAGAACGAAGGGTAATTGTAGTAGGCAATTCCCTTCTGAGAGGGACAGAGGGCCCGATATGCAGAGCTGACCCTCACCACAGGGAAGTGTGTAGTCTACCCGGAGCCCGGATCAGGGACATCACCAGGGTACTTCCCACCCTGGTGCACCCGACAGACTACTATCCACTGCTGGTATTCCAGATGGATGGGCAGGAAGCTGCATCCCGTAGCCTGAGGGGAATGAAGCAGGATTTCAAGGCCTTGGGGCGGATGGTGAAGGACTCTGGGGCCCAAGTTATTTTCTCTTCTTTCCTTCCATCTTCACGTGATGATGTGGGATGGAATGGAAAAATTAAGTCAATAAATGATTGGCTTCAGGACTGGTGCTACAGGCAGGGCTTTGGTTTCTTTGATAACAGCTGGTTTTATAGGACACCGGTCTGGACAGTGACATGTGGGAAAGGTTTATCTCACAGGGGCAAAAGGATGCTGGGGCAGGAGCTAGCAGGGCTCATTTGGAGGGCTTTAAACTAGATTCGAAGGGGGGTGGGGTTGTTACTGAGCTTGCATTGGTGGGGCAGCACTCCAGAATTGATAAAGGCCAGGAGGCCTCCCACACCCATAGGGTGAAATCGGTGTGCTCAGCCCGCTCCCTGAAATGCCTGTACACCAATGCACGCAGCATGGGGAATAAGCAGGAAGAGTTAGAAACTCTTGTTCGGTCAGGAGATTATGATCTGGTGGCAATTACAGAGACATGGTGGGACAGCTCACATGACTGGAATGTGGTCATGGGTGGCTATGTCCTTTTCAGGAAAGACAGGCCAGCCAGGCGAGGTGGTGGAGTTGCCCTTTACGTGAGAAAGCAACTACAATGTACCGAGTACTGTCCACGTTCAGTTGAGGAGCAAGTTGAGAGTCTGTGGGTGAGGATTAAGGGACAGGCTGGCAGGGGTGACACTGTTGTGGGTGACTATTACAGGCCACCAGATCAGGGGGAGGAAGTTGATGAGGCCTTCTATGGGCAGCTGAGAGTGGCCTCACAGTCACAGGCCCTGGTTGTCGTGGGGGATTTTAACTTTCCGGATGTTTGCTGGAAGGACTACACAGCCAGCCAGCCTCAGTCTAGGAGGTTCCTCCAATGCATTGATGACAACTTTCTGATGCAAATGGTGGAGGAGCCGACTAGGAGAGGTGCACTGCTGGATCTCGTCCTCACTAACAAGGAGGGTCTGGTGCAAGGAGTAAAGGTTGAAGGCTGCCTTGGCTGCAGCGACCATGAGATGGTGGAGTTCATGATCTCGGCTGGTGGAAGCAGAATAGCAAGCAGAATCGTAACCCTGGACTTCAGCAGGGCAAACTTTGGCCTTTTCAAACAATTACTAGGGGAAATCCCGTGGACAAAGCTGTTTGAAGGTAAAGGTGCCCAGGATAGCTGGTCAGCATTCAGGGACTGCTTCTACCAAGCTCAAGATCAGAGCATCCCGACACGTAGGAAGTCAAGGAAGGGAGCTAGGAGACCTGTGTGGCTAAACAGGGAACTGCTTGGCAAGCTCAAGTGGAAGAAGAGAGTTTATAGATCATGGAAGGAGGGGCTGACCACTTGGGAGGAGTACAGGGCTGCTGTCAGGGGATGTAGAGAGGCAACTAGGAAAGCTAAGGCCTCCTTAGAGTTAAACCTGGCAAGAGGGGTCAAAGACAACAGGAAGAGCTTTTTCAAATACATGGCAGATAAAACTAACACCAGAGGCAATGTAGGCCCACTACTGAATGGGGTGGGTGCCCTGGTGACAGAAGATACAGAGAAGGCAGAACTATTGAATGCCTTCTTTGTCTCTGTCTACTCTGTCGGGGGCTGTCCTGAGGAGTCCTGTTCTGCTGAGACCCCAGATGAAGTCAAGTCAATGGATGGGTTTGCCTTAGTTGATGAGGACTGGGTCAGAGACCAGTTAAGCAACCTGGACATCCATAAATCCATGGGTCCGGATGGGATGCACCCGCGGGTGCTGAAGGAGCTGTCTGAAGTCATTGCTGGACCACTCTCCACCATCTTTACCAAGTCTTGGGAAACGGGCGAGGTGCCTGAGGACTGGAGGAAAGCAAATGTCACTCCAGTCTTCAAAAAGGGCAAGAAGGAGGACCCGGGTAACTATAGACCGGTCAGCCTCACCTCCATCCCTGGGAAACTGATGGAGCAGCTTATCCTTGGTGCCCTCTCAAGGCATATCAAGGATAAGAGGGTTATTAGGGGCAGTCAGCATGGCTTTTCCAAGGGGAAGTCATGCTTGACCAACCTCATAGCCTTTTATGAGGAAATAACGAGGTGGATGGATGATGGCAGAGCGGTGGATGTGGTCTACCTTGACTTCAGTAAAGCATTTGACACGGTCTCCCACAGCATCCTCATGGCTAAACTGAGGAAGTGTGGACTGGATGACCGGATAATTAGGTGGACTGCGAACTGGCTGAAGGAGAGAAGCCAGAGAGTCGTAGTCAATGGGGCAGAGTCCAGTTGGAGGCCGGTAACCAGCGGAGTGCCTCAAGGGTCGGTACTGGGGCCCATATTATTCAATATATTCATTAATGATTTAGATGAGGGAATTGAGTGTACTATCAGCAAGTTTGCTGATGACACTAAGCTAGGAGGAGTGGCTGACACGCCAGAGGGCTGTGCTGCCATCCAGAGAGACTTGGACAGGCTGGAGATTTGGGCAGGGAATAACTTAATGAAATACAACAAGGGAAAGTGTAGGGTCCTACATCTGGGCAGAAACAACCCCAGGTTCCAGTATAGGATGGGGAGCTACCTGTTAGAGAGCAGTGTAGAGGAAAGGGACCTGGGGGTCCTGGTGGACAGCAGGATGACCATGAGCCAGCACTGTGCCCTTGTGGCCAAGAAGGCCAATGGCATCCTGGGCTGTATTAGAAGGGGGGTGGTTAGCAGATCGAGAGAGGTCCTCCTTCCCCTCTACTCTGCCCTGGTGAGACCGCATCTGGAATATTGTGTCCAGTTCTGGGCCCCTCAGTTCAAGAAGGACAGAGAGCTGCTGGAGAGAGTCCAGCGTAGGGCAACTAAGATGATTAAGGGAGTGGAGCATCTCCCTTATGAGGAAAGACTGAGGGAGCTGGGTCTCTTTAGTTTGGAGAAGAGGAGACTGAGGGGTGATCTTATTAGCGTTTATAAATATATAAAGGGGGAATGTCATGAGGATGGAGCCAGGCTCTTCTCAGTGGCGACCAGTGATAGGACAAGGGGTAATGGATTCAAGCTGGAACACAAGAGGTTCCACTTAAATTTGAGAAGAAACTTCTTCTCAGTGAGGGTGACAGAGCACTGGAACAGGCTGCCCAGGGAGGTTGTGGAGTCTCCTTCTCTGGAGACATTCAAAACTCGCCTGGACACCTTCCTGTGCAACCTCGTCTAGGTGTTCCTGCTCCGACAGGGGGATTGGACTAGATGATCTTTTGAGGTCCCTTCCAATCCCTACCATACTGTGATACTGTGATACTGTGATCATCAAAGATGATCCAGGACAAGAGGTAACGGGTACAAACTGGAACCTAGGAACTTCTATCAAAGCATGAGGAGGAACTTCTTTACTTTGAGGGTGGCAGAGCGCTGGAACAGGCTGCCCAGGGAGGCGGTAGAGTCTCCGACCCCAGAGACATTCATAACCAGCCTGGAGGTCATCCTGTGCAACCTGCTGTAGGTGACCGTGCTCTGGCAGGGGGTTGGACTGGATGATCTCCAGAGGTCCTTTCCAACCCTAACCAATCTTTGATTCTGTGATCAGAGCTGTTCTTCGAAATCTGTTCCTAGGAAATCGCTGCGAGAAGGAGGATGCACCTGAGGAGCAGGCCTAAGATGGAGGATTGAACAAACAAGTAGCTCTTACCTGAGGAATCGGCTATCCCATGGAACAACTTCTGAGAAAGATTCTGCAACATTACTAGGGGTGCGCCAAAACACAGAATTACTTGCCATGTTCCAGTTAAAGCCTAAACTATCGAGTTGGCGTTTCTTTTTAAAAGTGTATAAAGAAGCGGTAATGGGCCAAATCCTCAAGCCACTGTAAATCAACACGATTTGCTTGCCTCCGCTGGAACACCCGCTCTCTATTTCAGTTCAGGAGCTAACACACAGTATCTTAATATGCATTTAGGTTAATATTTGCACTTTGCAGGGCTAGGTAGATTGCACGGCTGGCACATATCAGACTAAATGTCACTTCCGAAAGCTAAGGGACCGAACCGGAAGCTGCCATTCAGAGGGACTACCTGACAACATGTGGAACCTCTCCGGAAAAGCCTTCCCACCTCAAGCAACTCCTTTTGATTCATCTTTCACATAGACAATACACGTTATACACACCGACACACCCCCCCGGCCTTTGCCTCCACAGATCCTGTGGTTGGCTAATTAAAGGAGGAGGTGTAACTATCAATCTAATCTGGCTTGTTCTCAAATTTACCATAATTTCCACACTTGAGAGGCTGGTGAAATGAAACAGCACTACTACACTTTCCCATTCATCAGCCGGAAGCAGAACAACTCCGAGAACCGGGCGAAAAATAATTAGGATGCGGGATCAGGTGTTGCGCGCGTGCATCTGTGCCTGTACAGGGGCACGCAGGCACATGAGCATTCACGGGAGGCAGCAGCAGTAGCACGGGGGCAGATGAGCACCACCAGTCATTTGACCTCGACAGGTGAATGCTTGCAGATGTACTCACAGCACACTTATTAGAAGAGGCCCAAATGCCCGAGAAAACTGCCGTCAGATTACGCCGGAAACAACAACGGCTTTTTAAACAACTACAGCCGCCAGAACGGTACCGGCGGCAGCACTGCAGGAGCTGCTCAGGAACCGCTGGGGCAACCCCAGCGCACCGGGTGCTCAGCGCGTGGCCCTGACCCCACCGCATGGCATGTCACCCTTGGGCAGGAAGCTTGACATTTTCTGGAAGCACCGGTGTCATGTCACGGGCTTTGCCGTCGCTTTGCGCTTGTGGGGTAACACTATAGAGTTTTTCAGAAAGTGTTGGAGCAACTTTGGTACCTTTTCCATTCAGGCACACTGGGAGTGAGCTGTGGGGCTGCTGCCAGGGGCTCTGCTCAGCACAGCATGGCTGGAGCTGGTCAAGGACCTCCTTCGAAAGACAGACTGGTCAGACACACAGCTATCCTGAATCATCAAGGATAATCCTATGTTCAAGTTCAAGTTCCTACCTTCCAGTTCAAGTTCAAGTTCCTACGTTCCAATTGGTGCCCGTTACCTCTTGTCCTGGATCATCAAAGATGATCCAGGACAAGAGGTAACGGGTACAAACTGGAACCTAGGAACTTCTATCAAAGCATGAGGAGGAACTTCTTTACTTTGAGGGTGGCAGAGCGCTGGAACAGGCTGCCCAGGGAGGCGGTAGAGTCTTCCACCCCAGAGGCATTCAAAACCCGCCTGGAGGTCATCCTGTGCAACCTGCTGTAGGTGACCCTGCTCTGGCAGGGGGGTTGGACTGGATGATCTCCAGAGCTCCTTTCCAACCCTAACCAATCTGTGATTCTGTGATCAGAGCTGTTCTTCGAAATCTGTTCCTAGGAAATCGCTGCGAGAAGGAGGATGCACCTGAGGAGCAGGCCTAAGACGGAGGATTGAACAAACAAGTAGCTCTTACCTGAGGAATCGGCTATCCCATGGAACAACTTCTGAGAAAGATTCTGCAACATTACTAGGGGTCCGCCAAAACATACAATTACTTGCCATGTTCCAGTTAAAGCCTAAACTATCGAGTTGGCATTTCTTTTTAAAAGTGTATAAAGAAGCGGTAATGGGCCAAATCCTCAAGCCACTGTAAATCAACACGATTTGCTTGCCTCCGCTGGAACACCCGCTCTCTATTTCAGTTCAGGAGCTAACACACAGTATCTTAATATGCATTTAGGTTAATATTTGCACTTTGCAGGGCTAGGTAGATTGCACGGCTGGCACATATCAGACTAAATGTCACTTCCGAAAGCTAAGGGACCGAACCGGAAGCTGCCATTCAGAGGGACTACCTGACAACATGTGGAACCTCTCCGGAAAAGCCTTCCCACCTCAAGCAACTCCTTTTGATTAATCTTTCACATAGACAATACACGTTATATACACCGACACACCCCCCCGGCCTTTGCCTCCACAGATCCTGTGGTTGGCTAATTAAAGGAGGAGGTGTAACTATCAATCTAATCTGGCTTGTTCTCAAATTTACCATAATTTCCACACTTGAGAGGCTGGTGAAATGAAACAGCACTACTACACTTTCCCATTCATCAGCCGGAAGCAGAACAACTCAGAGAACCGGGCGAAAAATAATTAGGATGCGGGATCAGGTGTTGCGCGCGTGCATCTGTGCCTGTACAGGGGCACGCAGGCACATGAGCATTCACGGGAGGCAGCAGCAGTAGCACGGGGGCAGATGAGCACCACCAGTCATTTGACCTCGACAGGTGAATGCTTGCAGATGTACTCACAGCACACTTATTAGAAGAGGCCCAAATGCCCGAGAAAACTGCCGTCAGATTACGCCGGAAACAACAACGGCTTTTTAAACAACTACAGCCGCCAGAACGGTACCGGCGGCAGCACTGCAGGAGCTGCTCAGGAACCGCTGGGGCAACCCCAGCGCACCGGGTGCTCAGCGCGTGGCCCTGACCCCACCGCATGGCATGTCACCCTTGGGCAGGAAGCTTGACATTTTCTGGAAGCACCGGTGTCATGTCACGGGCTTTGCCGTCGCTTTGCGCTTGTGGGGTAACACTGTAGAGTTTTTCAGAAAGTGTTGGAGCAACTTTGGTACCTTTTCCATTCAGGCACACTGGGAGTGAGCTGTGGGGCTGCTGACAGGGGCTCTGCTCAGCACAGCATGGCTGGAGCTGGCCCAGGACCTCCTTCGAAAGACAGACTGGTCAGACACACAGCTATCCTGAATCATCAAGGATAATCCTATGTTCAAGTTCAAGTTCCTACCTTCCAGTTCAAGTTCAAGTTCCTACGTTCCAATTGGTGCCCGTTACCTCTTGTCCTGGATCATCAAAGATGATCCAGGACAAGAGGTAACGGGTACAAACTGGAACCTAGGAACTTCTATCAAAGCATGAGGAGGAACTTCTTTACTTTGAGGGTGGCAGAGCACTGGAACAGGCTGCCCAGGGAGGCGGTAGAGTCTCCCACCCCAGAGACATTCAAAACCCGCCTGGAGGTCATCCTGTGCAACCTGCTGTAGGTGACCCTGCTCTGGCAGGGGGGTTGGACTGGATGATCTCCAGAGCTCCTTTCCAACCCTAACCAATCTGTGATTCTGTGATCAGAGCTGTTCTTCGAAATCTGTTCCTAGGAAATCGCTGCGAGAAGGAGGATGCACCTGAGGAGCAGGCCTAAGATGGAGGATTGAACAAACAAGTAGCTCTTACCTGAGGAATCGGCTATCCCATGGAACAACTTCTGAGAAAGATTCTGCAACATTACTAGGGGTCCGCCAAAACATACAATTACTTGCCATGTTCCAGTTAAAGCCTAAACTATCGAGTTGGCATTTCTTTTTAAAAGTGTATAAAGAAGCGGTAATGGGCCAAATCCTCAAGCCACTCTAAATCAACACGATTTGCTTGCCTCCGCTGGAACACCCGCTCTCTATTTCAGTTCAGGAGCTAACACACAGTATCTTAATATGCATTTAGGTTAATATTTGCACTTTGCAGGGCTAGGTAGATTGCACGGCTGGCACATATCAGACTAAATGTCACTTCCGAAAGCTAAGGGACCGAACCGGAAGCTGCCATTCAGAGGGACTACCTGACAACATGTGGAACCTCTCCGGAAAAGCCTTCCCACCTCAAGCAACTCCTTTTGATTCATCTTTCACATAGACAATACACGTTATATACACCGACACACCCCCCCGGCCTTTGCCTCCACAGATCCTGTGGTTGGCTAATTAAAGGAGGAGGTGTAACTATCAATCTAATCTGGCTTGTTCTCAAATTTACCATAATTTCCACACTTGAGAGGCTGGTGAAATGAAACAGCACTACTACACTTTCCCATTCATCAGCCGGAAGCAGAACAACTCCGAGAACCGGGCGAAAAATAATTAGGATGCGGGATCAGGTGTTGCGCGCGTGCATCTGTGCCTGTACAGGGGCACGCAGGCACATGAGCATTCACGGGAGGCAGCAGCAGTAGCACGGGGGGAGATGAGCACCACCAGTCATTTGACCTCGACAGGTGAATGCTTGCAGATGTACTCACAGCACACTTATTAGAAGAGGCCCAAATGCCCGAGAAAACTGCCGTCAGATTACGCCGGAAACAACAACGGCTTTTTAAACAACTACAGCCGCCAGAACTGTACCGGCAGCAGCACTGCAGGAGCTGCTCAGGAACCGCTGGGGCAACCCCAGCGCACCGGGTGCTCAGCGCGTGGCCCTGACCCCACCGCATGGCATGTCACCCTTGGGCAGGAAGCTTGACATTTTCTGGAAGCACCGGTGTCATTTCACGGGCTTTGCCGTCGCTTTGCGCTTGTGGGGTAACACTATAGAGTTTTTCAGAAAGTGTTGGAGCAACTTTGGTACCTTTTCCATTTAGGCACACTGGGAGTGAGCTGTGGGGCTGCTGCCAGGGGCTCTGCTCAGCACAGCATGGCTGGAGCTGGCCCAGGACCTCCTTCGAAAGACAGACTGGTCAGACACACAGCTATCCTGAATCATCAAGGATAATCCTATGTTCAAGTTCAAGTTCCTACCTTCCAGTTCAAGTTCAAGTTCCTACGTTCCAATTGGTGCCCGTTACCTCTTGGCCTGGATCATCAAAGATGATCCAGGACAAGAGGTAACGGGTACAAACTGGAACCTAAGAACTTCTATCAAATCATGAGGAGGAACTTCTTTACTTTGAGGGTGGCAGAGCGCTGGAACAGGCTGCCCAGGGAGGCGGTAGAGTCTCCCACCCCAGAGACATTCAAAACCCGCCTGGAGGTCATCCTGTGCAACCTGCTGTAGGTGACCCTGCTCTGGCAGGGGGGTTGGACTGGATGATCTCCAGAGCTCCTTTCCAACCCTAACCAATCTGTGATTCTGTGATCAGAGCTGTTCTTCGAAATCTGTTCCTAGGAAATCGCTGCGAGATGGAGGACGCACCTGAGGAGCAGGCCTAAGATGGAGGATTGAACAAACAAGTAGCTCTTACCTGAGGAATCGGCTATCCCATGGAACAACTTCTGAGAAAGATTCTGCAACATTACTAGGGGTCCGCCAAAACATACAATTACTTGCCATGTTCCAGTTAAAGCCTAAACTATCGAGTTGGCATTTCTTTTTAAAAGTGTATAAAGAAGCGGTAATGGGCCAAATCCTCAAGCCACTGTAAATCAACACTATTTGCTTGCCTCCGCTGGAACACCCGCTCTCTATTTCAGTTCAGGAGCTAACACACAGTATCTTAATATGCATTTAGGTTAATATTTGCACTTTGCAGGGCTAGGTAGATTGCACGGCTGGCACATATCAGACTAAATGTCACTTCCGAAAGCTAAGGGACCGAACCGGAAGCTGCCATTCAGAGGGACTACCTGACAACATGTGGAACCTCTCCGGAAAAGCCTTCCCACCTCAAGCAACTCCTTTTGATTCATCTTTCACATAGACAATACACGTTATATACACCGACACACCCCCCCGGCCTTTGCCTCCACAGATCCTGTGGTTGGCTAATTAAAGGAGGAGGTGTAACTATCAATCTAATCTGGCTTGTTCTCAAATTTACCATAATTTCCACACTTGAGAGGCTGGTGAAATGAAACAGCACTACTACACTTTCCCATTCATCAGCCGGAAGCAGAACAACTCAGAGAACCGGGCGAAAAATAATTAGGATGCGGGATCAGGTGTTGCGCGCGTGCATCTGTGCCTGTACAGGGGCACGCAGGCACATGAGCATTCACGGGAGGCAGCAGCAGTAGCACGGGGGGAGATGAGCACCACCAGTCATTTGACCTCGACAGGTGAATGCTTGCAGATGTACTCACAGCACACTTATTAGAAGAGGCCCAAATGCCCGAGAAAACTGCCGTCAGATTACGCCGGAAACAACAACGGCTTTTTAAACAACTACAGCCGCCAGAACGGTACCGGCAGCAGCACTGCAGGAGCTGCTCAGGAACCGCTGGGGCAAACCCAGCGCACCGGGTGCTCAGCGCGTGGCCCTGACCCCACCGCATGGCATGTCACCCTTGGGCAGGAAGCTTGACATTTTCTGGAAGCACCGGTGTCATTTCACGGGCTTTGCCGTCGCTTTGCGCTTGTGGGGTAACACTATAGAGTTTTTCAGAAAGTGTTGGAGCAACTTTGGTACCTTTTCCATTTAGGCACACTGGGAGTGAGCTGTGGGGCTGCTGCCAGGGGCTCTGCTCAGCACAGCATGTCTGGAGCTGGCCCAGGACCTCCTTCGAAAGACAGACTGGTCAGACACACAGCTATCCTGAATCATCAAGGATAATCCTATGTTCAAGTTCAAGTTCCTACCTTCCAGTTCAAGTTCAAGTTCCTACGTTCCAATTGGTGCCCGTTACCTCTTGGCCTGGATCATCAAAGATGATCCAGGACAAGAGGTAACGGGTACAAACTGGAACGTAGGAACTTCTATCAAATCATGAGGAGGAACTTCTTTACTTTGAGGGTGGCAGAGCGCTGGAACAGGCTGCCCAGGGAGGCGGTAGAGTCTCCGACCCCAGAGACATTCAAAACCCGCCTGGAGGTCATCCTGTGCAACCTGCTGTAGGTGACCCTGCTCTGGCAGGGGGGTTGGACTGGATGATCTCCAGAGCTCCTTTCCAACCCTAACCAATCTGTGATTCTGTGATCAGAGCTGTTCTTCGAAATCTGTTCCTAGGAAATCGCTGCGAGATGGAGGACGCACCTGAGGAGCAGGCCTAAGATGGAGGATTGAACAAACAAGTAGCTCTTACCTGAGGAATCGGCTATCCCATGGAACAACTTCTGAGAAAGATTCTGCAACATTACTAGGGGTCCGCCAAAACATACAATTACTTGCCATGTTCCAGTTAAAGCCTAAACTATCGAGTTGGCATTTCTTTTTAAAAGTGTATAAAGAAGCGGTAATGGGCCAAATCCTCAAGCCACTGTAAATCAACACGATTTGCTTGCCTCCGCTGGAACACCCGCTCTCTATTTCAGTTCAGGAGCTAACACATAGTATCTTAATATGCATTTAGGTTAATATTTGCACTTTGCAGGGCTAGGTAGATTGCACGGCTGGCACATATCAGACTAAATGTCACTTCCGAAAGCTAAGGGACCGAACCGGAAGCTGCCATTCAGAGGGACTACCTGACAACATGTGGAACCTCTCCGGAAAAGCCTTCCCACCTCAAGCAACTCATTTTGATTCATCTTTCACATAGACAATACACGTTATATACACCGACACACCCCCCCGGCCTTTGCCTCCACAGATCCTGTGGTTGGCTAATTAAAGGAGGAGGTGTAACTATCAATCTAATCTGGCTTGTTCTCAAATTTACCATAATTTCCACACTTGAGAGGCTGGTGAAATGAAACAGCACTACTACACTTTCCCATTCATCAGCCGGAAGCAGAACAACTCAGAGAACCGGGCGAAAAATAATTAGGATGCGGGATCAGGTGTTGCGCGCGTGCATCTGTGCCTGTACAGGGGCACGCAGGCACATGAGCATTCACGGGAGGCAGCAGCAGTAGCACGGGGGGAGATGAGCACCACCAGTCATTTGACCTCGACAGGTGAATGCTTGCAGATGTACTCACAGCACACTTATTAGAAGAGGCCCAAATGCCCGAGAAAACTGCCGTCAGATTACGCCGGAAACAACAACGGCTTTTTAAACAACTACAGCCGCCAGAACGGTACCGGCAGCAGCACTGCAGGAGCTGCTCAGGAACCGCTGGGGCAAACCCAGCGCACCGGGTGCTCAGCGCGTGGCCCTGACCCCACCGCATGGCATGTCACCCTTGGGCAGGAAGCTTGACATTTTCTGGAAGCACCGGTGTCATTTCACGGGCTTTGCCGTCGCTTTGCGCTTGTGGGGTAACACTATAGAGTTTTTCAGAAAGTGTTGGAGCAACTTTGGTACCTTTTCCATTTAGGCACACTGGGAGTGAGCTGTGGGGCTGCTGCCAGGGGCTCTGCTCAGCACAGCATGTCTGGAGCTGGCCCAGGACCTCCTTCGAAAGACAGACTGGTCAGACACACAGCTATCCTGAATCATCAAGGATAATCCTATGTTCAAGTTCAAGTTCCTACCTTCCAGTTCAAGTTCAAGTTCCTACGTTCCAATTGGTGCCCGTTACCTCTTGGCCTGGATCATCAAAGATGATCCAGGACAAGAGGTAACGGGTACAAACTGGAACCTAAGAACTTCTATCAAATCATGAGGAGGAACTTCTTTACTTTGAGGGTGGCAGAGCGCTGGAACAGGCTGCCCAGGGAGGCGGTAGAGTCTCCCACCCCAGAGACATTCAAAACCCGCCTGGAGGTCATCCTGTGCAACCTGCTGTAGGTGACCCTGCTCTGGCAGGGGGGTTGGACTGGATGATCTCCAGAGCTCCTTTCCAACCCTAACCAATCTGTGATTCTGTGATCAGAGCTGTTCTTCGAAATCTGTTCCTAGGAAATCGCTGCGAGATGGAGGACGCACCTGAGGAGCAGGCCTAAGATGGAGGATTGAACAAACAAGTAGCTCTTACCTGAGGAATCGGCTATCCCATGGAACAACTTCTGAGAAAGATTCTGCAACATTACTAGGGGTCCGCCAAAACATACAATTACTTGCCATGTTCCAGTTAAAGCCTAAACTATCGAGTTGGCATTTCTTTTTAAAAGTGTATAAAGAAGCGGTAATGGGCCAAATCCTCAAGCCACTGTAAATCAACACGATTTGCTTGCCTCCGCTGGAACACCCGCTCTCTATTTCAGTTCAGGAGCTAACACATAGTATCTTAATATGCATTTAGGTTAATATTTGCACTTTGCAGGGCTAGGTAGATTGCACGGCTGGCACATATCAGACTAAATGTCACTTCCGAAAGCTAAGGGACCGAACCGGAAGCTGCCATTCAGAGGGACTACCTGACAACATGTGGAACCTCTCCGGAAAAGCCTTCCCACCTCAAGCAACTCCTTTTGATTCATCTTTCACATAGACAATACACGTTATATACACCGACACACCCCCCCGGCCTTTGCCTCCACAGATCCTGTGGTTGGCTAATTAAAGGAGGAGGTGTAACTATCAATCTAATCTCGCTTGTTCTCAAATTTACCATAATTTCCACACTTGAGAGGCTGGTGAAATGAAACAGCACTACTACACTTTCCCATTCATCAGCCGGAAGCAGAACAACTCCGAGAACCGGGCGAAAAGTAATTAGGATGCGGGATCAGGTGTTGCGCGCGTGCATCTGTGCCTGTACAGGGGCACGCAGGCACATGAGCATTCACGGGAGGCAGCAGCAGTAGCACGGGGGCAGATGAGCACCACCAGTCATTTGACCTCGACAGGTGAATGCTTGCAGATGTACTCACAGCACACTTATTAGAAGAGGCCCAAATGCCCGAGAAAACTGCTGTCAGATTACGCCGGAAACAACAACGGCTTTTTAAACAACTACAGCCGCCAGAACGGTACCGGCGGCAGCACTGCAGGAGCTGCTCAGGAACCGCTGGGGCAACCCCAGCGCACCGGGTGCTCAGCGCGTGGCCCTGACCCCACCGCATGGCATGTCACCCTTGGGCAGGAAGCTTGGCATTTTCTGGAAGCACCGGTGTCATTTCACGGGCTTTGCCGTCGCTTTGCGCTTGTGGGGTAACACTATCGAGTTTTTCAGAAAGTGTTGGAGCAACTTTGGTACCTTTTCCATTCAGGCACACTGGGAGTGAGCTGTGGGGCTGCTGCCAGGGGCTCTGCTCAGCACAGCATGGCTGGAGCTGGCCCAGGACCTCCTTCGAAAGACAGACTGGTCAGACACACAGCTATCCTGCATCATCAAGGATAATCCTATGTTCAAGTTCAAGTTCCTACCTTCCAGTTCAAGTTCAAGTTCCTACGTTCCAATTGGTGCCCGTTACCTCTTGTCCTGGATCATCAAAGATGATCCAGGACAATAGGTAACGGGTACAAAATGGAACCTAGGAACTTCTATCAAAGCATGAGGAGGAACTTCTTTACTTTGAGGGTGGCAGAGCGCTGGAACAGGCTGCCCAGGGAGGCGGTAGAGTCTCCCACCCCAGAGACATTCAAAACCCGCCTGGAGGTCATCCTGTGCAACCTGCTGAAGGTGACCCTGCTCTGGCAGGGGGGTTGGACTGGATGATCTCCAGAGCTCCTTTCCAACCCTAACCAATCTGTGATTCTGTGATCAGAGCTGTTCTTCGAAATCTGTTCCTAGGAAATCGCTGCGAGAAGGAGGATGCACCTGAGGAGCAGGCCTAAGATGGAGGATTGAACAAACAAGTAGCTCTTACCTGAGGAATCGGCTATCCCATGGAACAACTTCTGAGAAAGATTCTGCAACATAACTAGGGGTCCGCCAAAACACAGAATTACTTGCCATGTTCCAGTTAAAGCCTAAACTATCGAGTTGGCATTTCTTTTTAAAAGTGTATAAAGAAGCGGTAATGGGCCAAATCCTCAAGCCACTGTAAATCAACACGATTTGCTTGCCTCCGCTGGAACACCCGCTCTCTATTTCAGTTCAGGAGCTAACACACAGTATCTTAATATGCATTTAGTTTAATATTTGCACTTTGCAGGGCTAGGTAGATTGCACGGCTGGCACATATCAGACTAAATGTCACTTCCGAAAGCTAAGGGACCGAACCGGAAGCTGCCATTCAGAGGGACTACCTGACAACATGTGGAACCTCTCCGGAAAAGCCTTCCCACCTCAAGCAACTCCTTTTGATTAATCTTTCACATAGACAATACACGTTATATACACCGACACACCCCCCCGGCCTTTGCCTCAACAGATCCTGTGGTTGGCTAATTAAAGGAGGAGGTGTAACTATCAATCTAATCTCGCTCGTTCTCAAATTTACCATAATTTCCACACTTGAGAGGCTGGTGAAATGAAACAGCACTACTACACTTTCCCATTCATCAGCCGGAAGCAGAACAACTCAGAGAACCGGGCGAAAAATAATTAGGATGCGGGATCAGGTGTTGCGCGCGTGCATCTGTGCCTGTACAGGGGCACGCAGGCACATGAGCATTCACGGGAGGCAGCAGCAGTAGCACGGGGGCAGATGAGCACCACCAGTCATTTGACCTCGACAGGTGAATGCTTGCAGATGTACTCACAGCACACTTATTAGAAGAGGCCCAAATGCCCGAGAAAACTGCCGTCAGATTACGCCGGAAACAACAACGGCTTTTTAAACAACTACAGCCGCCAGAACGGTACCGGCGGCAGCACTGCAGGAGCTGCTCAGGAACCGCTGGGGCAACTCCAGCGCACCGGGTGCTCAGCACGTGGCCCTGACCCCACCGCATGGCATGTCACCCTTGGGCAGGAAGCTTGACATTTTCTGGAAGCACCGGTGTCATTTCACGGACTTTGCCGTCGCTTTGCGCTTGTGGGGTAACACTATAGAGTTTTTCAGAAAGTGTTGGAGCAACTTTGGTACCTTTTCCATTCAGGCACACTGGGAGTGAGCTGTGGGGCTGCTGACAGGGGCTCTGCTCAGCACAGCATGGCTGGAGCTGGCCCAGGACCTCCTTCGAAAGACAGACTGGTCAGACACACAGCTATCCTGAATCATCAAGGATAATCCTATGTTCAAGTTCAAGTTCCTACCTTCCAGTTCAAGTTCAAGTTCCTACGTTCCAATTGGTGCCCGTTACCTCTTGTCCTGGATCATCAAAGATGATCCAGGACAAGAGGTAACGGGTACAAACTGGAACCTAGGAACTTCTATCAAAGCATGAGGAGGAACTTCTTTACTTTGAGGGTGGCAGAGCGCTGGAACAGGCTGCCCAGGGAGGCGGTAGAGTCTCCGACCCCAGAGACATTCATAACCCGCCTGGAGGTCATCCTGTGCAACCTGCTGTAGGTGACCCTGCTCTGGCAGGGGGTTGGACTGGATGATCTCCAGAGCTCCTTTCCAACCCTAACCAATCTGTGATTCTGTGATCAGAGCTGTTCTTCGAAATCTGTTCCTAGGAAATCGCTGCGAGAAGGAGGATGCACCTGAGGAGCAGGCCTAAGATGGAGGATTGAACAAACAAGTAGCTCTTACCTGAGGAATCGGCTATCCCATGGAACAACTTCTGAGAAAGATTCTGCAACATTACTAGGGGTCCGCCAAAACATACAATTACTTGCCATGTTCCAGTTAAAGCCTAAACTATCGAGTTGGCATTTCTTTTTAAAAGTGTATAAAGAAGCGGTAATGGGCCAAATCCGCAAGCCACTGTAAATCAACACGATTTGCTTGCCTCCGCTGGAACACCCGCTCTCTATTGCAGTTCAGGAGCTAACACACAGTATCTTAATATGCATTTATGTTAATATTTGCACTTTGCAGGGCTAGGTAGATTGCACGGCTGGCACATATCAGACTAAATGTCACTTCCGAAAGCTAAGGGACCGAACCGGAAGCTGCCATTCAGAGGGACTACCTGACAACATGTGGAACCTCTCCGGAAAAGCCTTCCCACCTCAAGCAACTCCTTTTGATTAATCTTTCACATAGACAATACACGTTATATACACCGACACACCCCCGCGGCCTTTGCCTCCACAGATCCTGTGGTTGGCTAATTAAAGGAGGAGGTGTAACTATCAATCTAATCTGGCTTGTTCTCAAATTTACCATAATTTCCACACTTGAGAGGCTGGTGAAATGAAACAGCACTACTACACTTTCCCATTCATCAGCCGGAAGCAGAACAACTCCGAGAACCGGGCGAAAAATAATTAGGATGCGGGATCAGGTGTTGCGCGCGTGCATCTGTGCCTGTACAGGGGCACGCAGGCACATGAGCATTCACGGGAGGCAGCAGCAGTAGCACGGGGGCAGATGAGCACCACCAGTCATTTGACCTCGACAGGTGAATGCTTGCAGATGTACTCACAGCACACTTATTAGAAGAGGCCCAAATGCCCGAGAAAACTGCCGTCAGATTACGCCGGAAACAACAACGGCTTTTTAAACAACTACATCCGCCAGAACGGTACCGGCGGCAGCACTGCAGGAGCTGCTCAGGAACCGCTGGGGCAACCCCAGCGCACCGGGTGCTCAGCACGTGGCCCTGACCACACCGCATGGCATGTCACCCTTGGGCAGGAAGCTTGACATTTTCTGGAAGCACCGGTGTCATTTCACGGGCTTTGCCGTCGCTTTGCGCTTGTGGGGTAACACTATAGAGTTTTTCAGAAAGTGTTGGAGCAACTTTGGTACCTTTTCCATTCAGGCACACTGGGAGTGAGCTGTGGGGCTGCTGCCAGGGGCTCTGCTCAGCACAGCATGGCTGGAGCTGGCCCAGGACCTCCTTCGAAAGACAGACTGGTCAGACACACAGCTATCCTGAATCATCAAGGATAATCCTATGTTCAAGTTCAAGTTCCTACCTTCCAGTTCAAGTTCAAGTTCCTACGTTCCAATTGGTGCCCGTTACCTCTTGTCCTGGATCATCAAAGATGATCCAGGACAAGAGGTAACGGGTACAAACTGGAACCTAGGAACTTCTATCAAAGCATGAGGAGGAACTTCTTTACTTTGAGGGTGGCAGAGCGCTGGAACAGGCTGCCCAGGGAGGCGGTAGAGTCTCCGACCCCAGAGACATTCATAACCAGCCTGGAGGTCATCCTGTGCAACCTGCTGTAGGTGACCGTGCTCTGGCAGGGGGTTGGACTGGATGATCTCCAGAGGTCCTTTCCAACACTAACCAATCTTTGAATCTGTGATCAGAGCTGTTCTTCGAAATCTGTTCCTAGGAAATCGCTGCGAGAAGGAGGATGCACCTGAGGAGCAGGCCTAAGATGGAGGATTGAACAAACAAGTAGCTCTTACCTGAGGAATCGGCTATCCCATGGAACAACTTCTGAGAAAGATTCTGCAACATTACTAGGGGTGCGCCAAAACACAGAATTACTTGCCATGTTCCAGTTAAAGCCTAAACTATCGAGTTGGCGTTTCTTTTTAAAAGTGTATAAAGAAGCGGTAATGGGCCAAATCCTCAAGCCACTGTAAATCAACACGATTTGCTTGCCTCCGCTGGAACACCCGCTCTCTATTTCAGTTCAGGAGCTAACACACACTATCTTAATATGCATTTAGGTTAATATTTGCACTTTGCAGGGCTAGGTAGATTGCACGGCTGGCACATATCAGACTAAATGTCACTTCCGAAAGCTAAGGGACCGAACCGGAAGCTGCCATTCAGAGGGACTACCTGACAACATGTGGAACCTCTCCGGAAAAGCCTTCCCACCTCAAGCAACTCCTTTTGATTAATCTTTCACATAGACAATACACGTTATATACACCGACACACCCCCCCGGCCTTTGCCTCCACAGATCCTGTGGTTGGCTAATTAAAGGAGGAGGTGTAACTATCAATCTAATCTGGCTTGTTCTCAAATTTACCATAATTTCCACACTTGAGAGGCTGGTGAAATGAAACAGCACTACTACACTTTCCCATTCATCAGCCGGAAGCAGAACAACTCCGAGAACCGGGCGAAAAATAATTAGGATGCGGGATCAGGTGTTGCGCGCGTGCATCTGTGCCTGTACAGGGGCACGCAGGCACATGAGCATTCACGGGAGGCAGCAGCAGTAGCACAGGGGCAGATGAGCACCACCAGTCATTTGACCTCGACAGGTGAATGCTTGCAGATGTACTCACAGCACACTTATTAGAAGAGGCCCAAATGCCCGAGAAAACTGCCGTCAGATTACGCCGGAAACAACAACGGCTTTTTAAACAACTACAGCCGCCAGAACGGTACCGGCGGCAGCACTGCAGGAGCTGCTCAGGAACCGCTGGGGCAACCCCAGCGCACCGGGTGCTCAGCGCGTGGCCCTGACCCCACCGCATGGCATGTCACCCTTGGGCAGGAAGCTTGACATTTTCTGGAAGCACCGGTGTCATTTCACGGGCTTTGCCGTCGCTTTGCGCTTGTGGGGTAACACTATAGAGTTTTTCAGAAAGTGTTGGAGCAACTTTGGTACCTTTTCCATTCAGGCACACTGGGAGTGAGGTGTGGGGCTGCTGCCAGGGGCTCTGCTCAGCACAGCATGGCTGGAGCTGGCCCAGGACCTCCTTCGAAAGACAGACTGGTCAGACACACAGCTATCCTGAATCATCAAGGATAATCCTATGTTCAAGTTCAAGTTCCTACCTTCCAGTTCAAGTTCAAGTTCCTACGTTCCAATTGGTGCCCGTTACCTCTTGTCCTGGATCATCAAAGATGATCCAGGACAAGAGGTAACGGGTACAAACTGGAACCTAGGAACTTCTATCAAAGCATGAGGAGGAACTTCTTTACTTTGAGGGTGGCAGAGCGCTGGAACAGGCTGCCCAGGGAGGCGGTAGAGTCTCCCACCCCAGAGACATTCATAACCCGCCTGGAGGTCATCCTGTGCAACCTGCTGTAGGTGACCCTGCTCTGGCAGGGGGGTTGGACTGGATGATCTCCAGAGCTCCTTTCCAACCCTAACCAATCTGTGATTCTGTGATCAGAGCTGTTCTTCGAAATCTGTTCCTAGGAAATCGCTGCGAGAAGGAGGATGCACCTGAGGAGCAGGCCTAAGATGGAGGATTGAACAAACAAGTAGCTCTTACCTGAGGAATCGGCTATCCCATGGAACAACTTCTGAGAAAGATTCTGCAACATTACTAGGGGTGCGCCAAAACACAGAATTACTTGCCATGTTCCAGTTAAAGCCTAAACTATCGAGTTGGCGTTTCTTTTTAAAAGTGTATAAAGAAGCGGTAATGGGCCAAATCCTCAAGCCACTGTAAATCAACACGATTTGCTTGCCTCCGCTGGAACACCCGCTCTCTATTTCAGTTCAGGAGCTAACACACAGTATCTTAATATGCATTTAGGTTAATATTTGCACTTTGCAGGGCTAGGTAGATTGCACGGCTGGCACATATCAGACTAAATGTCACTTCCGAAAGCTAAGGGGCCGAACCGGAAGCTGCCATTCAGAGGGACTACCTGAAAACATGTGGAACCTCTCCGGAAAAGCCTTCCCACCTCAAGCAACTCCTTTTGATTAATCTTTCACATAGACAATACACGTTATATACACCGACACACCCCCCCGGCCTTTGCCTCCACAGATCCTGTGGTTGGCTAATTAAAGGAGGAGGTGTAACTATCAATCTAATCTGGCTTGTTCTCAAATTTACCATAATTTCCACACTTGAGAGGCTGGTGAAATGAAACAGCACTACTACACTTTCCCATTCATCAGCCGGAAGCAGAACAACTCCGAGAACCGGGCGAAAAATAATTAGGATGCGGGATCAGGTGTTGCGCGCGTGCATCTGTGCCTGTACAGGGGCACGCAGGCACATGAGCATTCACGGGAGGCAGCAGCAGTAGCACGGGGGCAGATGAGCACCACCAGTCATTTGACCTCGACAGGTGAATGCTTGCAGATGTACTCACAGCACACTTATTAGAAGAGGCCCAAATGCCCGAGAAAACTGCCGTCAGATTACGCCGGAAACAACAACGGCTTTTTAAACAACTACAGCCGCCAGAACGGTACCGGCGGCAGCACTGCAGGAGCTGCTCAGGAACCGCTGGGGCAACCCCAGCGCACCGGGTGCTCAGCGCATGGCCCTGACCCCACCGCATGGCATGTCACCCTTGGGCAGGAAGCTTGACATTTTCTGGAAGCACCAGTGTCATTTCACGGGCTTTGCCGTCGCTTTGCGCTTGTGGGGTAACACTATAGAGTTTTTCAGAAAGTGTTGGAGCAACTTTGGTACCTTTTCCATTCAGGCACACTGGGAGTGAGGTGTGGGGCTGCTGCCAGGGGCTCTGCTCAGCACAGCATTGCTGGCGCTGGCCCAGGACCTCCTTCGAAAGACAGACTGGTCAGACACACAGCTATCCTGAATCATCAAGGATAATCCTATGTTCAAGTTCCTACGTTCCAGTTCAAGTTCAAGTTCCTACGTTCCAATTGGTGCCCGTTACCTCTTGTCCTGGATCATCAAAGATGATCCAGGACAAGAGGTAACGGGTACAAACTGGAACCTAGGAACTTCTATCAAAGCATGAGGAGGAACTTCTTTACTTTGAGGGTGGCAGAGCGCTGGAACAGGCTGCCCAGGGAGGCGGTAGAGTCTCCCACCCCAGAGACATTCATAACCCGCCTGGAGGTCATCCTGTGCAACCTGCTGTAGGTGACCCTGCTCTGGCAGGGGGTTGGACTGGATGATCTCCAGAGGTCCTTTCCAACCCTAACCAATCTGTGATTCTGTGATCAGAGCTGTTCTTCGAAATCTGTTCCTAGGAAATCGCTGCGAGAAGGAGGATGCACCTGAGGAGCAGGCCTAAGATGGAGGATTGAACAAACAAGTAGCTCTTACCTGAGGAATCGGCTATCCCATGGAACAACTTCTGAGAAAGATTCTGCAACATTACTAGGGGTGCGCCAAAACACAGAATTACTTGCCATGTTCCAGTTAAAGCCTAAACTATCGAGTTGGCATTTCTGTTTAAAAGTGTATAAAGAAGCGGTAATGGGCCAAATCCTCAAGCCACTCTAAATCAACACGATTTGCTTGCCTCCGCTGGAACACCCGCTCTCTATTTCAGTTCAGGAGCTAACACACAGTATCTTAATATGCATTTAGGTTAATATTTGCACTTTGCAGGGCTAGGTAGATTGCACGGATGGCACATATCAGACTAAATGTCACTTCCGAAAGCTAAGGGACCGAACCGGAAGCTGCCATTCAGAGGGACTACCTGACAACATGTGGAACCTCTCCGGAAAAGCCTTCCCACCTCAAGCAACTCCTTTTGATTAATCTTTCACATAGACAATACACGTTACTATTTTAAAAAGCTGAATTTTTAAGGACAGAATACCTTAACGAACAGAGGAAAATGTGAACCAATTAGCATCTTCAAGCACTCTGAGACGCAGGGAGAGAAGGCCTACATAGAGTAGCCAGGTCCCTTCAGAGACCACAGCTGTAGCCCCTCTCTGCAATGTTGCCTCCTGGCAGCTAGACCGGGTCCAACCCCAGGACCCAGACACACTGCCAGTCACTCCAGAGTGTCATTAAGATGCACGGCACCACGGCGCAATTCAAATCAATGTTTCTTTCCTGCACGTTGCAGCAGGCGAGGTAGCAAAGGTTGACGTGAAAAGTGGGAGAGCTGCCCAGTAACCGTGAGGTTTTGTATCATGCGAACTTAGAAAATGGTCTGGAATAAAGAATCTGTGCAGTATTGCCTTTCACACGGTGTCTAATCTCGCACCGCTAGACAACTTCAACTACGAGTATCTGGGAGAACTCGAGATGGTTTCACAAAGACTTGTCATCCTCCTTCACCAGATCACTCTCTGGAAGGCGTGAGGGAGGGGGAGTTGAAATACATCATATTAGAATGAATAGAAATGGTAATGATCGGGCTCTTCCACAACACTTCCGCTCTAAGTAATCAGTTAATTAACCCTGAATCGAGCGGGCTTGCTGGTCAGGAATACAGCAGTTGGATTGACAACAGCTTCCAGACTCCTGCTTCTCAAGGACAAGATTCGGTAACCCTTATTGATGTTAAACATTAGCTTACCCTGTGAGCAACCTCCAGAAATCAAGAGCGATTGTGCTACGTGAGGAAGACTGGCAGAACCTCATACCAATTTACAAGACAAGAAAGAACAGACAAGAAAGAACCTCCAGCAATCTCGCCATGGTAAAATCGTATGCCCCCCCACCGACACGCCCCCCGGCCTTTGCCTCCACAGATCCTGTGGTTGGCTAATTAAAGGAGGAGGTGTAACTATCAATCTAATCTGGCTTGTTCTCAAATTTACCATAATTTCCACACTTGAGAGGCTGGTGAAATGAAACAGCACTACTACACTTTCCCATTCATCAGCCGGAAGCAGAACAACTCCGAGAACCGGGCGAAAAATAATTAGGATGCGGGATCAGGTGTTGCGCGCGTGCATCTGTGCCTGTACAGGGGCACGCAGGCACATGAGCATTCACGGGAGGCAGCAGCAGTAGCACGGGGGCAGATGAGCACCACCAGTCATTTGACCTCGACAGGTGAATGCTTGCAGATGTACTCACAGCACACTTATTAGAAGAGGCCCAAATGCCCGAGAAAACTGCCGTCAGATTACGCCGGAAACAACAACGGCTTTTTAAACAACTACAGCCGCCAGAACGGTACCGGCGGCAGCACTGCAGGAGCTGCTCAGGAACCGCTGGGGCAACCCCAGCGCACCGGGTGCTCAGCGCGTGGCCCTGACCCCACCGCATGGCATGTCACCCTTGGGCAGGAAGCTTGACGTTTTCTGGAAGCACCGGTGTCATTTCACGGGCTTTGCCGTCGCTTTGCGCTTGTGGGGTAACACTATAGAGTTTTTCAGAAAGTGTTGGAGCAACTTTGGTACCTTTTCCATTCAGGCACACTGGGAGTGAGCTGTGGGGCTGCTGCCAGGGGCTCTGCTCAGCACAGCATAGCTGGAGCTGGCCCAGGACCTCCTTCGAAAGACAGACTGGTCAGACACACAGCTATCCTGAATCATCAAGGATAATCCTATGTTCAAGTTCAAGTTCCTACCTTCCAGTTCAAGTTCAAGTTCCTACGTTCCAATTGGTGCCCGTTACCTCTTGTCCTGGATCATCAAAGATGATCCAGGACAAGAGGTAACGGGTACAAACTGGAACCTAGGAACTTCTATCAAAGCATGAGGAGGAACTTCTTTACTTTGAGGGTGGCAGAGCGCTGGAACAGGCTGCCCAGGGAGGCGGTAGAGTCTCCCACCCCAGAGACATTCAAAACCCGCCTGGAGGTCATCCTGTGCAACCTGCTGTAGGTGACCCTGCTCTGGCAGGGGGGTTGGGCTGGATGATCTCCAGAGCTCCTTTCCAACCCTAACCAATCTGTGATTCTGTGATCAGAGCTGTTCTTCGAAATCTGTTCCTAGGAAATCGCTGCGAGAAGGAGGATGCACCTGAGGAGCAGGCCTAAGATGGAGGATTGAACAAACAAGTAGCTCTTACCTGAGGAATCGGCTATCCCATGGAACAACTTCTGAGAAAGATTCTGCAACATTACTAGGGGTCCGCCAAAACATACAATTACTTGCCATGTTCCAGTTAAAGCCTAAACTATCGAGTTGGCATTTCTTTTTAAAAGTGTATAAAGAAGCGGTAATGGGCCAAATCCTCAAGCCACTCTAAATCAACACGATTTGCTTGCCTCCGCTGGAACACCCGCTCTCTATTTCAGTTCAGGAGCTAACACACAGTATCTTAATATGCATTTAGGTTAATATTTGCACTTTGCAGGGCTAGGTAGATTGCACGGCTGGCACATATCAGACTAAATGTCACTTCCGAAAGCTAAGGGACCGAACCGGAAGCTGCCATTCAGAGGGACTACCTGACAACATGTGGAACCTCTCCGGAAAAGCCTTCCCACCTCAAGCAACTCCTTTTGATTCATCTTTCACATAGACAATACACGTTATATACACCGACACACCCCCCCGGCCTTTGCCTCCACAGATCCTGTGGTTGGCTAATTAAAGGAGGAGGTGTAACTATCAATCTAATCTGGCTTGTTCTCAAATTTACCATAATTTCCACACTTGAGAGGCTGGTGAAATGAAACAGCACTACTACACTTTCCCATTCATCAGCCGGAAGCAGAACAACTCCGAGAACCGGGCGAAAAATAATTAGGATGCGGGATCAGGTGTTGCGCGCGTGCATCTGTGCCTGTACAGGGGCACGCAGGCACATGAGCATTCACGGGAGGCAGCAGCAGTAGCACGGGGGCAGATGAGCACCACCAGTCATTTGACCTCGACAGGTGAATGCTTGCAGATGTACTCACAGCACACTTATTAGAAGAGGCCCAAATGCCCGAGAAAACTGCCGTCAGATTACGCCGGAAACAACAACGGCTTTTTAAACAACTACAGCCGCCAGAACGGTACCGGCGGCAGCACTGCAGGAGCTGCTCAGGAACCGCTGGGGCAACCCCAGCGCACCGGGTGCTCAGCGCGTGGCCCTGACCCCACCGCATGGCATGTCACCCTTGGGCAGGAAGCTTGACATTTTCTGGAAGCACCGGTGTCATTTCACGGGCTTTGCCGTCGCTTTGCGCTTGTGGGGTAACACTATAGAGTTTTTCAGAAAGTGTTGGAGCAACTTTGGTACCTTTTCCATTCAGGCACACTGGGAGTGAGGTGTGGGGCTGCTGCCAGGGGCTCTGCTCAGCACAGCATGGCTGGAGCTGGCCCAGGACCTCCTTCGAAAGACAGACTGGTCAGACACACAGCTATCCTGAATCATCAAGGATAATCCTATGTTCAAGTTCAAGTTCCTACCTTCCAGTTCAAGTTCAAGTTCCTACGTTCCAATTGGTGCCCGTTACCTCTTGTCCTGGATCATCAAAGATGATCCAGGACAAGAGGTAACGGGTACAAACTGGAACCTAGGAACTTCTATCAAAGCATGAGGAGGAACTTCTTTACTTTGAGGGTGGCAGAGCGCTGGAACAGGCTGCCCAGGGAGGCGGTAGAGTCTCCCACCCCAGAAACATTCAAAACCCGCCTGGAGGTCATCCTGTGCAACCTGCTGTAGGTGACCCTGCTCTGGCAGGGGGGTTGGACTGGATGATCTCCAGAGCTCCTTTCCAACCCTAACCAATCTGTGATTCTGTGATCAGAGCTGTTCTTCGAAATCTGTTCCTAGGAAATCGCTGCGAGAAGGAGGATGCACCTGAGGAGCAGGCCTAAGATGGAGGATTGAACAAACAAGTAGCTCTTACCTGAGGAATTGGCTATCCCATGGAACAACTTCTGAGAAAGATTCTGCAACATTACTAGGGGTCCGCCAAAACATACAATTACTTGCCATGTTCCAGTTAAAGCCTAAACTATCGAGTTGGCATTTCTTTTTAAAAGTGTATAAAGAAGTGGTAATGGGCCAAATCCTCAAGCCACTGTAAATCAACACGATTTGCTTGCCTCCGCTGGAACACCCGCTCTCTATTTCAGTTCAGGAGCTAACACACAGTATCTTAATATGCATTTAGGTTAATATTTGCACTTTGCAGGGCTAGGTAGATTGCACGGCTGGCACATATCAGACTAAATGTCACTTCCGAAAGCTAAGGGACCGAACCGGAAGCTGCCATTCAGAGGGACTACCTGACAACATGTGGAACCTCTCCGGAAAAGCCTTCCCACCTCAAGCAACTCCTTTTGATTAATCTTTCACATAGACAATACACGTTATATACACCGACACACCCCCCCGGCCTTTGCCTCCACAGATCCTGTGGTTGGCTAATTAAAGGAGGAGGTGTAACTATCAATCTAATCTGGCTTGTTCTCAAATTTACCATAATTTCCACACTTGAGAGGCTGGTGAAATGAAACAGCACTACTACACTTTCCCATTCATCAGCCGGAAGCAGAACAACTCCGAGAACCGGGCGAAAAATAATTAGGATGCGGGATCAGGTGTTGCGCGCGTGCATCTGTGCCTGTACAGGGGCACGCAGGCACATGAGCATTCACGGGAGGCAGCAGCAGTAGCACGGGGGCAGATGAGCACCACCAGTCATTTGACCTCGACAGGTGA
Organism: Vanellus vanellus; assembly: GCF_965231255.1. Taxonomy (NCBI): domain Eukaryota; kingdom Metazoa; phylum Chordata; class Aves; order Charadriiformes; family Charadriidae; genus Vanellus; species Vanellus vanellus. Next base: position 263,996 of record NW_028128923.1, on the reverse strand, counting down.
ATGCTTGCAGATGTACTCACAGCACACTTATTAGAAGAGGCCCAAATGCCCGAGAAAACTGCCGTCAGATTACGCCGGAAACAACAACGGCTTTTTAAACAACTACAGCCGCCAGAACGGTACCGGCGGCAGCACTGCAGGAGCTGCTCAGGAAACGCTGGGGCAACCCCAGCGCACCGGGTGCTCAGCGCGTGGCCCTGACCCCACCGCATGGCATGTCACCCTTGGGCAGGAAGCTTGACATTTTCTGGAAGCACCGGTGTCATTTCACGGGCTTTGCCGTCGCTTTGCGCTTGTGGGGTAACACTATAGAGTTTTTCGGAAAGTGTTGGAGCAACTTTGGTACCTTTTCCATTCAGGCACACTGGGAGTGAGCTGTGGGGCTGCTGCCAGGGGCTCTGCTCAGCACAGCATGGCTGGAGCTGGTCCAGGACCTCCTTCGAAAGACAGACTGGTCAGACACACAGCTATCCTGAATCATCAAGGATAATCCTATGTTCAAGCTCCTACGTTCCAGTTCAAGTTCAAGTTCCTACGTTCCAATTGGTGCCCGTTACCTCTTGTCCTGGATCATCAAAGATGATCCAGGACAAGAGGTAACGGGTACAAACTGGAACCTAGGAACTTCTATCAAAGCATGAGGAGGAACTTCTTTACTTTGAGGGTGGCAGAGCGCTGGAACAGGCTGCCCAGGTAGGCGGTAGAGTCTCCCACCCCAGAAACATTCAAAACCCGCCTGGAGGTCATCCTGTGCAACCTGCTGTAGGTGACCCTGCTCTGGCAGGCGGGTTGGACTGGATGATCTCCAGAGCTCCTTTCCAAACCTAACCAATCTGTGATTCTGTGATCAGAGCTGTTCTTCGAAATCTGTTCCTAGGAAATCGCTGCGAGAAGGAGGATGCACCTGAGGAGCAGGCCTAAGATGGAGGATTGAACAAACAAGTAGCTCTTACCTGAGGAATCGGCTATCCCATGGAACAACTTCTGAGAAAGATTCTGCAACATTACTAGGGGTCCGCCAAAACATACAATTACTTGCCATGTTCCAGTTAAAGCCTAAACTATCGAGTTGGCATTTCGTTTTAAAAGTGTATAAAGAAGTGGTAATGGGCCAAATCCTCAAGCCACTGTAAATCAACACGATTTGCTTGCCTCCGCTGGAACACCCGCTCTCTATTTCAGTTCAGGAGCTAACACACAGTATCTTAATATGCATTTAGGTTAATATTTGCACTTTGCAGGGCTAGGTAGATTGCACGGCTGGCACATATCAGACTAAATGTCACTTCCGAAAGCTAAGGGACCGAACCGGAAGCTGCCATTCAGAGGGACTACCTGACAACATGTGGAACCTCTCCGGAAAAGCCTTCCCACCTCAAGCAACTCCTTTTGATTAATCTTTCACATAGACAATACACGTTATATACACCGACACACCCCCCCGGCCTTTGCCTCCACAGATCCTGTGGTTGGCTAATTAAAGGAGGAGGTGTAACTATCAATCTAATCTGGCTTGTTCTCAAATTTACCATAATTTCCACACTTGAGAGGCTGGTGAAATGAAACAGCACTACTACACTTTCCCATTCATCAGCCGGAAGCAGAACAACTCAAGAACCGGGCGAAAAATAATTAGGATGCGGGATCAGGTGTTGCGCGCGTGCATCTGTGCCTGTACAGGGGCACGCAGGCACATGAGCATTCACGGGAGGCAGCAGCAGTAGCACGGGGGCAGATGAGCACCACCAGTCATTTGACCTCGACAGGTGAATGCTTGCAGATGTACTCACAGCACACTTATTAGAAGAGGCCCAAATGCCCGAGAAAACTGCCGTCAGATTACGCCGGAAACAACAACGGCTTTTTAAACAACTACAGCCGCCAGAATGGTACCGGCGGCAGCACTGCAGGAGCTGCTCAGGAACCGCTGGGGCAACCCCAGCGCACCGGGTGCTCAGCGCGTGGCCCTGACCCCACCGCATGGCATGTCACCCTTGGGCAGGAAGCTTGACATTTTCTGGAAGCACCGGTGTCATTTCACGGGCTTTGCCGTCGCTTTGCGCTTGTGGGGTAACACTATAGAGTTTTTCAGAAAGTGTTGGAGCAACTTTGGTACCTTTTCCATTCAGGCACACTGGGAGTGAGCTGTGGGGCTGCTGCCAGGGGCTCTGCTCAGCACAGCATGGCTGGAGCTGGCCCAGGACCTCCTTCGAAAGACAGACTGGTCAGACACACAGCTATCCTGAATCATCAAGGATAATCCTATGTTCAAGTTCAAGTTCCTACCTTCCAGTTCAAGTTCAAGTTCCTACGTTCCAATTGGTGCCCGTTACCTCTTGGCCTGGATCATCAAAGATGATTTTTGATGATCCAGGACAAGAGGTAACGGGTACAAACTGGAACCTAAGAACTTCTATCAAATCATGAGGAGGAACTTCTTTACTTTGAGGGTGGCAGAGCGCTGGAACATGCTGCCCAGGGAGGCAGTAGAGTCTCCCACCCCAGAGACATTCAAAACCCGCCTGGAGGTCATCCTGTGCAACCTGCTGTAGGTGACCCTGCTCTGGCAGGGGGGTTGGACTGGATGATCTCCAGAGCTCCTTTCCAACCCTAACCAATCTGTGATTCTGTGATCAGAGCTGTTCTTCGAAATCTGTTCCTAGGAAATCGCTGCGAGAAGGAGGATGCACCTCAGGAGCAGGCCTAAGATGGAGGATTGAACAAACAAGTAGCTCTTACCTGAGGAATCGGCTATCCCATGGAACAACTTCTGAGAAAGATTCTGCAACATTACTAGGGGTCCGCCAAAACATACAATTACTTGCCATGTTCCAGTTAAAGCCTAAACTATCGAGTTGGCATTTCTTTTTAAAAGTGTATAAAGAAGTGGTAATGGGCCAAATCCTCAAGCCACTGTAAATCAACACGATTTGCTTGCCTCCGCTGGAACACCCGCTCTCTATTTCAGTTCAGGAGCTAACACACAGTATCTTAATATGCATTTAGGTTAATATTTGCACTTTGCAGGGCTAGGTAGATTGCACGGCTGGCACATATCAGACTAAATGTCACTTCCGAAAGCTAAGGGACCGAACCGGAAGCTGCCATTCAGAGGGACTACCTGACAACATGTGGAACCTCTCCGGAAAAGCCTTCCCAGCTCAAGCAACTCCTTTTGATTAATCTTTCACATAGACAATACACGTTATATACACCGACACACACCCCCGGCCTTTGCCTCCACAGATCCTGTGGTTGGCTAATTAAAGGAGGAGGTGTAACTATCAATCTAATCTCGCTCGTTCTCAAATTTACCATAATTTCCACACTTGAGAGGCTGGTGAAATGAAACAGCACTACTACACTTTCCCATTCATCAGCCGGAAGCAGAACAACTCCGAGAACCGGGCAAAAAATAATTAGGATGCGGGATCAGGTGTTGCGCGCGTGCATCTGTGCCTGTACAGGGGCACGCAGGCACATGAGCATTCACGGGAGGCAGCAGCAGTAGCACGGGGGCAGATGAGCACCACCAGTCATTTGACCTCGACAGGTGAATGCTTGCAGATGTACTCACAGCACACTTATTAGAAGAGGCCCAAATGCCCGAGAAAACTGCCGTCAGATTACGCCGGAAACAACAACGGCTTTTTAAACAACTACAGCCGCCAGAACGGTACCGGCGGCAGCACTGCAGGAGCTGCTCAGGAACCGCTGGGGCAACCCCAGCGCACCGGGTGCTCAGCGCGTGGCCCTGACCCCACCGCATGGCATGTCACCCTTGGGCAGGAAGCTTGACATTTTCTGGAAGCACCGGTGTCATTTCACGGGCTTTGCCGTCGCTTTGCGCTTGTGGGGTAACACTATAGAGTTTTTCAGAAAGTGTTGGAGCAACTTTGGTACCTTTTCCATTCAGGCACACTGGGAGTGAGGTGTGGGGCTGCTGCCAGGGGCTCTGCTCAGCACAGCATGGCTGGAGCTGGCCCAGGACCTCCTTCGAAAGACAGACTGGTCAGACACACAGCTATCCTGAATCATCAAGGATAATCCTATGTTCAAGTTCAAGTTCCTACCTTCCAGTTCAAGTTCAAGTTCCTACGTTCCAATTGGTGCCCGTTACCTCTTGTCCTGGATCATCAAAGATGATCCAGGACAAGAGGTAACGGGTACAAACTGGAACCTAGGAACTTCTATCAAAGCATGAGGAGGAACTTCTTTACTTTGAGGGTGGCAGAGCGCTGGAACAGGCTGCCCAGGGAGGCGGTAGAGTCTCCCACCCCAGAGACATTCATAACCCGCCTGGAGGTCATCCTGTGCAACCTGCTGTAGGTGACCCTGCTCTGGCAGGGGGTTGGACTGGATGATCTCCAGAGCTCCTTTCCAACCCTAACCAATCTGTGATTCTGTGATCAGAGCTGTTCTTCGAAATCTGTTCCTAGGAAATCGCTGCGAGAAGGAGGATGCACCTGAGGAGCAGGCCTAAGATGGAGGATTGAACAAACAAGTAGCTCTTACCTGAGGAATCGGCTATCCCATGGAACAACTTCTGAGAAAGATTCTGCAACATTACTAGGGGTCCGCCAAAACATACAATTACTTGCCATGTTCCAGTTAAAGCCTAAACTATCGAGTTGGCATTTCTTTTTAAAAGTGTATAAAGAAGCGGTAATGGGCCAAATCCTCAAGCCACTGTAAATCAACACGATTTGCTTGCCTCCGCTGGAACACCCGCTCTCTATTGCAGTTCAGGAGCTAACACACAGTATCTTAATATGCATTTAGGTTAATATTTGCACTTTGCAGGGCTAGGTAGATTGCACGGCTGGCACATATCAGACTAAATGTCACTTCCGAAAGCTAAGGGACCGAACCGGAAGCTGCCATTCAGAGGGACTACCTGACAACATGTGGAACCTCTCCGGAAAAGCCTTCCCACCTCAAGCAACTCCTTTTGATTAATCTTTCACATAGACAATACACCTTATATACACCGACACACCCCCCCGGCCTTTGCCTCCACAGATCCTGTGGTTGGCTTATTAAAGGAGGAGGTGTAACTATCAATCTAATCTGGCTTGTTCTCAAATTTACCATAATTTCCACACTTGAGAGGCTGGTGAAATGAAACAGCACTACTACACTTTCCCATTCATCAGCCGGAAGCAGAACAACTCCGAGAACCGGGCGAAAAATAATTAGGATGCGGGATCAGGTGTTGCGCGCGTGCATCTGTTCCTGTACAGGGGCACGCAGGCACATGAGCATTCACGGGAGGCAGCAGCAGTAGCACGGGGGCAGATGAGCACCACCAGTCATTTGACCTCGACATGTGAATGCTTGCAGATGTACTCACAGCACACTTATTAGAAGAGGCCCAAACGCCCGAGAAAACTGCCGTCAGATTACGCCGGAAACAACAACGGCTTTTTAAACAACTACAGCCGCCAGAACGGTACCGGCAGCAGCACTGCAGGAGCTGCTCAGGAACCGCTGGGGCAACCCCAGCGCACCGGGTGCTCAGCGCGTGGCCCTGACCCCACCGCATGGCATGTCACCCTTGGGCAGGAAGCTTGACATTTTCTGGAAGCACCGGTGTCATTTCATGGGCTTTGCCGTCGCTTTGCGCTTGTGGGGTAACACTATAGAGTTTTTCAGAAAGTGTTGGAGCAACTTTGGTACCTTTTCCATTCAGGCACACTGGGAGTGAGGTGTGGGGCTGCTGCCAGGGGCTCTGCTCAGCACAGCATGGCTGGAGCTGGCCCAGGACCTCCTTCGAAAGACAGACTGGTCAGACACACAGCTATCCTGGATCATCAAGGATAATCCTATGTTCAAGTTCCTACGTTCCAGTTCAAGTTCAAGTTCCTACGTTCCAATTGGTGCCCGTTACCTCTTGTCCTGGATTATCAAAGATGATGATCATCAAAGATGATCCAGGACAAGAGGTAACGCGTACAAACTGGAACCTAGGAACTTCTATCAAAGCATGAGGAGGAACTTCTTTACTTTGAGGGTGGCAGAGCGCTGGAACAGGCTTCCCGGGGAGGCGGTAGAGTCTCCGACCCAAGAGACATTCAAAACCCGCCTGGAGGTCATCCTGTGCAACCTGCTGTAGGTTACCCTGCTCTGGCAGGGGGGTTGGACTAGATGATCTCCAGAGCTCCTTTCCAACCCTAACCAATCTGTGATTCTGTGATCAGAGCTGTTCTTCGAAATCTGTTCCTAGGAAATCGCTGCGAGAAGGAGGATGCACCTGAGGATCAGGCCTAAGATGGAGGATTGAACAAACAAGTAGCTCTTACCTGAGGAATCGGCTATCCCATGGAACAACTTCTGAGAAAGTTTCTGCAATATTACTAGGGGTCCGCCAAAACACAGAATTACTTGCCATGTTCCAGTTAAAGCCTAAACTATCGAGTTGGCATTTCTTTTTAAAAGTGTATAAAGAAGCGGTAATGGGCCAAATCCTCAAGCCACTGTAAATCAACACGATTTGCTTGCCTCCGCTGGAACACCCGCTCTCTATTTCAGTTCAGGAGCAAACACACAGTATCTTAGTATGCATTTATGTTAATATTTGCACTTTGCAGGGCTAGGTAGATTGCACGGCTGGCACATATCAGACTAAATATCACGTCTGAAAGCTAAGGGACCGAACCGGAAGCTGCCATTCAGAGGGACTACCTGACAACATGTGGAACCTCTCCGGAAAAGCCTTCCCACCTCAAGTAACTCCTTTTGATTAATCTTTCACATAGACAATACACGTTATATACACCGACACACACCCCCGGCCTTTGCCTCCACAGATCCTGTGGTTGGCTAATTAAAGGAGGAGGTGTAACTATCAATCTAATCTGGCTTGTTCTCAAATTTACCATAATTTCCACACTTGAGAGGCTGGTGAAATGAAACAGCACTACTACACTTTCCCATTCATCAGCCGGAAGCAGAACAACTCCGAGAACCGGGCGAAAAATAATTAGGATGCGGGATCAGGTGTTGCGCGCGTGCATCTGTGCCTGTACAGGGGCACGCAGGCACATGAGCATTCACGGGAGGCAGCAGCAGTAGCACGGGGGCAGATGAGCACCACCAGTCATTTGACCTCGACAGGTGAATGCTTGCAGATGTACTCACAGCACACTTATTAGAAGAGGCCCAAATGCCCGAGAAAACTGCCGTCAGATTACGCCGGAAACAACAACGGCTTTTTAAACAACTACAGCCGCCAGAACGGTACCGGCGGCAGCACTGCAGGAGCTGCTCAGGAACCGCTGGGGCAACCCCAGCGCACCGGGTGCTCAGCGCGTGGCCCTGACCCCACCGCATGGCATGTCACCCTTGGGCAGGAAGCTTGACATTTTCTGGAAGCACCGGTGTCATTTCACGGGCTTTGCCGTCGCTTTGCGCTTGTGGGGTAACACTATAGAGTTTTTCAGAAAGTGTTGGAGCAACTTTGGTACCTTTTCCATTCAGGCACACTGGGAGTGAGCTGTGGGGCTGCTGCCAGGGGCTCTGCTCAGCACAGCATGGCTGGAGCTGGTCCGGGACCTCCTTCGAAAGACAGACTGGTCAGACACACAGCTATCCTGAATCATCAAGGATAATCCTATGTTCAAGTTCAAGTTCCTACCTTCCAGTTCAAGTTCAAGTTCCTACGTTCCAATTGGTGCCCGTTACCTCTTGTCCTGGATCATCAAAGATGATCCAGGACAAGAGGTAACGGGTACAAACTGGAACGTAGGAACTTCTATCAAAGCATGAGGAGGAACTTCTTTACTTTGAGGGTGGCAGAGCGCTGGAACAGGCTGCCCAGGGAGGCAGTAGAGTCTCCGACCCCAGAGACATTCAAAACCCGCCTGGAGGTCATCCTGTGCAACCTGCTGTAGGTGACCCTGCTCTGGCAGGGGGGTTGGACTGGATGATCTACAGAGCTCCTTTCCAACCCTAACCAATCTGTGATTCTGTGATCAGAGCTGTTCTTCGAAATCTGTTCCTAGGAAATCGCTGCGAGAAGGAGGATGCACCTGAGGAGCAGGCCTAAGATGGAGGATTGAACAAACAAGTAGCTCTTACCTGAGGAATCGGCTATCCCATGGAACAACTTCTGAGAAAGATTCTGCAACATTACTAGGGGTCCGCCAAAACATACAATTACTTGCCATGTTCCAGTTAAAGCCTAAACTATCGAGTTGGCATTTCTTTTTAAAAGTGTATAAAGAAGCGGTAATGGGCCAAATCCTCAAGCCACTCTAAATCAACACGATTTGCTTGCCTCCGCTGGAACACCCGCTCTCTATTTCAGTTCAGGAGCTAACACACAGTATCTTAATATGCATTTAGGTTAATATTTGCACTTTGCAGGGCTAGGTAGATTGCACGGCTGGCACATATCAGACTAAATGTCACTTCCGAAAGCTAAGGGACCGAACCGGAAGCTGCCATTCAGAGGGACTACCTGACAACATGTGGAACCTCTCCGGAAAAGCCTTCCCACCTCAAGCAACTCCTTTTGATTAATCTTTCACATAGACAATACACGTTACTATTTTAAAAAGCTGAATTTTTAAGGACAGAATACCTTAACGAACAGAGGAAAATGTGAACCAATTAGCATCTTCAATCACTCTGAGACGCAGGGAGAGAAGGCCTACATAGAGTAGCCAGGTCCCTTCAGAGACCACAGCTGTAGCCCCTCTCTGCAATGTTGCCTCCTGGCAGCTAGACCGGGTCCAACCCCAGGACCCAGACACACTGCCAGTCACTCCAGAGTGTCATTAAGATGCACGGCACCACGGCGCAATTCAAATCAATGTTTCTTTCCTGCACGTTGCAGCGGGCTAGGTAGCAAAGGTTGACGTGAAAAGTGGGAGAGCTGCCCAGTAACCGTGAGGTTTTGTATCACGCGAACTTAGAAAATGGTCTGGAATAAAGAATCTGTGCAGTATTGCCTTTCACACGGTGTCTAATCTCGCACCGCTAGACAAGTTCAACTACGAGTATCTGGCAGAACTCGAGATGGTTTCACAAAGACTTGTCATCCTCCTTCACCAGATCACTCTCTAGAAGGCGTGAGGGATGGGGAGTTGAAATACATCATATTAGAATGAATAGAAATGGTAATGATCGGGCTCTTCCACAACACTTCCGCTCTAAGTAATCAGTTAATTAACCCTGAATCGAGCGGGCTTGCTGGTCAGGAATACAGCAGTTGGATTGACAACAGCTTCCAGACTCCTGCTTCTCAAGGACAAGATTCAGTAACCCTTATTTATGTTAAACATTAGCTTACCCTGTGAGGAACCTCCAGAAATCAAGAGGGATTGTGCTACGTGAGGAAGACTGGCAGAATCTCATACCAATTTACAAGACAAGAAAGAACAGACAAGAAAGAACCTCCAGCACTCTCGCCATGGTAAACTCGTATGCCCCCCCTCCGACACCCCCCCCCGCCTTTGCCTCCACAGATCCTGTGGTTGGCTAATTAAAGGAGGAGGTGTAACTATCAATCTAATCTGGCTTGTTCTCAAATTTACCATAATTTCCACACTTGAGAGGCTGGTGAAATGAAACAGCACTACTACACTTACCCATTCATCAGCCGGAAGCAGAACAACTCCGAGAACCGGGCGAAAAATAATTAGGATGCGGGATCAGGTGTTGCGCGCGTGCATCTGTGCCTGTACAGGGGCACGCAGGCACATGAGCATTCACGGGAGGCAGCAGCAGTAGCACGGGGGCAGATGAGCACCACCAGTCATTTGACCTCGACAGGTGAATGCTTGCAGATGTACTCACAGCACACTTATTAGAAGAGGCCCAAATGCCCGAGAAAACTGCCGTCAGATTACGCCGGAAACAACAACGGCTTTTTAAACAACTACAGCCGCCAGAACGGTACCGGCGGCAGCACTGCAGGAGCTGCTCAGGAAACGCTGGGGCAACCCCAGCGCACCGGGTGCTCAGCGCGTGGCCCTGACCCCACCGCATGGCATGTCACCCTTGGGCAGGAAGCTTGGCATTTTCTGGAAGCACCGGTGTCATTTCACGGGCTTTGCCGTCGCTTTGCGCTTGTGGGGTAACACTATAGAGTTTTTCAGAAAGTGTTGGAGCAACTTTGGTACCTTTTCCATTCAGGCACACTGGGAGTGAGCTGTGGGGCTGCTGCCAGGGGCTCTGCTCAGCACAGCATGGCTGGAGCTGGCCCAGGACCTCCTTCGAAAGACAGACTGGTCAGACACACAGCTATCCTGAATCATCAAGGATAATCCTATGTTCAAGTTCCTACCTTCCAGTTCAAGTTCAAGTTCCTACGTTCCAATTGGTGCCCGTTACCTCTTGTCCTGGATCATCAAAGATGATCCAGGACAAGAGGTAACGGGTACAAACTGGAACCTAGGAACTTCTATCAAAGCATGAGGAGGAACTTCTTTACTTTGAGGGTGGCAGAGCGCTGGAACAGGCTGCCCAGGGAGGCAGTAGAGTCTCCCACCCCAGAGACATTCAAAACCCGCCTGGAGGTCATCCTGTGCAACCTGCTGTAGGTGACCCTGCTCTGGCAGGGGGGTTGGACTGGATGATCTCCAGACCTCCTTTCCAACCCAAAGCAATCTGTGATTCTGTGATCAGAGCTGTTCTTCGAAATCTGTTCCTAGGAAATCGCTGCGAGAAGGAGGATGCACCTGAGGAGCAGGCCTAAGATGGAGGATTGAACAAACAAGTAGCTCTTACCTGAGGAATCGGCTATCCCATGGAACAACTTCTGAGAAAGATTCTGCAACGTTACTAGGGGTCCGCCAAAACATACAATTACTTGCCATGTTCCAGTTAAAGCCTAAACTATCGAGTTGGCATTTCTTTTTAAAAGTGTATAAAGAAGCGGTAATGGGCCAAATCCTCAAGCCACTGTAAGTCAACACGATTTGCTTGCCTCCGCTGGAACACCCGCTCTCTATTTCAGTTCAGGAGCTAACACACAGTATCTTAATATGCATTTAGGTTAATATTTGCACTTTGCAGGGCTAGGTAGATTGCACGGCTGGCACATATCAGACTAAATGTCACTTCCGAAAGCTAAGGGACCGAACCGGAAGCTGCCATTCAGAGGGACTACCTGACAACATGTGGAACCTCTCCGGAAAAGCCTTCCCACCTCAAGCAACTCCTTTTGATTCATCTTTCACATAGACAATACACGTTATATACACCGACACACCCCCCCGGCCTTTGCCTCCACAGATCCTGTGGTTGGCTAATTAAAGGAGGAGGTGTAACTATCAATCTAATCTGGCTTGTTCTCAAATTTACCATAATTTCCACACTTGAGAGGCTGGTGAAATGAAACAGCACTACTACACTTTCCCATTCATCAGCCGGAAGCAGAACAACTCCGAGAACCGGGCGAAAAATAATTAGGATGCGGGATCAGGTGTTGCGCGCGTGCATCTGTGCCTGTACAGGGGCACGCAGGCACATGAGCATTCACGGGAGGCAGCAGCAGTAGCACGGGGGCAGATGAGCACCACCAGTCATTTGACCTCGACAGGTGAATGCTTGCAGATGTACTCACAGCACACTTATTAGAAGAGGCCCAAATGCCCGAGAAAACTGCCGTCAGATTACGCCGGAAACAACAATGGCTTTTTAAACAACTACAGCCGCCAGAACGGTACCGGCGGCAGCACTGCAGGAGCTGCTCAGGAACCGCTGGGGCAACCCCAGCGCACCGGGTGCTCAGCGCGTGGCCCTGACCCCACCGCATGGCATGTCACCCTTGGGCAGGAAGCTTGACATTTTCTGGAAGCACCGGTGTCATTTCACGGGCTTTGCCGTCGCTTTGCGCTTGTGGGGTAACACTATAGAGTTTTTCAGAAAGTGTTGGAGCAACTTTGGTACCTTTTCCATTCAGGCACACTGGGAGTGAGGTGTGGGGCTGCTGCCAGGGGCTCTGCTCAGCACAGCATGGCTGGAGCTGGTCCAGGACCTCCTTCGAAAGACAGACTGGTCAGACACACAGCTATCCTGAATCATCAAGGATAATCCTATGTTCAAGTTCCTACCTTCCAGTTCAAGTTCAAGTTCCTACGTTCCAATTGGTGCCCGTTACCTCTTGTCCTGGATCATCAAAGATGATCCAGGACAAGAGGTAACGGGTACAAACTGGAACGTAGGAACTTCTATCAAAGCATGAGGAGGAACTTCTTTACTTTGAGGGTGGCAGAGCGCTGGAACAGGCTGCCCAGGGAGGCGGTAGAGTCTCCCACCCCAGAGACATTCAAAACCCGCCTGGAGGTCATCCTGTGCAACCTGCTGTAGGTGACCCTGCTCTGGCAGGGTGGTTGGACTGGATGATCTCCAGACCTCCTTTCCAACCCAAAGCAATCTGTGATTCTGTGATCAGAGCTGTTCTTCGAAATCTGTTCCTAGGAAATCGCTGCGAGAAGGAGGATGCACCTGAGGAGCAGGCCTAAGATGGAGGATTGAACAAACAAGTAGCTCTTAACTGAGGAATCGGCTATCCCATGGAACAACTTCTGAGAAAGATTCTGCAACATTACTAGGGGTCCGCCAAAACATACAATTACTTGCCATGTTCCAGTTAAAGCCTAAACTATCGAGTTGGCATTTCTTTTTAAAAGTGTATAAAGAAGCGGTAATGGGCCAAATCCGCCAGCCACTGTAAATCAACACGATTTGCTTGCCTCCGCTGGAACACCCGCTCTCTATTTCAGTTCAGGAGCTAACACACAGTATCTTAATATGCATTTAGGTTAATATTTGCACTTTGCAGGGCTAGGTAGATTGCACGGCTGGCACATATCAGACTAAATGTCACTTCCGAAAGCTAAGGGACCGAACCGGAAGCTGCCATTCAGAGGGACTACCTGACAACATGTGGAACCTCTCCGGAAAAGCCTTCCCACCTCAAGCAACTCCTTTTGATTAATCTTTCACATAGACAATACACCTTATATACACCGACACACCCCCCCGGCCTTTGCCTCCACAGATCCTGTGGTTGGCTAATTAAAGGAGGAGGTGTAACTATCAATCTAATCTGGCTTGTTCTCAAATTTACCATAATTTCCACACTTGAGAGGCTGGTGAAATGAAACAGCACTACTACACTTTCCCATTCATCAGCCGGAAGCAGAACAACTCAGAGAACCGGGCGAAAAATAATTAGGATGCGGGATCAGGTGTTGCGCGCGTGCATCTGTGCCTGTACAGGGGCACGCAGGCACATGAGCATTCACGGGAGGCAGCAGCAGTAGCACGGGGGGAGATGAGCACCACCAGTCATTTGACCTCGACAGGTGAATGCTTGCAGATGTACTCACAGCACACTTATTAGAAGAGGCCCAAATGCCCGAGAAAACTGCCGTCAGATTACGCCGGAAACAACAACGGCTTTTTAAACAACTACAGCCGCCAGAACGGTACCGGCGGCAGCACTGCAGGAGCTGCTCAGGAAACGCTGGGGCAACCCCAGCGCACCGGGTGCTCAGCGCGTGGCCCTGACCCCACCGCATGGCATGTCACCCTTGGGCAGGAAGCTTGACATTTTCTGGAAGCACCGGTGTCATTTCACGGGCTTTGCCGTCGCTTTGCGCTTGTGGGGTAACACTGTAGAGTTTTTCAGAAAGTGTTGGAGCAACTTTGGTACCTTTTCCATTCAGGCACACTGGGAGTGAGCTGTGGGGCTGCTGCCAGGGGCTCTGCTCAGCACAGCATGGCTGGAGCTGGCCCAGGACCTCCTTCGAAAGACAGACTGGTCAGACACACAGCTATCCTGAATCATCAAGGATAATCCTATGTTCAAGTTCCTACGTTCCAGTTCAAGTTCAAGTTCCTACGTTCCAATTGGTGCCCGTTACCTCTTGTCCTGGATCATCAAAGATGATCCAGGACAAGAGGTAACGGGTACAAACTGGAACCTAGGAACTTCTATCAAAGCATGAGGAGGAACTTCTTTACTTTGAGGGTGGCAGAGCGCTGGAACAGGCTGCCCAGGGAGGCGGTAGAGTCTCCGACCCCAGAAACATTCAAAACCCGCCTGGAGGTCATCCTGTGCAACCTGCTGTAGGTGACCCTGCTCTGGCAGGGGGGTTGGGCTGGATGATCTCCAGAGGTCCTTTCCAACCCTAACCAATCTGTGATTCTGTGATCAGAGCTGTTCTTCGAAATCTGTTCCTAGGAAATCGCTGCGAGAAGGAGGATGCACCTGAGGAGCAGGCCTAAGATGGAGGATTGAACAAACAAGTAGCTCTTACCTGAGGAATCGGCTATCCCATGGAACAACTTCTGAGAAAGATTCTGCAACATTACTAGGGGTCCGCCAAAACATACAATTACTTGCCATGTTCCAGTTAAAGCCTAAACTATCGAGTTGGCATTTCTTTTTAAAAGTGTATAAAGAAGCGGTAATGGGCCAAATCCTCAAGCCACTGTAAATCAACACGATTTGCTTGCCTCCGCTGGAACACCCGCTCTCTATTTCAGTTCAGGAGCTAACACACAGTATCTTAATATGCATTTAGGTTAATATTTGCACTTTGCAGGGCTAGGTAGATTGCACGGCTGGCACATATCAGACTAAATGTCACTTCCGAAAGCTAAGGGACCGAACCGGAAGCTGCCATTCAGAGGGACTACCTGACAACATGTGGAACCTCTCCGGAAAAGCCTTCCCACCTCAAGCAACTCCTTTTGATTAATCTTTCACATAGACAATACACGTTATATACACCGACACACCCCCCCGGCCTTTGCCTCCACAGATCCTGTGGTTGGCTAATTAAAGGAGGAGGTGTAACTATCAATCTAATCTGGCTTGTTCTCAAATTTACCATAATTTCCACACTTGAGAGGCTGGTGAAATGAAACAGCACTACTACACTTTCCCATTCATCAGCCGGAAGCAGAACAACTCCGAGAACCGGGCAAAAAATAATTAGGATGCGGGATCAGGTGTTGCGCGCGTGCATCTGTGCCTGTACAGGGGCACGCAGGCACATGAGCATTCACGGGAGGCAGCAGCAGTAGCACGGGGGCAGATGAGCACCACCAGTCATTTGACCTCGACAGGTGAATGCTTGCAGATGTACTCACAGCACACTTATTAGAAGAGGCCCAAATGCCCGAGAAAACTGCCGTCAGATTACGCCGGAAACAACAACGGCTTTTTAAACAACTACAGCCGCCAGAACGGTACCGGCGGCAGCACTGCAGGAGCTGCTCAGGAACCGCTGGGGCAACCCCAGCGCACCGGGTGCTCAGCGCGTGGCCCTGACCCCACCGCATGGCATGTCACCCTTGGGCAGGAAGCTTGACATTTTCTGGAAGCACCGGTGTCATTTCACGGGCTTTGCCGTCGCTTTGCGCTTGTGGGGTAACACTATAGAGTTTTTCAGAAAGTGTTGGAGCAACTTTGGTACCTTTTCCATTCAGGCACACTGGGAGTGAGGTGTGGGGCTGCTGCCAGGGGCTCTGCTCAGCACAGCATGGCTGGAGCTGGCCCAGGACCTCCTTCGAAAGACAGACTGGTCAGACACACAGCTATCCTGAATCATCAAGGATAATCCTATGTTCAAGTTCCTACCTTCCAGTTCAAGTTCAAGTTCCTACGTTCCAATTGGTGCCCGTTACCTCTTGTCCTGGATCATCAAAGATGATCCAGGACAAGAGGTAACGGGTACAAACTGGAACGTAGGAACTTCTATCAAAGCATGAGGAGGAACTTCTTTACTTTGAGGGTGGCAGAGCGCTGGAACAGGCTGCCCAGGGAGGCGGTAGAGTCTCCCACCCCAGAAACATTCAAAACCCGCCTGGAGGTCATCCTGTGCAACCTGCTGTAGGTGACCCTGCTCTGGCAGGGGGGTTGGGCTGGATGATCTCCAGAGGTCCTTTCCAACCCTAACCAATCTGTGATTCTGTGATCAGAGCTGTTCTTTGAAATCTGTTCCTAGGAAATTGCTGCGAGAAGGAGGATGCACCTGAGGAGCAGGCCTAAGATGGAGGATTGAACAAACAAGTAGCTCTTACCTGAGGAATCGGCTATCCCATGGAACAACTTCTGAGAAAGATTCTGCAACATTACTAGGGGTCCGCCAAAACATACAATTACTTGCCATGTTCCAGTTAAAGCCTAAACTATCAAGTTGGCATTTCTTTTTAAAAGTGTATAAAGAAGCGGTAATGGGCCAAATCCGCAAGCCACTGTAAATCAACACGATTTGCTTGCCTCCGCTGGAACACCCGCTCTCTATTGCAGTTCAGGAGCTAACACACAGTATCTTAATATGCATTTATGTTAATATTTGCACTTTGCAGGGCTAGGTAGATTGCACGGCTGGCACATATCAGACTAAATGTCACTTCCGAAAGCTAAGGGACCGAACCGGAAGCTGCCATTCACAGGGACTACCTGACAACTTGTGGAACCTCTCCGGAAAAGCCTTCCCACCTCAAGCAACTCCTTTTGATTAATCTTTCACATAGACAATACACGTTATATACACCGACACACCCTCCCGGCCTTTGCCTCCACAGATCCTGTGGTTGGCTAATTAAAGGAGGAGGTGTAACTATCAATCTAATCTGGCTTGTTCTCAAATTTACCATAATTTCCACACTTGAGAGGCTGGTGAAATGAAACAGCACTACTACACTTTCCCATTCATCAGCCGGAAGCAGAACAACTCCGAGAACCGGGCGAAAAATAATTAGGATGCGGGATCAGGTGTTGCGCGCGTGCATCTGTGCCTGTACAGGGGCACGCAGGCACATGAGCATTCACGGGAGGCAGCAGCAGTAGCACGGGGGCAGATGAGCACCACCAGTCATTTGACCTCGACAGGTGAATGCTTGCAGATGTACTCACAGCACACTTATTAGAAGAGGCCCAAATGCCCGAGAAAACTGCCGTCAGATTACGCCGGAAACAACAACGGCTTTTTAAACAACTACAGCCGCCAGAACGGTACCGGCGGCAGCACTGCAGGAGCTGCTCAGGAACCGCTGGGGCAACCCCAGCGCACCGGGTGCTCAGCGCGTGGCCCTGACCCCACCGCATGGCATGTCACCCTTGGGCAGGAAGCTTGACATTTTCTGGAAGCACCGGTGTCATTTCACGGGCTTTGCCGTCGCTTTGCGCTTGTGGGGTAACACTATAGAGTTTTTCAGAAAGTGTTGGAGCAACTTTGGTACCTTTTCCATTCAGGCACACTGGGAGTGAGCTGTGGGGCTGCTGCCAGGGGCTCTGCTCAACACAGCATGGCTGGAGCTGGCCCAGGACCTCCTTCGAAAGACAGACTGGTCAGACACACAGCTATCCTGAATCATCAAGGATAATCCTATGTTCAAGTTCCTACGTTCCAGTTCAAGTTCAAGTTCCTACGTTCCAATTGGTGCCCGTTACCTCTTGTCCTGGATCATCAAAGATGATCCAGGACAAGAGGTAACGGGTACAAACTGGAACGTAGGAACTTCTATCAAAGCATGAGGAGGAACTTCTTTACTTTGAGCGTGGCAGAGCGCTGGAACAGGCTGCCCAGGGAGGCGGTAGAGTCTCCGACACCAGAAACATTCAAAACCCGCCTGGAGGTCATCCTGTGCAACCTGCTGTAGGTGACCCTGCTCTGGCAGGGGGGTTGGGCTGGATGATCTCCAGAGGTCCTTTCCAACCCTAACTAATCTGTGATTCTGTGATCAGAGCTGTTCTTCGAAATCTGTTCCTAGGAAATCGCTGCGAGAAGGAGGATGCACCTGAGGAGCAGGCCTAAGATGGAGGATTGAACAAACAAGTAGCTCTTACCTGAGGAATCGGCTATCCCACGGAACAACTTCTGAGAAAGATTCTGCAACATTACTAGGGGTCCGCCAAAACATACAATTACTTGCCATGTTCCAGTTAAAGCCTAAACTATCGAGTTGGCATTTCTTTTTAAAAGTGTATAAAGAAGCGGTAATGGGCCAAATCCGCAAGCCACTGTAAATCAACACGATTTGCTTGCCTCCGCTGGAACACCCGCTCTCTATTGCAGTTCAGGAGCTAACACACAGTATCTTAATATGCATTTAGGTTAATATTTGCACTTTGCAGGGCTAGGTAGATTGCACGGCTGGCACATATCAGACTAAATGTCACGTCCGAAAGCTAAGGGACCGAACCGGAAGCTGCCATTCAGGGGGACTACCTGACAACATGTGGAACCTCTCCGGAAAAGCCTTCCCACCTCAAGCAACTCCTTTTGATTAATCTTTCACATAGACAATACACGTTATATACACCGACACACCCCCCCGGCCTTTGCCTCCACAGATCCTGTGGTTGGCTAATTAAAGGAGGAGGTGTAACTATCAATCTAATCTGGCTTGTTCTCAAATTTACCATAATTTCCACACTTGAGAGGCTGGTGAAATGAAACAGCACTACTACACTTTCCCATTCATCAGCCGGAAGCAGAACAACTCCGAGAACCGGGCGAAAAATAATTAGGATGCGGGATCAGGTGTTGCGCGCGTGCATCTGTTCCTGTACAGGGGCACGCAGGCACATGAGCATTCACGGGAGGCAGCAGCAGTAGCACGGGGGCAGATGAGCACCACCAGTCATTTGACCTCGACAGGTGAATGCTTGCAGATGTACTCACAGCACACTTATTCGAAGAGGCCCAAATGCCCGAGAAAACTGCCGTCAGATTACGCCGGAAACAACAACGGCTTTTTAAACAACTACAGCCGCCAGAACAGTACCGGCGGAAGCACTGCAGGAGCTGCTCAGGAACCGCTGGGGCAACCCCAGCGCACCGGGTGCTCAGCGCGTGGCCCTGACCCCACCGCATGGCATGTCACCCTTGGGCAGGAAGCTTGACATTTTCTGGAAGCACCGGTGTCATTTCACGGGCTTTGCCGTCGCTTTGCGCTTGTGGGGTAACACTGTAGAGTTTTTTAGAAAGTGTTGGAGCAACTTTGGTACCTTTTCCATTCAGGCACACTGGGAGTGAGGTGTGGGGCTGCTGCCAGGGGCTCTGCTCAGCACAGCATGGCTGGAGCTGGCCCAGGACCTCCTTCGAAAGACAGACTGGTCAGACACACAGCTATCCTGAATCATCAAGGATAATCCTATGTTCAAGTTCCTACCTTCCAGTTCAAGTTCAAGTTCCTACGTTCCAATTGGTGCCCGTTACCTCTTGTCCTGGATCATCAAAGATGATCCAGGACAAGAGGTAACGGGTACAAACTGGAACGTAGGAACTTCTATCAAAGCATGAGGAGGAACTTCTTTACTTTGAGGGTGGCAGAGCGCTGGAACAGGCTGCCCAGGGAGGCGGTAGAGTCTCCGACCCCAGAAACATTCAAAACCCGCCTGGAGGTCATCCTGTGCAACCTGCTGTAGGTGACCCTGCTCTGGCAGGGGGGTTGGGCTGGATGATCTCTAGAGGTCCTTTCCAACCCTAACTAATCTGTGATTCTGTGATCAGAGCTGTTCTTCGAAATCTGTTCCTAGGAAATCGCTGCGAGAAGGAGGATGCACCTGAGGAGCAGGCCTAAGATGGAGGATTGAACAAACAAGTAGCTCTTACCTGAGGAATCGGCTATCCCACGGAACAACTTCTGAGAAAGATTCTGCAACATTACTAGGGGTCCGCCAAAACATACAATTACTTGCCATGTTCCAGTTAAAGCCTAAACTATCGAGTTGGCATTTCTTTTTAAAAGTGTATAAAGAAGCGGTAATGGGCCAAATCCGCAAGCCACTGTAAATCAACACGATTTGCTTGCCTCCGCTGGAACACCCGCTCTCTATTGCAGTTCAGGAGCTAACACACAGTATCTTAATATGCATTTAGGTTAATATTTGCACTTTGCAGGGCTAGGTAGATTGCACGGCTGGCACATATCAGACTAAATGTCACTTCCGAAAGCTAAGGGACCGAACCGGAAGCTGCCATTCAGAGGGACTACCTGACAACATGTGGAACCTCTCCGGAAAAGCCTTCCCACCTCAAGCAACTCCTTTTGATTCATCTTTCACATAGACAATACACGTTATATACACCGACACACCCCCCCGGCCTTTGCCTCCACAGATCCTGTGGTTGGCTAATTAAAGGAGGAGGTGTAACTATCAATCTAATCTGGCTTGTTCTCAAATTTACCATAATTTCCACACTTGAGAGGCTGGTGAAATGAAACAGCACTACTACACTTTCCCATTCATCAGCCGGAAGCAGAACAACTCCGAGAACCGGGCGAAAAATAATTAGGATGCGGGATCAGGTGTTGCGCGCGTGCATCTGTGCCTGTACAGGGGCACGCAGGCACATGAGCATTCACGGGAGGCAGCAGCAGTAGCACGGGGGCAGATGAGCACCACCAGTCATTTGACCTCGACAGGTGAATGCTTGCAGATGTACTCACAGCACACTTATTAGAAGAGGCCCAAATGCCCGAGAAAACTGCCGTCAGATTACGCCGGAAACAACAACGGCTTTTTAAACAACTACAGCCGCCAGAACAGTACCGGCGGAAGCACTGCAGGAGCTGCTCAGGAACCGCTGGGGCAACCCCAGCGCACCGGGTGCTCAGCGCGTGGCCCTGACCCCACCGCATGGCATGTCACCCTTGGGCAGGAAGCTTGACATTTTCTGGAAGCACCGGTGTCATTTCACGGGCTTTGCCGTCGCTTTGCGCTTGTGGGGTAACACTATAGAGTTTTTCAGAAAGTGTTGGAGCAACTTTGGTACCTTTTCCATTCAGGCACACTGGGAGTGAGCTGTGGGGCTGCTGCCAGGGGCTCTGCTCAGCACAGCATGGCTGGAGCTGGCCCAGGACCTCCTTCGAAAGACAGACTGGTCAGACACACAGCTATCCTGAATCATCAAGGATAATCCTATGTTCAAGTTCCTACCTTCCAGTTCAAGTTCAAGTTCCTACGTTCCAATTGGTGCCTGTTACCTCTTGTCCTGGATCATCAAAGATGATCCAGGACAAGAGGTAACGAGTACAAACTGGAACGTAGGAACTTCTATCAAAGCATGAGGAGGAACTTCTTTACTTTGAGGGTGGCAGAGCGCTGGAACAGGCTGCCCAGGGAGGCGGTAGAGTCTCCCACCCCAGAAACATTCAAAACCCGCATGGAGGTCATCCTGTGCAACCTGCTGTAGGTGACCCTGCTCTGGCAGGGGGGTTGGGCTGGATGATCTCCAGAGGTCCTTTCCAACCCTAACCAATCTGTGATTCTGTGATCAGAGCTGTTCTTTGAAATCTGTTCCTAGGAAATCGCTGCGAGAAGGAGGATGCACCTGAGGAGCAGGCCTAAGATGGAGGATTGAACAAACAAGTAGCTCTTACCTGAGGAATCGGCTATCCCATGGAACAACTTCTGAGAAAGATTCTGCAACATTACTAGGGGTCCGCCAAAACATACAATTACTTGCCATGTTCCAGTTAAAGCCTAAACTATCAAGTTGGCATTTCTTTTTAAAAGTGTATAAAGAAGCGGTAATGGGCCAAATCCTCAAGCCACTGTAAATCAACACGATTTGCTTGCCTCCGCTGGAACACCCGCTCTCTATTGCAGTTCAGGAGCTAACACACAGTATCTTAATATGCATTTAGGTTAATATTTGCACTTTGCAGGGCTAGGTAGATTGCATGGCTGGCACATATCAGACTAAATGTCACTTCCGAAAGCTAAGGGACCGAACCGGAAGCTGCCATTCAGAGGGACTACCTGACAACATGTGGAACCTCTCCGGAAAAGCCTTCCCACCTCAAGCAACTCCTTTTGATTAATCTTTCACATAGACAATACACGTTATATACACCGACACACCCCCCCGGCCTTTGCCTCCACAGATCCTGTGGTTGGCTAATTAAAGGAGGAGGTGTAACTATCAATCTAATCTGGCTTGTTCTCAAATTTACCATAATTTCCACACTTGAGAGGCTGGTGAAATGAAACAGCACTACTACACTTTCCCATTCATCAGCCGGAAGCAGAACAACTCCGAGAACCGGGCGAAAAATAATTAGGATGCGGGATCAGGTGTTGCGCGCGTGCATCTGTGCCTGTACAGGGGCACGCAGGCACATGAGCATTCACGGGAGGCAGCAGCAGTAGCACGGGGGCAGATGAGCACCACCAGTCATTTGACCTCGACAGGTGAATGCTTGCAGATGTACTCACAGCACACTTATTAGAAGAGGCCCAAATGCCCGAGAAAACTGCCGTCAGATTACGCCGGAAACAACAACGGCTTTTTAAACAACTACAGCCGCCAGAACGGTACCGGCGGCAGCACTGCAGGAGCTGCTCAGGAACCGCTGGGGCAACCCCAGCGCACCGGGTGCTCAGCGCGTGGCCCTGACCCCACCGCATGGCATGTCACCCTTGGGCAGGAAGCTTGACATTTTCTGGAAGCACCGGTGTCATTTCACGGGCTTTGCCGTCGCTTTGCGCTTGTGGGGTAACACTATAGAGTTTTTCAGAAAGTGTTGGAGCAACTTTGGTACCTTTTCCATTCAGGCACACTGGGAGTGAGCTGTGGGGCTGCTGCCAGGGGCTCTGCTCAGCACAGCATGGCTGGAGCTGGCCCAGGACCTCCTTCGAAAGACAGACTGGTCAGACACACAGCTATCCTGAATCATCAAGGATAATCCTATGTTCAAGTTCCTACCTTCCAGTTCAAGTTCAAGTTCCTACGTTCCAATTGGTGCCCGTTACCTCTTGTCCTGGATCATCAAAGATGATCCAGGACAAGAGGTAACGGGTACAAACTGGAACCTAGGAACTTCTATCAAAGCATGAGGAGGAACTTCTTTACTTTGAGGGTGGCAGAGCGCTGGAACAGGCTGCCCAGGGAGGCGGTAGAGTCTCCGACACCAGAAACATTCAAAACCCGCCTGGAGGTCATCCTGTGCAACCTGCTGTAGGTGACCCTGCTCTGGCAGGGGGGTTGGGCTGGATGATCTCCAGAGCTCCTTTCCAACCCTAACCAATCTGTGATTCTGTGATCAGAGCTGTTCTTCGAAATCTGTTCCTAGGAAATCGCTGCGAGAAGGAGGATGCACCTGAGGAGCAGGCCTAAGATGGTAGATTGAACAAACAAGTAGCTCTTACCTGAGGAATCGGCTATCCCACGGAACAACTTCTGAGAAAGATTCTGCAACATTACTAGGGGTCCGCCAAAACATACAATTACTTGCCATGTTCCAGTTAAAGCCTAAACTATCGAGTTGGCATTTCTTTTTAAAAGTGTATAAAGAAGCGGTAATGGGCCAAATCCTCAAGCCACTGTAAATCAACACGATTTGCTTGCCTCCGCTGGAACACCCGCTCTCTATTTCAGTTCAGGAGCTAACACACAGTATCTTAATATGCATTTAGGTTAATATTTGCACTTTGCAGGGCTAGGTAGATTGCACGGCTGGCACATATCAGACTAAATGTCACGTCCGAAAGCTAAGGGACCGAACCGGAAGCTGCCATTCAGGGGGACTACCTGACAACATGTGGAACCTCTCCGGAAAAGCCTTCCCACCTCAAGCAACTCCTTTTGATTAATCTTTCACATAGACAATACACGTTATATACACCGACACACCCCCCCGGCCTTTGCCTCCACAGATCCTGTGGTTGGCTAATTAAAGGAGGAGGTGTAACTATCAATCTAATCTGGCTTGTTCCCAAATTTACCATAATTTCCACACTTGAGAGGCTGGTGAAATGAAACAGCACTACTACACTTTCCCATTCATCAGCCGGAAGCAGAACAACTCAGAGAACCGGGCGAAAAATAATTAGGATGCGGGATCAGGTGTTGCGCGCGTGCATCTGTGCCTGTACAGGGGCACGCAGGCACATGAGCATTCACGGGAGGCAGCAGCAGTAGCACGGGGGGAGATGAGCACCACCAGTCATTTGACCTCGACAGGTGAATGCTTGCAGATGTACTCACAGCACACTTATTAGAAGAGGCCCAAATGCCCGAGAAAACTGCCGTCAGATTACGCCGGAAACAACAACGGCTTTTTAAACAACTACAGCCGCCAGAACGGTACCGGCGGAAGCACTGCAGGAGCTGCTCAGGAACCGCTGGGGCAACCCCAGCGCACCGGGTGCTCAGCGCGTGGCCCTGACCCCACCGCATGGCATGTCACCCTTGGGCAGGAAGCTTGACATTTTCTGGAAGCACCGGTGTCATTTCACGGGCTTTGCCGTCGCTTTGCGCTTGTGGGGTAACACTATAGAGTTTTTCAGAAAGTGTTGGAGCAACTTTGGTACCTTTTCCATTCAGGCACACTGGGAGTGAGCTGTGGGGCTGCTGCCAGGGGCTCTGCTCAACACAGCATGGCTGGAGCTGGCCCAGGACCTCCTTCGAAAGACAGACTGGTCAGACACACAGCTATCCTGAATCATCAAGGATAATCCTATGTTCAAGTTCCTACCTTCCAGTTCAAGTTCAAGTTCCTACGTTCCAATTGGTGCCCGTTACCTCTTGTCCTGGATCATCAAAGATGATCCAGGACAAGAGGTAACGGGTACAAACTGGAACCTAGGAACTTCTATCAAAGCATGAGGAGGAACTTCTTTACTTTGAGGGTGGCAGAGCGCTGGAACAGGCTGCCCAGGGAGGCGGTAGAGTCTCCGACACCAGAAACATTCAAAACCCGCCTGGAGGTCATCCTGTGCAACCTGCTGTAGGTGACCCTGCTCTGGCAGGGGGGTTGGGCTGGATGATCTCCAGAGCTCCTTTCCAACCCTAACCAATCTGTGATTCTGTGATCAGAGCTGTTCTTCGAAATCTGTTCCTAGGAAATCGCTGCGAGAAGGAGGATGCACCTGAGGAGCAGGCCTAAGATGGTAGATTGAACAAACAAGTAGCTCTTACCTGAGGAATCGGCTATCCCACGGAACAACTTCTGAGAAAGATTCTGCAACATTACTAGGGGTCCGCCAAAACATACAATTACTTGCCATGTTCCAGTTAAAGCCTAAACTATCGAGTTGGCATTTCTTTTTAAAAGTGTATAAAGAAGCGGTAATGGGCCAAATCCGCAAGCCACTGTAAATCAACACGATTTGCTTGCCTCCGCTGGAACACCCGCTCTCTATTTCAGTTCAGGAGCTAACACACAGTATCTTAATATGCATTTAGGTTAATATTTGCACTTTGCAGGGCTAGGTAGATTGCACGGCTGGCACATATCAGACTAAATGTCACGTCCGAAAGCTAAGGGACCGAACCGGAAGCTGCCATTCAGGGGGACTACCTGACAACATGTGGAACCTCTCCGGAAAAGCCTTCCCACCTCAAGCAACTCCTTTTGATTAATCTTTCACATAGACAATACACGTTATATACACCGACACACCCCCCCGGCCTTTGCCTCCACAGATCCTGTGGTTGGCTAATTAAAGGAGGAGGTGTAACTATCAATCTAATCTGGCTTGTTCCCAAATTTACCATAATTTCCACACTTGAGAGGCTGGTGAAATGAAACAGCACTACTACACTTTCCCATTCATCAGCCGGAAGCAGAACAACTCAGAGAACCGGGCGAAAAATAATTAGGATGCGGGATCAGGTGTTGCGCGCGTGCATCTGTGCCTGTACAGGGGCACGCAGGCACATGAGCATTCACGGGAGGCAGCAGCAGTAGCACGGGGGGAGATGAGCACCACCAGTCATTTGACCTCGACAGGTGAATGCTTGCAGATGTACTCACAGCACACTTATTAGAAGAGGCCCAAATGCCCGAGAAAACTGCCGTCAGATTACGCCGGAAACAACAACGGCTTTTTAAACAACTACAGCCGCCAGAACGGTACCGGCGGAAGCACTGCAGGAGCTGCTCAGGAACCGCTGGGGCAACCCCAGCGCACCGGGTGCTCAGCGCGTGGCCCTGACCCCACCGCATGGCATGTCACCCTTGGGCAGGAAGCTTGACATTTTCTGGAAGCACCGGTGTCATTTCACGGGCTTTGCCGTCGCTTTGCGCTTGTGGGGTAACACTGTAGAGTTTTTTAGAAAGTGTTGGAGCAACTTTGGTACCTTTTCCATTCAGGCACACTGGGAGTGAGCTGTGGGGCTGCTGCCAGGGGCTCTGCTCAGCACAGCATGGCTGGAGCTGGCCCAGGACCTCCTTCGAAAGACAGACTGGTCAGACACACAGCTATCCTGAATCATCAAGGATAATCCTATGTTCAAGTTCCTACCTTCCAGTTCAAGTTCAAGTTCCTACGTTCCAATTGGTGCCTGTTACCTCTTGTCCTGGATCATCAAAGATGATCCAGGACAAGAGGTAACGAGTACAAACTGGAACGTAGGAACTTCTATCAAAGCATGAGGAGGAACTTCTTTACTTTGAGGGTGGCAGAGCGCTGGAACAGGCTGCCCAGGGAGGCGGTAGAGTCTCCCACCCCAGAAACATTCAAAACCCGCATGGAGGTCATCCTGTGCAACCTGCTGTAGGTGACCCTGCTCTGGCAGGGGGGTTGGGCTGGATGATCTCCAGAGGTCCTTTCCAACCCTAACCAATCTGTGATTCTGTGATCAGAGCTGTTCTTTGAAATCTGTTCCTAGGAAATCGCTGCGAGAAGGAGGATGCACCTGAGGAGCAGGCCTAAGATGGAGGATTGAACAAACAAGTAGCTCTTACCTGAGGAATCGGCTATCCCATGGAACAACTTCTGAGAAAGATTCTGCAACATTACTAG
This sequence comes from Vanellus vanellus, assembly GCF_965231255.1. Taxonomy (NCBI): domain Eukaryota; kingdom Metazoa; phylum Chordata; class Aves; order Charadriiformes; family Charadriidae; genus Vanellus; species Vanellus vanellus. Next base: position 237,265 of record NW_028128923.1, on the reverse strand, counting down.
GGGTCCGCCAAAACATACAATTACTTGCCATGTTCCAGTTAAAGCCTAAACTATCAAGTTGGCATTTCTTTTTAAAAGTGTATAAAGAAGCGGTAATGGGCCAAATCCTCAAGCCACTGTAAATCAACACGATTTGCTTGCCTCCGCTGGAACACCCGCTCTCTATTGCAGTTCAGGAGCTAACACACAGTATCTTAATATGCATTTAGGTTAATATTTGCACTTTGCAGGGCTAGGTAGATTGCATGGCTGGCACATATCAGACTAAATGTCACTTCCGAAAGCTAAGGGACCGAACCGGAAGCTGCCATTCAGAGGGACTACCTGACAACATGTGGAACCTCTCCGGAAAAGCCTTCCCACCTCAAGCAACTCCTTTTGATTAATCTTTCACATAGACAATACACGTTATATACACCGACACACCCCCCCGGCCTTTGCCTCCACAGATCCTGTGGTTGGCTAATTAAAGGAGGAGGTGTAACTATCAATCTAATCTCGCTTGTTCTCAAATTTACCATAATTTCCACACTTGAGAGGCTGGTGAAATGAAACAGCACTACTACACTTTCCCATTCATCAGCCGGAAGCAGAACAACTCCGAGAACCGGGCGAAAAATAATTAGGATGCGGGATCAGGTGTTGCGCGCGTGCATCTGTGCCTGTACAGGGGCACGCAGGCACATGAGCATTCACGGGAGGCAGCAGCAGTAGCACGGGGGCAGATGAGCACCACCAGTCATTTGACCTCGACAGGTGAATGCTTGCAGATGTACTCACAGCACACTTATTAGAAGAGGCCCAAATGCCCGAGAAAACTGCCGTCAGATTACGCCGGAAACAACAACGGCTTTTTAAACAACTACAGCCGCCAGAACGGTACCGGCGGCAGCACTGCAGGAGCTGCTCAGGAACCGCTGGGGCAACCCCAGCGCACCGGGTGCTCAGCGCGTGGCCCTGACCCCACCGCATGGCATGTCACCCTTGGGCAGGAAGCTTGACATTTTCTGGAAGCACCGGTGTCATTTCACGGGCTTTGCCGTCGCTTTGCGCTTGTGGGGTAACACTATAGAGTTTTTCAGAAAGTGTTGGAGCAACTTTGGTACCTTTTCCATTCAGGCACACTGGGAGTGAGGTGTGGGGCTGCTGCCAGGGGCTCTGCTCAGCACAGCATGGCTGGAGCTGGTCCAGGACCTCCTTCGAAAGACAGACTGGTCAGACACACAGCTATCCTGAATCATCAAGGATAATCCTATGTTCAAGTTCCTACGTTCCAGTTCAAGTTCAAGTTCCTACGTTCCAATTGGTGCCCGTTACCTCTTGTCCTGGATCATCAAAGATGATCCAGGACAAGAGGTAACGGGTACAAACTGGAACCTAGGAACTTCTATCAAAGCATGAGGAGGAACTTCTTTACTTTGAGGGTGGCAGAGCGCTGGAACAGGCTGCCCAGGGAGGCGGTAGAGTCTCCCACCCCAGAAACATTCAAAACCCGCCTGGAGGTCATCCTGTGCAACCTGCTGTAGGTGACCCTGCTCTGGCAGGGGGGTTGGGCTGGATGATCTCCAGAGGTCCTTTCCAACCCTAACCAATCTGTGATTCTGTGATCAGAGCTGTTCTTCGAAATCTGTTCCTAGGAAATCGCTGCGAGAAGGAGGATGCACCTGAGGAGCAGGCCTAAGATGGAGGATTGAACAAACAAGTAGCTCTTACCTGAGGAATCGGCTATCCCATGGAACAACTTCTGAGAAAGATTCTGCAACATTACTAGGGGTCCGCCAAAACATACAATTACTTGCCATGTTCCAGTTAAAGCCTAAACTATCGAGTTGGCATTTCTTTTTAAAAGTGTATAAAGAAGCGGTAATGGGCCAAATCCGCAAGCCACTGTAAATCAACACGATTTGCTTGCCTCCGCTGGAACACCCGCTCTCTATTTCAGTTCAGGAGCTAACACACAGTATCTTAATATGCATTTAGGTTAATATTTGCACTTTGCAGGGCTAGGTAGATTGCACGGCTGGCACATATCAGACTAAATGTCACTTCCGAAAGCTAAGGGACCGAACCGGAAGCTACCATTCAGAGGGACTACCTGACAACATGTGGAACCTCTCCGGAAAAGCCTTCCCACCTCAAGCAACTCCTTTTGATTAATCTTTCACATAGACAATACACGTTATATACACCGACACACCCCCCCGGCCTTTGCCTCCACAGATCCTGTGGTTGGCTAATTAAAGGAGGAGGTGTAACTATCAATCTAATCTGGCTTGTTCTCAAATTTACCATAATTTCCACACTTGAGAGGCTGGTGAAATGAAACAGCACTACTACACTTTCCCATTCATCAGCCGGAAGCAGAACAACTCCGAGAACCGGGCGAAAAATAATTAGGATGCGGGATCAGGTGTTGCGCGCGTGCATCTGTGCCTGTACAGGGGCACGCAGGCACATGAGCATTCACGGGAGGCAGCAGCAGTAGCACGGGGGCAGATGAGCACCACCAGTCATTTGACCTCGACAGGTGAATGCTTGCAGATGTACTCACAGCACACTTATTAGAAGAGGCCCAAATGCCCGAGAAAACTGCCGTCAGATTACGCCGGAAACAACAACGGCTTTTTAAACAACTACAGCCGCCAGAACGGTACCGGCGGCAGCACTGCAGGAGCTGCTCAGGAACCGCTGGGGCAACCCCAGCGCACCGGGTGCTCAGCGCGTGGCCCTGACCCCACCGCATGGCATGTCACCCTTGGGCAGGAAGCTTGACATTTTCTGGAAGCACCGGTGTCATTTCACGGGCTTTGCCGTCGCTTTGCACTTGTGGGGTAACACTATAGAGTTTTTCAGAAAGTGTTGGAGCAACTTTGGTACCTTTTCCATTCAGGCACACTGGGAGTGAGCTGTGGGGCTGCTGCCAGGGGCTCTGCTCAGCACAGCATGGCTGGAGCTGGCCCAGGACCTCCTTCGAAAGACAGACTGGTCAGACACACAGCTATCCTGAATCATCAAGGATAATCCTATGTTCAAGTTCCTACGTTCCAGTTCAAGTTCAAGTTCCTACGTTCCAATTGGTGCCCGTTACCTCTTGTCCTGGATCATCAAAGATGATCCAGGACAAGAGGTAACGGGTACAAACTGGAACGTAGGAACTTCTATCAAAGCATGAGGAGGAACTTCTTTACTTTGAGGGTGGCAGAGCGCTGGAACAGGCTGCCCAGGGAGGCGGTAGAGTCTCCCACCCCAGAAACATTCAAAACCCGCCTGGAGGTCATCCTGTGCAACCTGCTGTAGGTGACCCTGCTCTGGCAGGGGGGTTGGGCTGGATGATCTCCAGAGCTCCTTTCCAACCCTAACCAATCTGTGATTCTGTGATCAGAGCTGTTCTTCGAAATCTGTTCCTAGGAAATCGCTGCGAGAAGGAGGATGCACCTGAGGAGCAGGCCTAAGATGGAGGATTGAACAAACAAGTAGCTCTTACCTGAGGAATCGGCTATCCCATGGAACAACTTCTGAGAAAGATTCTGCAACATTACTAGGGGTCCGCCAAAACATACAATTACTTGCCATGTTCCAGTTAAAGCCTAAACTATCGAGTTGGCATTTCTTTTTAAAAGTGTATAAAGAAGCGGTAATGGGCCAAATCCTCAAGCCACTCTAAATCAACACGATTTGCTTGCCTCCGCTGGAACACCCGCTCTCTATTTCAGTTCAGGAGCTAACACACACTATCTTAATATGCATTTAGGTTAATATTTGCACTTTGCGGGGCTAGGTAGATTGCACGGCTGGCACATATCAGACTAAATGTCACTTCCGAAAGCTAAGGGACCGAACCGGAAGCTGCCATTCAGAGGGACTACCTGACAACATGTGGAACCTCTCCGGAAAAGCCTTCCCACCTCAAGCAACTCCTTTTGATTAATCTTTCACATAGACAATACACCTTATATACACCGACACACCCCCCCGGCCTTTGCCTCCACAGATCCTGTGGTTGGCTAATTAAAGGAGGAGGTGTAACTATTAATCTAATCTGGCTTGTTCTCAAATTTACCATAATTTCCACACTTGAGAGGCTGGTGAAATGAAACAGCACTACTACACTTTCCCATTCATCAGCCGGAAGCAGAACAACTCCGAGAACCGGGCGAAAAATAATTAGGATGCGGGATCAGGTGTTGCGCGCGTGCATCTGTGCCTGTACAGGGGCACGCAGGCACATGAGCATTCACGGGAGGCAGCAGCAGTAGCACGGGGGCAGATGAGCACCACCAGTCATTTGACCTCGACAGGTGAATGCTTGCAGATGTACTCACAGCACACTTATTAGAAGAGGCCCAAATGCCCGAGAAAACTGCCGTCAGATTACGCCGGAAACAACAACGGCTTTTTAAACAACTACAGCCGCCAGAACGGTACCGGCGGCAGCACTGCAGGAGCTGCTCAGGAACCGCTGGGGCAACCCCAGCGCACCGGGTGCTCAGCGCGTGGCCCTGACCCCACCGCATGGCATGTCACCCTTGGGCAGGAAGCTTGACATTTTCTGGAAGCACCGGTGTCATTTCACGGGCTTTGCGGTCGCTTTGCGCTTGTGGGGTAACACTATAGAGTTTTTCAGAAAGTGTTGGAGCAACTTTGGTACCTTTTCCATTCAGGCACACTGGGAGTGAGCTGTGGGGCTGCTGCCAGGGGCTCTGCTCAGCACAGCATGGCTGGAGCTGGCCCAGGACCTCCTTCGAAAGACAGACTGGTCAGACACACAGCTATCCTGAATCATCAAGGATAATCCTATGTTCAAGTTCAAGTTCCTACCTTCCAGTTCAAGTTCAAGTTCCTACGTTCCAATTGGTGCCCGTTACCTCTTGTCCTGGATCATCAAAGATGATCCAGGACAAGAGGTAACGGGTACAAACTGGAACCTAGGAACTTCTATCAAAGCATGAGGAGGAACTTCTTTACTTTGAGGGTGGCAGAGCGCTGGAACAGGCTGCCCAGGGAGGCGGTAGAGTCTCCGACCCCAGAAACATTCAAAACCCGCCTGGAGGTCATCCTGTGCAACCTGCTGTAGGTGACCCTGCTCTGGCAGGGGGGTTGGGCTGGATGATCTCCAGAGCTCCTTTCCAACCCTAACCAATCTGTGATTCTGTGATCAGAGCTGTTCTTCGAAATCTGTTCCTAGGAAATCGCTGCGAGAAGGAGGATGCACCTGAGGAGCAGGCCTAAGATGGAGGATTGAACAAAGAAGTAGCTCTTACCTGAGGAATCGGCTATCCCATGGAACAACTTCAGAGAAAGATTCTGCAACATTACTAGGGGTCCGCCAAAACATACAATTACTTGCCATGTTCCAGTTAAAGCCTAAACTATCGAGTTGGCATTTCTTTTTAAAAGTGTATAAAGAAGCGGTAATGGGCCAAATCCTCAAGCCACTCTAAATCAACACGATTTGCTTGCCTCCGCTGGAACACCCGCTCTCTATTTCAGTTCAGGAGCTAACACACAGTATCTTAATATGCATTTAGGTTAATATTTGCACTTTGCGGGGCTAGGTAGATTGCACGGCTGGCACATATCAGACTAAATGTCACTTCCGAAAGCTAAGGGACCGAACCGGAAGCTGCCATTCAGAGGGACTACCTGACAACATGTGGAACCTCTCCGGAAAAGCCTTCCCACCTCAAGCAACTCCTTTTGATTAATCTTTCACATAGACAATACACCTTATATACACCGACACACCCCCCCGGCCTTTGCCTCCACAGATCCTGTGGTTGGCTAATTAAAGGAGGAGGTGTAACTATTAATCTAATCTGGCTTGTTCTCAAATTTACCATAATTTCCACACTTGAGAGGCTGGTGAAATGAAACAGCACTACTACACTTTCCCATTCATCAGCCGGAAGCAGAACAACTCCGAGAACCGGGCGAAAAATAATTAGGATGCGGGATCAGGTGTTGCGCGCGTGCATCTGTGCCTGTACAGGGGCACGCAGGCACATGAGCATTCACGGGAGGCAGCAGCAGTAGCACGGGGGCAGATGAGCACCACCAGTCATTTGACCTCGACAGGTGAATGCTTGCAGATGTACTCACAGCACACTTATTAGAAGAGGCCCAAATGCCCGAGAAAACTGCCGTCAGATTACGCCGGAAACAACAACGGCTTTTTAAACAACTACAGCCGCCAGAACGGTACCGGCGGCAGCACTGCAGGAGCTGCTCAGGAACCGCTGGGGCAACCCCAGCGCACCGGGTGCTCAGCGCGTGGCCCTGACCCCACCGCATGGCATGTCACCCTTGGGCAGGAAGCTTGACATTTTCTGGAAGCACCGGTGTCATTTCACGGGCTTTGCGGTCGCTTTGCGCTTGTGGGGTAACACTATAGAGTTTTTCAGAAAGTGTTGGAGCAACTTTGGTACCTTTTCCATTCAGGCACACTGGGAGTGAGCTGTGGGGCTGCTGCCAGGGGCTCTGCTCAGCACAGCATGGCTGGAGCTGGCCCAGGACCTCCTTCGAAAGACAGACTGGTCAGACACACAGCTATCCTGAATCATCAAGGATAATCCTATGTTCAAGTTCCTACGTTCCAGTTCAAGTTCAAGTTCCTACGTTCCAATTGGTGCCCGTTACCTCTTGTCCTGGATCATCAAAGATGATCCAGGACAAGAGGTAACGGGTACAAACTGGAACCGAGGAACTTCTATCAAAGCATGAGGAGGAACTTCTTTACTTTGAGGGTGGCAGAGCGCTGGAACAGGCTGCCCAGGGAGGCGGTAGAGTCTCCCACCCCAGAAACATTCAAAACCCGCCTGGAGGTCATCCTGTGCAACCTGCTGTAGGTGACCCTGCTCTGGCAGGGGGGTTGGGCTGGATGATCTCCAGAGGTCCTTTCCAACCCTAACCAATCTGTGATTCTGTGATCAGAGCTGTTCTTCGAAATCTGTTCCTAGGAAATCGCTGCGAGAAGGAGGATGCACCTGAGGAGCAGGCCTAAGATGGAGGATTGAACAAACAAGTAGCTCTTACCTGAGGAATCGGCTATCCCATGGAACAACTTCTGAGAAAGATTCTGCAATATTACTAGGGGTCCGCCAAAACATACAATTACTTGCCATGTTCCAGTTAAAGCCTAAACTATCGAGTTGGCATTTCTTTTTAAAAGTGTATAAAGAAGCGGTAATGGGCCAAATCCGCAAGCCACTGTAAATCAACACGATTTGCTTGCCTCCGCTGGAACACCCGCTCTCTATTTCAGTTCAGGAGCTAACACACAGTATCTTAATATGCATTTATGTTAATATTTGCACTTTGCGGGGCTAGGTAGATTGCACGGCTGGCACATATCAGACTAAATGTCACTTCCGAAAGCTAAGGGACCGAACCGGAAGCTGCCATTCAGAGGGACTACCTGACAACATGTGGAACCTCTCCGGAAAAGCCTTCCAACCTCAAGCAACTCCTTTTGATTCATCTTTCACATAGACAATACACCTTATATACACCGACACACCCCCCCGGCCTTTGCCTCCACAGATCCTGTGGTTGGCTAATTAAAGGAGGAGGTGTAACTATCAATCTAATCTGGCTTGTTCTCAAATTTACCATAATTTCCACACTTGAGAGGCTGGTGAAATGAAACAGCACTACTACACTTTCCCATTCATCAGCCGGAAGCAGAACAACTCCGAGAACCGGGCGAAAAATAATTAGGATGCGGGATCAGGTGTTGCGCGCGTGCATCTGTGCCTGTACAGGGGCACGCAGGCACATGAGCATTCACGGGAGGCAGCAGCAGTAGCACGGGGGCAGATGAGCACCACCAGTCATTTGACCTCGACAGGTGAATGCTTGCAGATGTACTCACAGCACACTTATTAGAAGAGGCCCAAATGCCCGAGAAAACTGCCGTCAGATTACGCCGGAAACAACAACGGCTTTTTAAACAACTACAGCCGCCAGAACGGTACCGGCGGCAGCACTGCAGGAGCTGCTCAGGAACCGCTGGGGCAACCCCAGCGCACCGGGTGCTCAGCGCGTGGCCCTGACCCCACCGCATGGCATGTCACCCTTGGGCAGGAAGCTTGACGTTTTCTGGAAGCACCGGTGTCATTTCACGGGCTTTGCCGTCGCTTTGCGCTTGTGGGGTAACACTATAGAGTTTTTCAGAAAGTGTTGGAGCAACTTTGGTACCTTTTCCATTCAGGCACACTGGGAGTGAGCTGTGGGGCTGCTGCCAGGGGCTCTGCTCAGCACAGCATGGCTGGAGCTGGCCCAGGACCTCCTTCGAAAGACAGACTGGTCAGACACACAGCTATCCTGAATCATCAAGGATAATCCTATGTTCAAGTTCCTACGTTCCAGTTCAAGTTCAAGTTCCTACGTTCCAATTGGTGCCCGTTACCTCTTGTCCTGGATCATCAAAGATGATCCAGGACAAGAGGTAACGGGTACAAACTGGAACCGAGGAACTTCTATCAAAGCATGAGGAGGAACTTCTTTACTTTGAGGGTGGCAGAGCGCTGGAACAGGCTGCCCAGGGAGGCGGTAGAGTCTCCCACCCCAGAAACATTCAAAACCCGCCTGGAGGTCATCCTGTGCAACCTGCTGTAGGTGACCCTGCTCTGGCAGGGGGGTTGGGCTGGATGATCTCCAGAGCTCCTTTCCAACCCTAACCAATCTGTGATTCTGTGATCAGAGCTGTTCTTCGAAATCTGTTCCTAGGAAATCGCTGCGAGAAGGAGGATGCACCTGAGGAGCAGGCCTAAGATGGAGGATTGAACAAACAAGTAGCTCTTACCTGAGGAATCGGCTATCCCATGGAACAACTTCTGAGAAAGATTCTGCAACATTACTAGGGGTCCGCCAAAACATACAATTACTTGCCATGTTCCAGTTAAAGCCTAAACTATCGAGTTGGCATTTCTTTTTAAAAGTGTATAAAGAAGCGGTAATGGGCCAAATCCGCAAGCCACTGTAAATCAACACGATTTGCTTGCCTCCGCTGGAACACCCGCTCTCTATTTCAGTTCAGGAGCTAACACACAGTATCTTAATATGCATTTATGTTAATATTTGCACTTTGCGGGGCTAGGTAGATTGCACGGCTGGCACATATCAGACTAAATGTCACTTCCGAAAGCTAAGGGACCGAACCGGAAGCTGCCATTCAGAGGGACTACCTGACAACATGTGGAACCTCTCCGGAAAAGCCTTCCCACCTCAAGCAACTCCTTTTGATTCATCTTTCACATAGACAATACACCTTATATACACCGACACACCCCCCCGGCCTTTGCCTCCACAGATCCTGTGGTTGGCTAATTAAAGGAGGAGGTGTAACTATCAATCTAATCTGGCTTGTTCTCAAATTTACCATAATTTCCACACTTGAGAGGCTGGTGAAATGAAACAGCACTACTACACTTTCCCATTCATCAGCCGGAAGCAGAACAACTCCGAGAACCGGGCGAAAAATAATTAGGATGCGGGATCAGGTGTTGCGCGCGTGCATCTGTGCCTGTACAGGGGCACGCAGGCACATGAGCATTCACGGGAGGCAGCAGCAGTAGCACGGGGGCAGATGAGCACCACCAGTCATTTGACCTCGACAGGTGAATGCTTGCAGATGTACTCACAGCACACTTATTAGAAGAGGCCCAAATGCCCGAGAAAACTGCCGTCAGATTACGCCGGAAACAACAACGGCTTTTTAAACAACTACAGCCGCCAGAACGGTACCGGCGGCAGCACTGCAGGAGCTGCTCAGGAACCGCTGGGGCAACCCCAGCGCACCGGGTGCTCAGCGCGTGGCCCTGACCCCACCGCATGGCATGTCACCCTTGGGCAGGAAGCTTGACGTTTTCTGGAAGCACCGGTGTCATTTCACGGGCTTTGCCGTCGCTTTGCGCTTGTGGGGTAACACTATAGAGTTTTTCAGAAAGTGTTGGAGCAACTTTGGTACCTTTTCCATTCAGGCACACTGGGAGTGAGCTGTGGGGCTGCTGCCAGGGGCTCTGCTCAGCACAGCATGGCTGGAGCTGGCCCAGGACCTCCTTCGAAAGACAGACTGGTCAGACACACAGCTATCCTGAATCATCAAGGATAATCCTATGTTCAAGTTCCTACGTTCCAGTTCAAGTTCAAGTTCCTACGTTCCAATTGGTGCCCGTTACCTCTTGTCCTGGATCATCAAAGATGATCCAGGACAAGAGGTAACGGGTACAAACTGGAACCGAGGAACTTCTATCAAAGCATGAGGAGGAACTTCTTTACTTTGAGGGTGGCAGAGCGCTGGAACAGGCTGCCCAGGGAGGCGGTAGAGTCTCCCACCCCAGAAACATTCAAAACCCGCCTGGAGGTCATCCTGTGCAACCTGCTGTAGGTGACCCTGCTCTGGCAGGGGGGTTGGGCTGGATGATCTCCAGAGCTCCTTTCCAACCCTAACCAATCTGTGATTCTGTGATCAGAGCTGTTCTTCGAAATCTGTTCCTAGGAAATCGCTGCGAGAAGGAGGATGCACCTGAGGAGCAGGCCTAAGATGGAGGATTGAACAAACAAGTAGCTCTTACCTGAGGAATCGGCTATCCCATGGAACAACTTCTGAGAAAGATTCTGCAACATTACTAGGGGTCCGCCAAAACATACAATTACTTGCCATGTTCCAGTTAAAGCCTAAACTATCGAGTTGGCATTTCTTTTTAAAAGTGTATAAAGAAGCGGTAATGGGCCAAATCCGCAAGCCACTGTAAATCAACACGATTTGCTTGCCTCCGCTGGAACACCCGCTCTCTATTTCAGTTCAGGAGCTAACACACAGTATCTTAATATGCATTTATGTTAATATTTGCACTTTGCGGGGCTAGGTAGATTGCACGGCTGGCACATATCAGACTAAATGTCACTTCCGAAAGCTAAGGGACCGAACCGGAAGCTGCCATTCAGAGGGACTACCTGACAACATGTGGAACCTCTCCGGAAAAGCCTTCCCACCTCAAGCAACTCCTTTTGATTAATCTTTCACATAGACAATACACCTTATATACACCGACACACCCCCCCGGCCTTTGCCTCCACAGATCCTGTGGTTGGCTAATTAAAGGAGGAGGTGTAACTATTAATCTAATCTGGCTTGTTCTCAAATTTACCATAATTTCCACACTTGAGAGGCTGGTGAAATGAAACAGCACTACTACACTTTCCCATTCATCAGCCGGAAGCAGAACAACTCCGAGAACCGGGCGAAAAATAATTAGGATGCGGGATCAGGTGTTGCGCGCGTGCATCTGTGCCTGTACAGGGGCACGCAGGCACATGAGCATTCACGGGAGGCAGCAGCAGTAGCACGGGGGCAGATGAGCACCACCAGTCATTTGACCTCGACAGGTGAATCCTTGCAGATGTACTCACAGCACACTTATTAGAAGAGGCCCAAATGCCCGAGAAAACTGCCGTCAGATTACGCCGGAAACAACAACGGCTTTTTAAACAACTACAGCCGCCAGAACGGTACCGGCGGCAGCACTGCAGGAGCTGCTCAGGAACCGCTGGGGCAACCCCAGCGCACCGGGTGCTCAGCGCGTGGCCCTGACCCCACCGCATGGCATGTCACCCTTGGGCAGGAAGCTTGACATTTTCTGGAAGCACCGGTGTCATTTCACGGGCTTTGCCGTCGCTTTGCGCTTGTGGGGTAACACTATAGAGTTTTTCAGAAAGTGTTGGAGCAACTTTGGTACCTTTTCCATTCAGGCACACTGGGAGTGAGCTGTGGGGCTGCTGCCAGGGGCTCTGCTCAGCACAGCATGGCTGGAGCTGGCCCAGGACCTCCTTCTAAAGACAGACTGGTCAGACACACAGCTATCCTGAATCATCAAGGATAATCCTATGTTCAAGTTCCTACGTTCCAGTTCAAGTTCAAGTTCCTACGTTCCAATTGGTGCCCGTTACCTCTTGTCCTGGATCATCAAAGATGATCCAGGACAAGAGGTAACGGGTACAAACTGGAACGTAGGAACTTCTATCAAAGCATGAGGAGGAACTTCTTTACTTTGAGGGTGGCAGAGCGCTGGAACAGGCTGCCCAGGGAGGCGGTAGAGTCTCCGACCCCAGAAACATTCAAAACCCGCCTGGAGGTCATCCTGTGCAACCTGCTGTAGGTGACCCTGCTCTGGCAGGGGGGTTGGGCTGGATGATCTCCAGAGGTCCTTTCCAACCCTAACCAATCTGTGATTCTGTGATCAGAGCTGTTCTTCGAAATCTGTTCCTAGGAAATCGCTGCGAGAAGGAGGATGCACCTGAGGAGCAGGCCTAAGATGGAGGATTGAACAAACAAGTAGCTCTTACCTGAGGAATCGGCTATCCCATGGAACAACTTCTGAGAAAGATTCTGCAACATTACTAGGGGTCCGCCAAAACATACAATTACTTGCCATGTTCCAGTTAAAGCCTAAACTATCGAGTTGGCATTTCTTTTTAAAAGTGTATAAAGAAGCGGTAATGGGCCAAATCCGCAAGCCACTGTAAATCAACACGATTTGCTTGCCTCCGCTGGAACACCCGCTCTCTATTTCAGTTCAGGAGCTAACACACAGTATCTTAATATGCATTTAGGTTAATATTTGCACTTTGCGGGGCTAGGTAGATTGCACGGCTGGCACATATCAGACTAAATGTCACTTCCGAAAGCTAAGGGACCGAACCGGAAGCTGCCATTCAGAGGGACTACCTGACAACATGTGGAACCTCTCCGGAAAAGCCTTCCCACCTCAAGCAACTCCTTTTGATTCATCTTTCACATAGACAATACACCTTATATACACCGACACACCCCCCCGGCCTTTGCCTCCACAGATCCTGTGGTTGGCTAATTAAAGGAGGAGGTGTAACTATTAATCTAATCTGGCTTGTTCTCAAATTTACCATAATTTCCACACTTGAGAGGCTGGTGAAATGAAACAGCACTACTACACTTTCCCATTCATCAGCCGGAAGCAGAACAACTCCGAGAACCGGGCGAAAAATAATTAGGATGCGGGATCAGGTGTTGCGCGCGTGCATCTGTGCCTGTACAGGGGCACGCAGGCACATGAGCATTCACGGGAGGCAGCAGCAGTAGCACGGGGGCAGATGAGCACCACCAGTCATTTGACCTCGACAGGTGAATGCTTGCAGATGTACTCACAGCACACTTATTAGAAGAGGCCCAAATGCCCGAGAAAACTGCCGTCAGATTACGCCGGAAACAACAACGGCTTTTTAAACAACTACAGCCGCCAGAACGGTACCGGCGGCAGCACTGCAGGAGCTGCTCAGGAACCGCTGGGGCAACCCCAGCGCACCGGGTGCTCAGCGCGTGGCCCTGACCCCACCGCATGGCATGTCACCCTTGGGCAGGAAGCTTGACATTTTCTGGAAGCACCGGTGTCATTTCACGGGCTTTGCCGTCGCTTTGCGCTTGTGGGGTAACACTATAGAGTTTTTCAGAAAGTGTTGGAGCAACTTTGGTACCTTTTCCATTCAGGCACACTGGGAGTGAGCTGTGGGGCTGCTGCCAGGGGCTCTGCTCAGCACAGCATGGCTGGAGCTGGCCCAGGACCTCCTTCTAAAGACAGACTGGTCAGACACACAGCTATCCTGAATCATCAAGGATAATCCTATGTTCAAGTTCCTACGTTCCAGTTCAAGTTCAAGTTCCTACGTTCCAATTGGTGCCCGTTACCTCTTGTCCTGGATCATCAAAGATGATCCAGGACAAGAGGTAACGGGTACAAACTGGAACGTAGGAACTTCTATCAAAGCATGAGGAGGAACTTCTTTACTTTGAGGGTGGCAGAGCGCTGGAACAGGCTGCCCAGGGAGGCGGTAGAGTCTCCGACCCCAGAAACATTCAAAACCCGCCTGGAGGTCATCCTGTGCAACCTGCTGTAGGTGACCCTGCTCTGGCAGGGGGGTTGGGCTGGATGATCTCCAGAGCTCCTTTCCAACCCTAACCAATCTGTGATTCTGTGATCAGAGCTGTTCTTCGAAATCTGTTCCTAGGAAATCGCTGCGAGAAGGAGGATGCACCTGAGGAGCAGGCCTAAGATGGAGGATTGAACAAACAAGTAGCTCTTACCTGAGGAATCGGCTATCCCATGGAACAACTTCTGAGAAAGATTCTGCAACATTACTAGGGGTCCGCCAAAACATACAATTACTTGCCATGTTCCAGTTAAAGCCTAAACTATCGAGTTGGCATTTCTTTTTAAAAGTGTATAAAGAAGCGGTAATGGGCCAAATCCGCAAGCCACTGTAAATCAACACGATTTGCTTGCCTCCGCTGGAACACCCGCTCTCTATTTCAGTTCAGGAGCTAACACACAGTATCTTAATATGCATTTATGTTAATATTTGCACTTTGCGGGGCTAGGTAGATTGCACGGCTGGCACATATCAGACTAAATGTCACTTCCGAAAGCTAAGGGACCGAACCGGAAGCTGCCATTCAGAGGGACTACCTGACAACATGTGGAACCTCTCCGGAAAAGCCTTCCCACCTCAAGCAACTCCTTTTGATTCATCTTTCACATAGACAATACACCTTATATACACCGACACACCCCCCTGGCCTTTGCCTCCACAGATCCTGTGGTTGGCTAATTAAAGGAGGAGGTGTAACTATCAATCTAATCTGGCTTGTTCTCAAATTTACCATAATTTCCACACTTGAGAGGCTGGTGAAATGAAACAGCACTACTACACTTTCCCATTCATCAGCCGGAAGCAGAACAACTCCGAGAACCGGGCGAAAAATAATTAGGATGCGGGATCAGGTGTTGCGCGCGTGCATCTGTGCCTGTACAGGGGCACGCAGGCACATGAGCATTCACGGGAGGCAGCAGCAGTAGCACGGGGGCAGATGAGCACCACCAGTCATTTGACCTCGACAGGTGAATGCTTGCAGATGTACTCACAGCACACTTATTAGAAGAGGCCCAAATGCCCGAGAAAACTGCCGTCAGATTACGCCGGAAACAACAACGGCTTTTTAAACAACTACAGCCGCCAGAACGGTACCGGCGGCAGCACTGCAGGAGCTGCTCAGGAACCGCTGGGGCAACCCCAGCGCACCGGGTGCTCAGCGCGTGGCCCTGACCCCACCGCATGGCATGTCACCCTTGGGCAGGAAGCTTGACGTTTTCTGGAAGCACCGGTGTCATTTCACGGGCTTTGCCGTCGCTTTGCGCTTGTGGGGTAACACTATAGAGTTTTTCAGAAAGTGTTGGAGCAACTTTGGTACCTTTTCCATTCAGGCACACTGGGAGTGAGCTGTGGGGCTGCTGCCAGGGGCTCTGCTCAGCACAGCATGGCTGGAGCTGGCCCAGGACCTCCTTCGAAAGACAGACTGGTCAGACACACAGCTATCCTGAATCATCAAGGATAATCCTATGTTCAAGTTCCTACGTTCCAGTTCAAGTTCAAGTTCCTACGTTCCAATTGGTGCCCGTTACCTCTTGTCCTGGATCATCAAAGATGATCCAGGACAAGAGGTAACGGGTACAAACTGGAACCGAGGAACTTCTATCAAAGCATGAGGAGGAACTTCTTTACTTTGAGGGTGGCAGAGCGCTGGAACAGGCTGCCCAGGGAGGCGGTAGAGTCTCCCACCCCAGAAACATTCAAAACCCGCCTGGAGGTCATCCTGTGCAACCTGCTGTAGGTGACCCTGCTCTGGCAGGGGGGTTGGGCTGGATGATCTCCAGAGCTCCTTTCCAACCCTAACCAATCTGTGATTCTGTGATCAGAGCTGTTCTTCGAAATCTGTTCCTAGGAAATCGCTGCGAGAAGGAGGATGCACCTGAGGAGCAGGCCTAAGATGGAGGATTGAACAAACAAGTAGCTCTTACCTGAGGAATCGGCTATCCCATGGAACAACTTCTGAGAAAGATTCTGCAACATTACTAGGGGTCCGCCAAAACATACAATTACTTGCCATGTTCCAGTTAAAGCCTAAACTATCGAGTTGGCATTTCTTTTTAAAAGTGTATAAAGAAGCGGTAATGGGCCAAATCCGCAAGCCACTGTAAATCAACACGATTTGCTTGCCTCCGCTGGAACACCCGCTCTCTATTTCAGTTCAGGAGCTAACACACAGTATCTTAATATGCATTTATGTTAATATTTGCACTTTGCGGGGCTAGGTAGATTGCACGGCTGGCACATATCAGACTAAATGTCACTTCCGAAAGCTAAGGGACCGAACCGGAAGCTGCCATTCAGAGGGACTACCTGACAACATGTGGAACCTCTCCGGAAAAGCCTTCCCACCTCAAGCAACTCCTTTTGATTAATCTTTCACATAGACAATACACCTTATATACACCGACACACCCCCCCGGCCTTTGCCTCCACAGATCCTGTGGTTGGCTAATTAAAGGAGGAGGTGTAACTATTAATCTAATCTGGCTTGTTCTCAAATTTACCATAATTTCCACACTTGAGAGGCTGGTGAAATGAAACAGCACTACTACACTTTCCCATTCATCAGCCGGAAGCAGAACAACTCCGAGAACCGGGCGAAAAATAATTAGGATGCGGGATCAGGTGTTGCGCGCGTGCATCTGTGCCTGTACAGGGGCACGCAGGCACATGAGCATTCACGGGAGGCAGCAGCAGTAGCACGGGGGCAGATGAGCACCACCAGTCATTTGACCTCGACAGGTGAATGCTTGCAGATGTACTCACAGCACACTTATTAGAAGAGGCCCAAATGCCCGAGAAAACTGCCGTCAGATTACGCCGGAAACAACAACGGCTTTTTAAACAACTACAGCCGCCAGAACGGTACCGGCGGCAGCACTGCAGGAGCTGCTCAGGAACCGCTGGGGCAACCCCAGCGCACCGGGTGCTCAGCGCGTGGCCCTGACCCCACCGCATGGCATGTCACCCTTGGGCAGGAAGCTTGACATTTTCTGGAAGCACCGGTGTCATTTCACGGGCTTTGCCGTCGCTTTGCGCTTGTGGGGTAACACTATAGAGTTTTTCAGAAAGTGTTGGAGCAACTTTGGTACCTTTTCCATTCAGGCACACTGGGAGTGAGCTGTGGGGCTGCTGCCAGGGGCTCTGCTCAGCACAGCATGGCTGGAGCTGGCCCAGGACCTCCTTCTAAAGACAGACTGGTCAGACACACAGCTATCCTGAATCATCAAGGATAATCCTATGTTCAAGTTCCTACGTTCCAGTTCAAGTTCAAGTTCCTACGTTCCAATTGGTGCCCGTTACCTCTTGTCCTGGATCATCAAAGATGATCCAGGACAAGAGGTAACGGGTACAAACTGGAACGTAGGAACTTCTATCAAAGCATGAGGAGGAACTTCTTTACTTTGAGGGTGGCAGAGCGCTGGAACAGGCTGCCCAGGGAGGCGGTAGAGTCTCCGACCCCAGAAACATTCAAAACCCGCCTGGAGGTCATCCTGTGCAACCTGCTGTAGGTGACCCTGCTCTGGCAGGGGGGTTGGGCTGGATGATCTCCAGAGGTCCTTTCCAACCCTAACCAATCTGTGATTCTGTGATCAGAGCTGTTCTTCGAAATCTGTTCCTAGGAAATCGCTGCGAGAAGGAGGATGCACCTGAGGAGCAGGCCTAAGATGGAGGATTGAACAAACAAGTAGCTCTTACCTGAGGAATCGGCTATCCCATGGAACAACTTCTGAGAAAGATTCTGCAACATTACTAGGGGTCCGCCAAAACATACAATTACTTGCCATGTTCCAGTTAAAGCCTAAACTATCGAGTTGGCATTTCTTTTTAAAAGTGTATAAAGAAGCGGTAATGGGCCAAATCCGCAAGCCACTGTAAATCAACACGATTTGCTTGCCTCCGCTGGAACACCCGCTCTCTATTTCAGTTCAGGAGCTAACACACAGTATCTTAATATGCATTTAGGTTAATATTTGCACTTTGCGGGGCTAGGTAGATTGCACGGCTGGCACATATCAGACTAAATGTCACTTCCGAAAGCTAAGGGACCGAACCGGAAGCTGCCATTCAGAGGGACTACCTGACAACATGTGGAACCTCTCCGGAAAAGCCTTCCCACCTCAAGCAACTCCTTTTGATTCATCTTTCACATAGACAATACACCTTATATACACCGACACACCCCCCCGGCCTTTGCCTCCACAGATCCTGTGGTTGGCTAATTAAAGGAGGAGGTGTAACTATCAATCTAATCTGGCTTGTTCTCAAATTTACCATAATTTCCACACTTGAGAGGCTGGTGAAATGAAACAGCACTACTACACTTTCCCATTCATCAGCCGGAAGCAGAACAACTCCGAGAACCGGGCGAAAAATAATTAGGATGCGGGATCAGGTGTTGCGCGCGTGCATCTGTGCCTGTACAGGGGCACGCAGGCACATGAGCATTCACGGGAGGCAGCAGCAGTAGCACGGGGGCAGATGAGCACCACCAGTCATTTGACCTCGACAGGTGAATGCTTGCAGATGTACTCACAGCACACTTATTAGAAGAGGCCCAAATGCCCGAGAAAACTGCCGTCAGATTACGCCGGAAACAACAACGGCTTTTTAAACAACTACAGCCGCCAGAACGGTACCGGCGGCAGCACTGCAGGAGCTGCTCAGGAACCGCTGGGGCAACCCCAGCGCACCGGGTGCTCAGCGCGTGGCCCTGACCCCACCGCATGGCATGTCACCCTTGGGCAGGAAGCTTGACGTTTTCTGGAAGCACCGGTGTCATTTCACGGGCTTTGCCGTCGCTTTGCGCTTGTGGGGTAACACTATAGAGTTTTTCAGAAAGTGTTGGAGCAACTTTGGTACCTTTTCCATTCAGGCACACTGGGAGTGAGCTGTGGGGCTGCTGCCAGGGGCTCTGCTCAGCACAGCATGGCTGGAGCTGGCCCAGGACCTCCTTCTAAAGACAGACTGGTCAGACACACAGCTATCCTGAATCATCAAGGATAATCCTATGTTCAAGTTCCTACGTTCCAGTTCAAGTTCAAGTTCCTACGTTCCAATTGGTGCCCGTTACCTCTTGTCCTGGATCATCAAAGATGATCCAGGACAAGAGGTAACGGGTACAAACTGGAACGTAGGAACTTCTATCAAAGCATGAGGAGGAACTTCTTTACTTTGAGGGTGGCAGAGCGCTGGAACAGGCTGCCCAGGGAGGCGGTAGAGTCTCCGACCCCAGAAACATTCAAAACCCGCCTGGAGGTCATCCTGTGCAACCTGCTGTAGGTGACCCTGCTCTGGCAGGGGGGTTGGGCTGGATGATCTCCAGAGCTCCTTTCCAACCCTAACCAATCTGTGATTCTGTGATCAGAGCTGTTCTTCGAAATCTGTTCCTAGGAAATCGCTGCGAGAAGGAGGATGCACCTGAGGAGCAGGCCTAAGATGGAGGATTGAACAAACAAGTAGCTCTTACCTGAGGAATCGGCTATCCCATGGAACAACTTCTGAGAAAGATTCTGCAACATTACTAGGGGTCCGCCAAAACATACAATTACTTGCCATGTTCCAGTTAAAGCCTAAACTATCGAGTTGGCATTTCTTTTTAAAAGTGTATAAAGAAGCGGTAATGGGCCAAATCCGCAAGCCACTGTAAATCAACACGATTTGCTTGCCTCCGCTGGAACACCCGCTCTCTATTTCAGTTCAGGAGCTAACACACAGTATCTTAATATGCATTTATGTTAATATTTGCACTTTGCGGGGCTAGGTAGATTGCACGGCTGGCACATATCAGACTAAATGTCACTTCCGAAAGCTAAGGGACCGAACCGGAAGCTGCCATTCAGAGGGACTACCTGACAACATGTGGAACCTCTCCGGAAAAGCCTTCCCACCTCAAGCAACTCCTTTTGATTCATCTTTCACATAGACAATACACGTTATATACACCGACACACCCCCCCGGCCTTTGCCTCCACAGATCCTGTGGTTGGCTAATTAAAGGAGGAGGTGTAACTATCAATCTAATCTGGCTTGTTCTCAAATTTACCATAATTTCCACACTTGAGAGGCTGGTGAAATGAAACAGCACTACTACACTTTCCCATTCATCAGCCGGAAGCAGAACAACTCCGAGAACCGGGCGAAAAATAATTAGGATGCGGGATCAGGTGTTGCGCGCGTGCATCTGTGCCTGTACAGGGGCACGCAGGCACATGAGCATTCACGGGAGGCAGCAGCAGTAGCACGGGGGCAGATGAGCACCACCAGTCATTTGACCTCGACAGGTGAATGCTTGCAGATGTACTCACAGCACACTTATTAGAAGAGGCCCAAATGCCCGAGAAAACTGCCGTCAGATTACGCCGGAAACAACAACGGCTTTTTAAACAACTACAGCCGCCAGAACGGTACCGGCGGCAGCACTGCAGGAGCTGCTCAGGAACCGCTGGGGCAACCCCAGCGCACCGGGTGCTCAGCGCGTGGCCCTGACCCCACCGCATGGCATGTCACCCTTGGGCAGGAAGCTTGACGTTTTCTGGAAGCACCGGTGTCATTTCACGGGCTTTGCCGTCGCTTTGCGCTTGTGGGGTAACACTATAGAGTTTTTCAGAAAGTGTTGGAGCAACTTTGGTACCTTTTCCATTCAGGCACACTGGGAGTGAGCTGTGGGGCTGCTGCCAGGGGCTCTGCTCAGCACAGCATGGCTGGAGCTGGCCCAGGACCTCCTTCGAAAGACAGACTGGTCAGACACACAGCTATCCTGAATCATCAAGGATAATCCTATGTTCAAGTTCCTACGTTCCAGTTCAAGTTCAAGTTCCTACGTTCCAATTGGTGCCCGTTACCTCTTGTCCTGGATCATCAAAGATGATCCAGGACAAGAGGTAACGGGTACAAACTGGAACCGAGGAACTTCTATCAAAGCATGAGGAGGAACTTCTTTACTTTGAGGGTGGCAGAGCGCTGGAACAGGCTGCCCAGGGAGGCGGTAGAGTCTCCCACCCCAGAAACATTCAAAACCCGCCTGGAGGTCATCCTGTGCAACCTGCTGTAGGTGACCCTGCTCTGGCAGGGGGGTTGGGCTGGATGATCTCCAGAGCTCCTTTCCAACCCTAACCAATCTGTGATTCTGTGATCAGAGCTGTTCTTCGAAATCTGTTCCTAGGAAATCGCTGCGAGAAGGAGGATGCACCTGAGGAGCAGGCCTAAGATGGAGGATTGAACAAACAAGTAGCTCTTACCTGAGGAATCGGCTATCCCATGGAACAACTTCTGAGAAAGATTCTGCAACATTACTAGGGGTCCGCCAAAACATACAATTACTTGCCATGTTCCAGTTAAAGCCTAAACTATCGAGTTGGCATTTCTTTTTAAAAGTGTATAAAGAAGCGGTAATGGGCCAAATCCGCAAGCCACTGTAAATCAACACGATTTGCTTGCCTCCGCTGGAACACCCGCTCTCTATTTCAGTTCAGGAGCTAACACACAGTATCTTAATATGCATTTATGTTAATATTTGCACTTTGCGGGGCTAGGTAGATTGCACGGCTGGCACATATCAGACTAAATGTCACTTCCGAAAGCTAAGGGACCGAACCGGAAGCTGCCATTCAGAGGGACTACCTGACAACATGTGGAACCTCTCCGGAAAAGCCTTCCCACCTCAAGCAACTCCTTTTGATTAATCTTTCACATAGACAATACACCTTATATACACCGACACACCCCCCCGGCCTTTGCCTCCACAGATCCTGTGGTTGGCTAATTAAAGGAGGAGGTGTAACTATTAATCTAATCTGGCTTGTTCTCAAATTTACCATAATTTCCACACTTGAGAGGCTGGTGAAATGAAACAGCACTACTACACTTTCCCATTCATCAGCCGGAAGCAGAACAACTCCGAGAACCGGGCGAAAAATAATTAGGATGCGGGATCAGGTGTTGCGCGCGTGCATCTGTGCCTGTACAGGGGCACGCAGGCACATGAGCATTCACGGGAGGCAGCAGCAGTAGCACGGGGGCAGATGAGCACCACCAGTCATTTGACCTCGACAGGTGAATGCTTGCAGATGTACTCACAGCACACTTATTAGAAGAGGCCCAAATGCCCGAGAAAACTGCCGTCAGATTACGCCGGAAACAACAACGGCTTTTTAAACAACTACAGCCGCCAGAACGGTACCGGCGGCAGCACTGCAGGAGCTGCTCAGGAACCGCTGGGGCAACCCCAGCGCACCGGGTGCTCAGCGCGTGGCCCTGACCCCACCGCATGGCATGTCACCCTTGGGCAGGAAGCTTGACATTTTCTGGAAGCACCGGTGTCATTTCACGGGCTTTGCCGTCGCTTTGCGCTTGTGGGGTAACACTATAGAGTTTTTCAGAAAGTGTTGGAGCAACTTTGGTACCTTTTCCATTCAGGCACACTGGGAGTGAGCTGTGGGGCTGCTGCCAGGGGCTCTGCTCAGCACAGCATGGCTGGAGCTGGCCCAGGACCTCCTTCTAAAGACAGACTGGTCAGACACACAGCTATCCTGAATCATCAAGGATAATCCTATGTTCAAGTTCCTACGTTCCAGTTCAAGTTCAAGTTCCTACGTTCCAATTGGTGCCCGTTACCTCTTGTCCTGGATCATCAAAGATGATCCAGGACAAGAGGTAACGGGTACAAACTGGAACGTAGGAACTTCTATCAAAGCATGAGGAGGAACTTCTTTACTTTGAGGGTGGCAGAGCGCTGGAACAGGCTGCCCAGGGAGGCGGTAGAGTCTCCCACCCCAGAAACATTCAAAACCCGCCTGGAGGTCATCCTGTGCAACCTGCTGTAGGTGACCCTGCTCTGGCAGGGGGGTTGGGCTGGATGATCTCCAGAGGTCCTTTCCAACCCTAACCAATCTGTGATTCTGTGATCAGAGCTGTTCTTCGAAATCTGTTCCTAGGAAATCGCTGCGAGAAGGAGGATGCACCTGAGGAGCAGGCCTAAGATGGAGGATTGAACAAACAAGTAGCTCTTACCTGAGGAATCGGCTATCCCATGGAACAACTTCTGAGAAAGATTCTGCAACATTACTAGGGGTCCGCCAAAACATACAATTACTTGCCATGTTCCAGTTAAAGCCTAAACTATCGAGTTGGCATTTCTTTTTAAAAGTGTATAAAGAAGCGGTAATGGGCCAAATCCGCAAGCCACTGTAAATCAACACGATTTGCTTGCCTCCGCTGGAACACCCGCTCTCTATTTCAGTTCAGGAGCTAACACACAGTATCTTAATATGCATTTAGGTTAATATTTGCACTTTGCGGGGCTAGGTAGATTGCACGGCTGGCACATATCAGACTAAATGTCACTTCCGAAAGCTAAGGGACCGAACCGGAAGCTGCCATTCAGAGGGACTACCTGACAACATGTGGAACCTCTCCGGAAAAGCCTTCCCACCTCAAGCAACTCCTTTTGATTAATCTTTCACATAGACAATACACGTTATATACACCGACACACCCCCCCGGCCTTTGCCTCCACAGATCCTGTGGTTGGCTAATTAAAGGAGGAGGTGTAACTATCAATCTAATCTGGCTTGTTCTCAAATTTACCATAATTTCCACACTTGAGAGGCTGGTGAAATGAAACAGCACTACTACACTTTCCCATTCATCAGCCGGAAGCAGAACAACTCCGAGAACCGGGCGAAAAATAATTAGGATGCGGGATCAGGTGTTGCGCGCGTGCATCTGTGCCTGTACAGGGGCACGCAGGCACATGAGCATTCACGGGAGGCAGCAGCAGCAGCACGGGGGCAGATGA
Source organism: Vanellus vanellus (assembly GCF_965231255.1). Taxonomy (NCBI): domain Eukaryota; kingdom Metazoa; phylum Chordata; class Aves; order Charadriiformes; family Charadriidae; genus Vanellus; species Vanellus vanellus. The sequence goes on along the minus strand of NW_028128923.1, from coordinate 213,507 downwards.
GCACTACCAGTCATTTGACCTCGACAGGTGAATGCTTGCAGATGTACTCACAGCACACTTATTAGAAGAGGCCCAAATGCCCGAGAAAACTGCCGTCAGATTACGCCGGAAACAACAACGGCTTTTTAAACAACTACAGCCGCCAGAACAGTACCGGCGGCAGCACTGCAGGAGCTGCTCAGGAACCGCTGGGGCAACCCCAGCGCACCGGGTGCTCAGCGCGTGGCCCTGACCCCACCGCATGGCATGTCACCCTTGGGCAGGAAGCTTGACATTTTCTGGAAGCACCGGTGTCATTTCACGGGCTTTGCCGTCGCTTTGCGCTTGTGGGGTAACACTATAGAGTTTTTCAGAAAGTGTTGGAGCAACTTTGGTACCTTTTCCATTCAGGCACACTGGGAGTGAGCTGTGGGGCTGCTGCCAGGGGCTCTGCTCAGCACAGCATGGCTGGAGCTGGTCAAGGACCTCCTTCGAAAGACAGACTGGTCAGACACACAGCTATCCTGAATCATCAAGGATAATCCTATGTTCAAGTTCAAGTTCCTACCTTCCAGTTCAAGTTCAAGTTCCTACGTTCCAATTGGTGCCCGTTACCTCTTGTCCTGGATCATCAAAGATGATCCAGGACAAGAGGTAACGGGTACAAACGGGAACCTAGGAACTTCTATCAAAGCATGAGGAGGAACTTCTTTACTTTGAGGGTGGCAGAGCGCTGGAACAGGCTGCCCGGGGAGGCGGTAGAGTCTCCGACCCCAGAGACATTCAAAACCCGCCTGGAGGTCATCCTGTGCAACCTGCTGTAGGTGACCCTGCTCTGGCAGGGGGGTTGGGCTGGATGATCTCCAGAGCTCCTTTCCAACCCTAACCAATCTGTGATTCTGTGATCAGAGCTGTTCTTCGAAATCTGTTCCTAGGAAATCGCTGCGAGAAGGAGGATGCACCTGAGGAGCAGGCCTAAGATGGAGGATTGAACAAACAAGTAGCTCTTACCTGAGGAATCGGCTATCCCATGGAACAACTTCTGAGAAATATTCTGCAACATTACTAGGGGTCCGCCAAAACATACAATTACTTGCCATGTTCCAGTTAAAGCCTAAACTATCGAGTTGGCATTTCTTTTTAAAAGTGTATAAAGAAGCGGTAATGGGCCAAATCCGCAAGCCACTGTAAATCAACACGATTTGCTTGCCTCCGCTGGAACACCCGCTCTCTATTTCAGTTCAGGAGCTAACACACAGTATCTTAATATGCATTTATGTTAATATTTGCACTTTGCGGGGCTAGGTAGATTGCACGGCTGGCACATATCAGACTAAATGTCACTTCCGAAAGCTAAGGGACCGAACCGGAAGCTGCCATTCAGAGGGACTACCTGACAACATGTGGAACCTCTCCGGAAAAGCCTTCCCACCTCAAGCAACTCCTTTTGATTCATCTTTCACATAGACAATACACGTTATATACACCGACACACCCCCCCGGCCTTTGCCTCCACAGATCCTGTGGTTGGCTAATTAAAGGAGGAGGTGTAACTATCAATCTAATCTGGCTTGTTCTCAAATTTACCATAATTTCCACACTTGAGAGGCTGGTGAAATGAAACAGCACTACTACACTTTCCCATTCATCAGCCGGAAGCAGAACAACTCAGAGAACCGGGCGAAAAATAATTAGGATGCGGGATCAGGTGTTGCGCGCGTGCATCTGTGCCTGTACAGGGGCACGCAGGCACATGAGCATTCACGGGAGGCAGCAGCAGCAGCACGGGGGCAGATGAGCACCACCAGTCATTTGACCTCGACAGGTGAATGCTTGCAGATGTACTCACAGCACACTTACTAGAAGAGGCCCAAATGCCCGAGAAAACTGCCGTCAGATTACGCCGGAAACAACAACGGCTTTTTAAACAACTACAGCCGCCAGAACAGTACCGGCGGCAGCACTGCAGGAGCTGCTCAGGAACCGCTGGGGCAACCCCAGCGCACCGGGTGCTCAGCGCGTGGCCCTGACCCCACCGCATGGCATGTCACCCTTGGGCAGGAAGCTTGACATTTTCTGGAAGCACCGGTGTCATTTCACGGGCTTTGCCGTCGCTTTGCGCTTGTGGGGTAACACTATAGAGTTTTTCAGAAAGTGTTGGAGCAACTTTGGTACCTTTTCCATTCAGGCACACTGGGAGTGAGCTGTGGGGCTGCTGCCAGGGGCTCTGCTCAGCACAGCATGGCTGGAGCTGGCCCAGGACCTCCTTCGAAAGACAGACTGGTCAGACACACAGCTATCCTGAATCATCAAGGATAATCCTATGTTCAAGTTCAAGTTCCTACCTTCCAGTTCAAGTTCAAGTTCCTACGTTCCAATTGGTGCCCGTTACCTCTTGTCCTGGATCATCAAAGATGATTTTTGATGATCCAGGACAAGAGGTAACGGGTACAAACTGGAACCTAGGAACTTCTATCAAAGCATGAGGAGGAACTTCTTTACTTTGAGGGTGGCAGAGCGCTGGAACAGGCTGCCCAGGGAGGCGGTAGAGTCTCCCACCCCAGAGACATTCATAACCCGCCTGGAGGTCATCCTGTGCAACCTGCTGTAGGTGACCCTGCTCTGGCAGGGGGGTTGGGCTGGATGATCTCCAGAGGTCCTTTCCAACCCTAACCAATCTGTGATTCTGTGATCAGAGCTGTTCTTCGAAATCTGTTCCTAGGAAATCGCTGCGAGAAGGAGGATGCACCTGAGGAGCAGGCCTAAGATGGAGGATTGAACAAACAAGTAGCTCTTACCTGAGGAATCGGCTATCCCATGGAACAACTTCTGAGAAAGATTCTGCAACATTACTAGGGGTCCGCCAAAACATACAATTACTTGCCATGTTCCAGTTAAAGCCTAAACTATCGAGTTGGCATTTCTTTTTAAAAGTGTATAAAGAAGCGGTAATGGGCCAAATCCGCAAGCCACTGTAAATCAACACGATTTGCTTGCCTCCGCTGGAACACCCGCTCTCTATTTCAGTTCAGGAGCTAACACACAGTATCTTAATATGCATTTAGGTTAATATTTGCACTTTGCGGGGCTAGGTAGATTGCACGGCTGGCACATATCAGACTAAATGTCACTTCCGAAAGCTAAGGGACCGAACCGGAAGCTGCCATTCAGAGGGACTACCTGACAACATGTGGAACCTCTCCGGAAAAGCCTTCCCACCTCAAGCAACTCCTTTTGATTCATCTTTCACATAGACAATACACGTTATATACACCGACACACCCCCCCGGCCTTTGCCTCCACAGATCCTGTGGTTGGCTAATTAAAGGAGGAGGTGTAACTATCAATCTAATCTGGCTTGTTCTCAAATTTACCATAATTTCCACACTTGAGAGGCTGGTGAAATGAAACAGCACTACTACACTTTCCCATTCATCAGCCGGAAGCAGAACAACTCCGAGAACCGGGCGAAAAATAATTAGGATGCGGGATCAGGTGTTGCGCGCGTGCATCTGTGCCTGTACAGGGGCACGCAGGCACATGAGCATTCACGGGAGGCAGCAGCAGCAGCACGGGGGCAGATGAGCACCACCAGTCATTTGACCTCGACAGGTGAATGCTTGCAGATGTACTCACAGCACACTTACTAGAAGAGGCCCAAATGCCCGAGAAAACTGCCGTCAGATTACGCCGGAAACAACAACGGCTTTTTAAACAACTACAGCCGCCAGAACAGTACCGGCGGCAGCACTGCAGGAGCTGCTCAGGAACCGCTGGGGCAACCCCAGCGCACCGGGTGCTCAGCGCGTGGCCCTGACCCCACCGCATGGCATGTCACCCTTGGGCAGGAAGCTTGACATTTTCTGGAAGCACCGGTGTCATTTCACGGGCTTTGCCGTCGCTTTGCGCTTGTGGGGTAACACTATAGAGTTTTTCAGAAAGTGTTGGAGCAACTTTGGTACCTTTTCCATTCAGGCACACTGGGAGTGAGCTGTGGGGCTGCTGCCAGGGGCTCTGCTCAGCACAGCATGGCTGGAGCTGGCCCAGGACCTCCTTCGAAAGACAGACTGGTCAGACACACAGCTATCCTGAATCATCAAGGATAATCCTATGTTCAAGTTCAAGTTCCTACCTTCCAGTTCAAGTTCAAGTTCCTACGTTCCAATTGGTGCCCGTTACCTCTTGTCCTGGATCATCAAAGATGATTTTTGATGATCCAGGACAAGAGGTAACGGGTACAAACTGGAACCTAGGAACTTCTATCAAAGCATGAGGAGGAACTTCTTTACTTTGAGGGTGGCAGAGCGCTGGAACAGGCTGCCCAGGGAGGCGGTAGAGTCTCCCACCCCAGAGACATTCATAACCCGCCTGGAGGTCATCCTGTGCAACCTGCTGAAGGTGACCCTGCTCTGGCAGGGGGGTTGGACTGGATGATCTCCAGAGCTCCTTTCCAACCCTAACGAATCTGTGATTCTGTGATCAGAGCTGTTCTTCGAAATCTGTTCCTAGGAAATCGCTGCGAGAAGGAGGATGCACCTGAGGAGCAGGCCTAAGATGGAGGATTGAACAAACAAGTAGCTCTTACCTGAGGAATCGGCTATCCCATGGAACAACTTCTGAGAAAGATTCTGCAACATTACTAGGGGTCCGCCAAAACATACAATTACTTGCCATGTTCCAGTTAAAGCCTAAACTATCGAGTTGGCATTTCTTTTTAAAAGTGTATAAAGAAGCGGTAATGGGCCAAATCCGCAAGCCACTGTAAATCAACACGATTTGCTTGCCTCCGCTGGAACACCCGCTCTCTATTTCAGTTCAGGAGCTAACACACAGTATCTTAATATGCATTTATGTTAATATTTGCACTTTGCAGGGCTAGGTAGATTGCACGGCTGGCACATATCAGACTAAATGTCACTTCCGAAAGCTAAGGGACCGAACCGGAAGCTGCCATTCAGAGGGACTACCTGACAACATGTGGAACCTCTCCGGAAAAGCCTTCCCACCTCAAGCAACTCCTTTTGATTAATCTTTCACATAGACAATACACGTTACTATTTTAAAAAGCTGAATTTTTAAGGACAGAATACCTTAACGAACAGAGGAAAATGTGAACCAATTAGCATCTTCAAGCACTCTGAGACGCAGGGAGAGAAGGCCTACATAGAGTAGCCAGGTCCCTTCAGAGACCACAGCTGTAGCCCCTCTCTGCAATGTTGCCTCCTGGCAGCTAGACCGGGTCCAACCCCAGGACCCAGACACACTGCCAGTCACTCCAGAGTGTCATTAAGATGCACGGCACCACGGCGCAATTCAAATCAATGTTTCTTTCCTGCACGTTGCAGCAGGCGAGGTAGCAAAGGTTGACGTGAAAAGTGGGAGAGCTGCCCAGTAACCGTGAGGTTTTGTATCATGCGAACTTACAAAATGGTCTGGAATAAAGAATCTGTGCAGTATTGCCTTTCACACGGTGTCTAATCTCGCATCGCTAGACAACTTCAACTACGAGTATCTGGGAGAACTCGAGATGGTTTCACAAAGACTTGTCATCCTCCTTCACCAGATCACTCTCTGGAAGGCGTGAGGGAGGGGGAGTTGAAATACATCATATTAGAATGAATAGAAATGGTAATGATCGGGCTCTTCCACAACACTTCCGCTCTAAGTAATCAGTTAATTAACCCTGAATCGAGCGGGCTTGCTGGTCAGGAATACAGCAGTTGGATTGACAACAGCTTCCAGACTCCTGCTTCTCAAGGACAAGATTCGGTAACCCTTATTGATGTTAAACATTAGCTTACCCTGTGAGCAACCTCCAGAAATCAAGAGCGATTGTGCTACGTGAGGAAGACTGGCAGAACCTCATACCAATTTACAAGACAAGAAAGAACAGACAAGAAAGAACCTCCAGCAATCTCGCCATGGTAAAATCGTATGCCCCCCCACCGACACGCCCCCCGGCCTTTGCCTCCACAGATCCTGTGGTTGGCTAATTAAAGGAGGAGGTGTAACTATCAATCTAATCTGGCTTGTTCTCAAATTTACCATAATTTCCACACTTGAGAGGCTGGTGAAATGAAACAGCACTACTACACTTTCCCATTCATCAGCCGGAAGCAGAACAACTCAGAGAACCGGGCGAAAAATAATTAGGATGCGGGATCAGGTGTTGCGCGCGTGCATCTGTGCCTGTACAGGGGCACGCAGGCACATGAGCATTCACGGGAGGCAGCAGCAGCAGCACGGGGGCAGATGAGCACCACCAGTCATTTGACCTCGACAGGTGAATGCTTGCAGATGTACTCACAGCACACTTATTAGAAGAGGCCCAAATGCCCGAGAAAACTGCCGTCAGATTACGCCGGAAACAACAACGGCTTTTTAAACAACTACAGCCGCCAGAACAGTACCGGCGGCAGCACTGCAGGAGCTGCTCAGGAACCGCTGGGGCAACCCCAGCGCACCGGGTGCTCAGCGCGTGGCCCTGACCCCACCGCATGGCATGTCACCCTTGGGCAGGAAGCTTGACATTTTCTGGAAGCACCGGTGTCATTTCACGGGCTTTGCCGTCGCTTTGCGCTTGTGGGGTAACACTATAGAGTTTTTCAGAAAGTGTTGGAGCAACTTTGGTACCTTTTCCATTCAGGCACACTGGGAGTGAGGTGTGGGGCTGCTGCCAGGGGCTCTGCTCAGCACAGCATGGCTGGAGCTGGCCCAGGACCTCCTTCAAAAGACAGACTGGTCAGACACACAGCTATCCTGAATCATCAAGGATAATCCTATGTTCAAGCTCCTACGTTCCAGTTCAAGTTCAAGTTCCTACGTTCCAATTGGTGCCCGTTACCTCTTGTCCTGGATCATCAAAGATGATCCAGGACAAGAGGTAACGGGTACAAACTGGAACCTAGGAACTTCTATCAAAGCATGAGGAGGAACTTCTTTACTTTGAGGGTGGCAGAGCGCTGGAACAGGCTGCCCGGGGAGGCGGTAGAGTCTCCCACCCCAGAGACATTCAAAACCCGCCTGGAGGTCATCCTGTGCAACCTGCTGTAGGTGACCCTGCTCTGGCAGGGGGGTTGGACTGGATGATCTCCAGAGGTCCTTTCCAACCCTAACCAATCTGTGATTCTGTGATCAGAGCTGTTCTTCGAAATCTGTTCCTAGGAAATCGCTGCGAGAAGGAGGATGCACCTGAGGAGCAGGCCTAAGATGGAGGATTGAACAAACAAGTAGCTCTTACCTGAGGAATCGGCTATCCCATGGAACAACTTCTGAGAAAGATTCTGCAACATTACTAGGGGTCCGCCAAAACATACAATTACTTGCCATGTTCCAGTTAAAGCCTAAACTATCGAGTTGGCATTTCTTTTTAAAAGTGTATAAAGAAGCGGTAATGGGCCAAATCCTCAAGCCACTCTAAATCAACACGATTTGCTTGCCTCCGCTGGAACACCCGCTCTCTATTTCAGTTCAGGAGCTAACACACAGTATCTTAATATGCATTTAGGTTAATATTTGCACTTTGCGGGGCTAGGTAGATTGCACGGCTGGCACATATCAGACTAAATGTCACTTCCGAAAGCTAAGGGACCGAACCGGAAGCTGCCATTCAGAGGGACTACCTGACAACATGTGGAACCTCTCCGGAAAAGCCTTCCCACCTCAAGCAACTCCTTTTGATTAATCTTTCACATAGACAATACACATTACTATTTTAAAAAGCTGAATTTTTAAGGACAGAATACCTTAACGAACAGAGGAAAATGTGAACCAATTAGCATCTTCAAGCACTCTGAGACGCAGGGATAGAAGGCCTACATAGAGTAGCCAGGTCCCTTCAGAGACCACAGCTGTAGCCCCTCTCTGCAATTTTGCCTCCTGGCAGCTAGACCGGGTCCAACCCCAGGACCCAGACACACTGCCAGTCACTCCAGAGTGTCATTAAGATGCACGGCACCACGGCGCAATTCAAATCAATGTTTCTTTCCTGCACGTTGCAGCAGGCGAGGTAGCAAAGGTTGACGTGAAAAGTGGGAGAGCTGCCCAGTAACCGTGAGGTTTTGTATCATGCGAACTTACAAAATGGTCTGGAATAAAGAATCTGTGCAGTATTGCCTTTCACACGGTGTCTAATCTCGCACCGCTAGACAACTTCAACTACGAGTATCTGGCAGAACTTGAGATGGTTTCACAAAGACTTGTCATCCTCCTTCACCAGATCACTCTCTGGAAGGCGTGAGGGAGGGGGAGTTGAAATACATCATATTAGAATGAATAGAAATGGTAATGATCGGGCTCTTCCACAACACTTCCGCTCTAAGTAATCAGTTAATTAACCCTGAATCGAGCGGGCTTGCTGGTCAGGAATACAGCAGTTGGATTGACAACAGCTTCCAGACTCCTGCTTCTCAAGGACAAGATTCGGTAACCCTTATTGATGTTAAACATTAGCTTACCCTGTGAGCAACCTCCAGAAATCAAGAGGGATTGTGCTACGTGAGGAAGACTGGCAGAACCTCATACCAATTTACAAGACAAGAAAGAACAGACAAGAAAGAACCTCCAGCAATCTCGCCATGGTAAAATCGTATGCCCCCCCACCGACACGCCCCCCGGCCTTTGCCTCCACAGATCCTGTGGTTGGCTAATTAAAGGAGGAGGTGTAACTATCAATCTAATCTGGCTTGTTCTCAAATTTACCATAATTTCCACACTTGAGAGGCTGGTGAAATGAAACAGCACTACTACACTTTCCCATTCATCAGCCGGAAGCAGAACAACTCCGAGAACCGGGCGAAAAATAATTAGGATGCGGGATCAGGTGTTGCGCGCGTGCATCTGTGCCTGTACAGGGGCACGCAGGCACATGAGCATTCACGGGAGGCAGCAGCAGTAGCACGGGGGGAGATGAGCACCACCAGTCATTTGACCTCGACAGGTGAATGCTTGCAGATGTACTCACAGCACACTTATTAGAAGAGGCCCAAATGCCCGAGAAAACTGCCGTCAGATTACGCCGGAAACAACAACGGCTTTTTAAACAACTACAGCCGCCAGAACGGTACCGGCGGCAGCACTGCAGGAGCTGCTCAGGAACCGCTGGGGCAACCCCAGCGCACCGGGTGCTCAGCGCGTGGCCCTGACCCCACCGCATGGCATGTCACCCTTGGGCAGGAAGCTTGACATTTTCTGGAAGCACCGGTGTCATTTCACGGGCTTTGCCGTCGCTTTGCGCTTGTGGGGTAACACTATAGAGTTTTTCAGAAAGTGTTGGAGCAACTTTGGTACCTTTTCCATTCAGGCACACTGGGAGTGAGCTCTGGGGCTGCTGCCAGGGGCTCTGCTCAGCACAGCATGGCTGGAGCTGGCCCAGGACCTCCCTCGAAAGACAGACTGGTCAGACACACAGCTATCCTGAATCATCAAGGATAATCCTATGTTCAAGTTCAAGTTCCTACCTTCCAGTTCAAGTTCAAGTTCCTACGTTCCAATTGGTGCCCGTTACCTCTTGTCCTGGATCATCAAAGATGATCCAGGACAAGAGGTAACGGGTACAAACTGGAACGTAGGAACTTCTATCAAAGCATGAGGAGGAACTTCTTTACTTTGAGGGTGGCAGAGCGCTGGAACAGGCTGCCCAGGGAGGCGGTAGAGTCTCCCACCCCAGAGACATTCAAAACCCGCCTGGAGGTCATCCTGTGCAACCTGCTGTAGGTGACCCTGCTCTGGCAGGGGGGTTGGACTGGATGATCTCCAGAGCTCCTTTCCAACCCTAACGAATCTGTGATTCTGTGATCAGAGCTGTTCTTCGAAATCTGTTCCTAGGAAATCGCTGCGAGAAGGAGGATGCACCTGAGGAGCAGGCCTAAGATGGAGGATTGAACAAACAAGTAGCTCTTACCTGAGGAATCGGCTATCCCATGGAACAACTTCTGAGAAAGATTCTGCAACATTACTAGGGGTCCGCCAAAACATACAATTACTTGCCATGTTCCAGTTAAAGCCTAAACTATCGAGTTGGCATTTCTTTTTAAAAGTGTATAAAGAAGCGGTAATGGGCCAAATCCTCAAGCCACTGTAAATCAACACGATTTGCTTGCCTCCGCTGGAACACCCGCTCTCTATTTCAGTTCAGGAGCTAACACACAGTATCTTAATATGCATTTAGGTTAATATTTGCACTTTGCAGGGCTAGGTAGATTGCACGGCTGGCACATATCAGACTAAATGTCACTTCCGAAAGCTAAGGGACCGAACCGGAAGCTGCCATTCAGAGGGACTACCTGACAACATGTGGAACCTCTCCGGAAAAGCCTTCCCACCTCAAGCAACTCCTTTTGATTCATCTTTCACATAGACAATACACGTTATATACACCGACACACCCCCCCCGGCCTTTGCCTCCACAGATCCTGTGGTTGGCTAATTAAAGGAGGAGGTGTAACTATCAATCTAATCTGGCTTGTTCTCAAATTTACCATAATTTCCACACTTGAGAGGCTGGTGAAATGAAACAGCACTACTACACTTTCCCATTCATCAGCCGGAAGCAGAACAACTCAGAGAACCGGGCGAAAAATAATTAGGATGCGGGATCAGGTGTTGCGCGCGTGCATCTGTGCCTGTACAGGGGCACGCAGGCACATGAGCATTCACGGGAGGCAGCAGCAGCAGCACGGGGGCAGATGAGCACCACCAGTCATTTGACCTCGACAGGTGAATGCTTGCAGATGTACTCACAGCACACTTACTAGAAGAGGCCCAAATGCCCGAGAAAACTGCCGTCAGATTACGCCGGAAACAACAACGGCTTTTTAAACAACTACAGCCGCCAGAACAGTACCGGCGGCAGCACTGCAGGAGCTGCTCAAGAACCGCTGGGGCAACCCCAGCGCACCGGGTGCTCAGCGCGTGGCCCTGACCCCACCGCATGGCATGTCACCCTTGGGCAGGAAGCTTGACATTTTCTGGAAGCACCGGTGTCATTTCACGGGCTTTGCCGTCGCTTTGCGCTTGTGGGGTAACACTATAGAGTTTTTCAGAAAGTGTTGGAGCAACTTTGGTACCTTTTCCATTCAGGCACACTGGGAGTGAGCTGTGGGGCTGCTGCCAGGGGCTCTGCTCAGCACAGCATGGCTGGAGCTGGCCCAGGACCTCCTTCGAAAGACAGACTGGTCAGACACACAGCTATCCTGAATCATCAAGGATAATCCTATGTTCAAGTTCAAGTTCCTACCTTCCAGTTCAAGTTCAAGTTCCTACGTTCCAATTGGTGCCCGTTACCTCTTGTCCTGGATCATCAAAGATGATTTTTGATGATCCAGGACAAGAGGTAACGGGTACAAACTGGAACCTAGGAACTTCTATCAAAGCATGAGGAGGAACTTCTTTACTTTGAGGGTGGCAGAGCGCTGGAACAGGCTGCCCAGGGAGGCGGTAGAGTCTCCCACCCCAGAGACATTCATAACCCGCCTGGAGGTCATCCTGTGCAACCTGCTGAAGGTGACCCTGCTCTGGCAGGGGGGTTGGACTGGATGATCTCCAGAGCTCCTTTCCAACCCTAACCAATCTGTGATTCTGTGATCAGAGCTGTTCTTCGAAATCTGTTCCTAGGAAATCGCTGCGAGAAGGAGGATGCACCTGAGGAGCAGGCCTAAGATGGAGGATTGAACAAACAAGTAGCTCTTACCTGAGGAATCGGCTATCCCATGGAACAACTTCTGAGAAAGATTCTGCAACATTACTAGGGGTCCGCCAAAACATACAATTACTTGCCATGTTCCAGTTAAAGCCTAAACTATCGAGTTGGCATTTCTTTTTAAAAGTGTATAAAGAAGCGGTAATGGGCCAAATCCTCAAGCCACTCTAAATCAACACGATTTGCTTGCATCCGCTGGAACACCCGCTCTCTATTTCAGTTCAGGAGCTAACACACAGTATCTTAATATGCATTTAGGTTAATATTTGCACTTTGCAGGGCTAGGTAGATTGCACGGCTGGCACATATCAGACTAAATGTCACTTCCGAAAGCTAAGGGACCGAACCGGAAGATGCCATTCAGAGGGACTACCTGACAACATGTGGAACCTCTCCGGAAAAGCCTTCCCACCTCAAGCAACTCCTTTTGATTAATCTTTCACATAGACAATACACGTTACTATTTTAAAAAGCTGAATTTTTAAGGACAGAATACCTTAACGAACAGAGGAAAATGTGAACCAATTAGCATCTTCAAGCACTCTGAGACGCAGGGAGAGAAGGCCTACATAGAGTAGCCAGGTCCCTTCAGAGACCACAGCTGTAGCCCCTCTCTGCAATGTTGCCTCCTGGCAGCTAGACCGGGTCCAACCCCAGGACCCAGACACACTGCCAGTCACTCCAGAGTGTCATTAAGATGCACGGCACCACGGCGCAATTCTAATAAATGTTTCTTTCCTGCACGTTGCAGCCGGCGAGGTAGCAAAGTTTGACATGAAAAGTGGGAGAGCTGCCCAGTAACCGTGAGGTTTTGTAGCATGCGAACTTACAAAATGGTCTGGAATAAAGAATCTGTGCAGTATTGCCTTTCACACGGTGTCTAATCTCGCACCGCTAGACAACTTCAACTACGAGTATCTGGAAGAACTCGAGATGGTTTCACAAAGACTTGTCATCCTCCTTCACCAGATCACTCTCTGGAAGGCGTGAGGGAGGGGGAGTTGAAATACATCATATTAGAATGAATAGAAATGGTAATGATCGGGCTCTTCCACAACACTTCCGCTCTAAGTAATCAGTTAATTAACCCTGAATCGAGCGGGCTTGCTGGTCAGGAATACAGCAGTTGGATTGACAACAGCTTCCAGACTCCTGCTTCTCAAGGACAAGATTCGGTAACCCTTATTGATGTTAAACATTAGCTTACCCTGTGAGCAACCTCCAGAAATCAAGAGCGATTGTGCTACGTGAGGAAGACTGGCAGAATCTCATACCAATTTACAAGACAAGAAAGAACAGACAAGAAAGAACCTCCAGCAATCTCGCCATGGTAAAATCGTATGCCCCCCCACCGACACGCCCCCCGGCCTTTGCCTCCACAGATCCTGTGGTTGGCTAATTAAAGGAGGAGGTGTAACTATCAATCTAATCTCGCTCGTTCTCAAATTTACCATAATTTCCACACTTGAGAGGCTGGTGAAATGAAACAGCACTACTACACTTTCCCATTCATCAGCCGGAAGCAGAACAACTCCGAGAACCGGGCGAAAAATAATTAGGATGCGGGATCAGGTGTTGCGCGCGTGCATCTGTGCCTGTACAGGGGCACGCAGGCACATGAGCATTCACGGGAGGCAGCAGCAGTAGCACGGGGGCAGATGAGCACCACCAGTCATTTGACCTCGACAGGTGAATGCTTGCAGATGTACTCACAGCACACTTATTAGAAGAGGCCCAAATGCCCGAGAAAACTGCCGTCAGATTACGCCGGAAACAACAATAACTTTTTAAACAACTACAGCCGCCAGAACGGTACCGGCGGCAGCACTGCAGGAGCTGCTCAGGAACCGCTGGGGCAACCCCAGCGCACCGGGTGCTCAGCGCGTGGCCCTGACCCCACCGCATGGCATGTCACCCTTGGGCAGGAAGCTTGACATTTTCTGGAAGCACCAGTGTCATTTCATGGGCTTTGCCGTCACTTTGCGCTTGTGGGGTAACACTATAGAGTTTTTCAGAAAGTGTTGGAGCAACTTTGGTACCTTTTCCATTCAGGCACACTGGGAGTGAGCTGTGGGGCTGCTGCCAGGGGCTCTGCTCAGCACAGCAAGGCTGGAGCTGGCCCAGGACCTCCTTCGAAAGACAGACTGGTCAGACACACAGCTATCCTGAATCATCAAGGATAATCCTATGTTCAAGTTCCTACGTTCCAGTTCAAGTTCAAGTTCCTACGTTCCAATTGGTGCCCGTTACCTCTTGTCCTGGATCATCAAAGATGATCCAGGACAAGAGGTAACGGGTACAAACTGGAACCTAGGAACTTCTATCAAAGCATGAGGAGGAACTTCTTTACTTTGAGGGTGGCAGAGCGCTGGAACAGGCTGCCCAGGGAGGCAGTAGAGTCTCCCACCCCAGAGACATTCAAAACCCGCCTGGAGGTCATCCTGTGCAACCTGCTGTAGGTGACCCTGCTCTGGCAGTGGGTTGGACTGGATGATCTCCAGAGCTCCTTTCCAACCCTAACCAATCTGTGATTCTGTGATCAGAGCTGTTCTTCGAAATCTGTTCCTAGGAAATCGCTGCGAGAAGGAGGATGCACCTGAGGAGCAGGCCTAAGATGGAGGATTGAACAAACAAGTAGCTCTTACCTGAGGAATCGGCTATCCCATGGAACAACTTCTGAGAAAGATTCTGCAACATTACTAGGGGTCCGCCAAAGCATACAATTACTTGCCATGTTCCAGTTAAAGCCTAAAATATCGAGTTGGCATTTCTTTTTAAAAGTGTATAAAGAAGCGGTAATGGGCCAAATCCTCAAGCCACTGTAAATCAACACGATTTGCTTGCCTCCGCTGGAACACCCGCTCTCTATTTCAGTTCAGGAGCTAACACACAGTATCTTAATATGCATTTAGGTTAATATTTGCACTTTGCAGGGCTAGGTAGATTGCACGGCTGGCACATATCAGACTAAATGTCACTTCCGAAAGCTAAGGGACCGAACCGGAAGCTGCCATTCAGAGGGACTACCTGACAACATGTGGAACCTCTCCGGAAAAGCCTTCCCACCTCAAGCAACTCCTTTTGATTAATCTTTCACATAGACAATACACGTTATATACACCGACACACCCCCCCGGCCTTTGCCTCCACAGATCCTGTGGTTGGCTAATTAAAGGAGGAGGTGTAACTATCAATCTAATCTGGCTTGTTCTCAAATTTACCATAATTTCCACACTTGAGAGGCTGGTGAAATGAAACAGCACTACTACACTTTCCCTTTCATCAGCCGGAAGCAGAACAACTCCGAGAACCGGGCGAAAAATAATTAGGATGCGGGATCAGGTGTTGCGCGCGTGCATCTGTGCCTGTACAGGGGCACGCAGGCACATGAGCATTCACGGGAGGCAGCAGCAGTAGCACGGGGGGAGATGAGCACCACCAGTCATTTGATTTCGACAGGTGAATGCTTGCAGATGTACTCACAGCACACTTATTCGAAGAGGCCCAAATGCCCGAGAAAACTGCCGTCAGATTACGCCGGAAACAACAACGGCTTTTTAAACAATTACAGCCGCCAGAACGGTACCGACGGCAGCACTGCAGGAGCTGCTCAGGAACCGCTGGGGCAACCCCAGCGCACCGGGTGCTCAGCGCGTGGCCCTGACCCCACCGCATGGCATGTCACCCTTGGGCAGGAAGCTTGACATTTTCTGGAAGCACCGGTGTCATTTCACGGGCTTTGCCGTCGCTTTGCGCTTGTGGGGTAACACTATAGTGTTTTTCAGAAAGTGTTGGAGCAACTTTGGTACCTTTTCCATTCAGGCACACTGGGAGTGAGCTGTGGGGCTGCTGCCAGGGGCTCTGCTCAGTACAGCATGGCTGGAGCTGGCCCAGGACCTCCTTCGAAAGACAGACTGGTCAGACACACAGCTATCCTGAATCATCAAGGATAATCCTATGTTCAAGTTCAAGTTTCTACCTTCCAGTTCAAGTTCAAGTTCCTACGTTCCAATTGGTGCCCGTTACCTCTTGTCCTGGATCATCAAAGATGATCCAGGACAAGAGGTAACGGGTACAAACTGGAACCTAGGAACTTCTATCAAAGCATGAGGAGGAACTTCTTTACTTTGAGGGTGGCAGAGCGCTGGAACAGGCTGCCCAGGGAGGCAGTAGAGTCTCCCACCCCAGAGACATTCAAAACCCGCCTGGAGGTCATCCTGTGCAACCTGCTGTAGGTGACCCTGCTCTGGCAGGGGGATTGCACTACATGATCTCCAGAGCTCCTTTCCAACCCTAACCAATCTGTGATTCTGTGATCAGAGCTGTTCTTCGAAATCTGTTCCTAGGAAATCGCTGCGAGAAGGAGGATGCACCTGAGGAGCAGGCCTAAGATGGAGGATTGAACAAACAAGTAGCTCTTACCTGAGGAATCGGCTATCCCATGGAACAACTTCTGAGAAAGATTCTGCAACATTACTAGGGGTCCGCCAAAACATACAATTACTTGCCATGTTCCAGTTAAAGCCTAAACTATTGAGTTGGCATTTCTTTTTAAAAGTGTATAAAGAAGTGGTAATGGGCCAAATCCTCAAGCCACTGTAAATCAACAGGATTTGCTTGCCTCCGCTGGAACACCCGCTCTCTATTTCAGTTCAGGAGCTAACACACAGTATCTTAATATGCATTTAGGTTAATATTTGCACTTTGCAGGGCTAGGTAGATTGCACGGCTGGCACATATCAGACTAAATGTCACTTCCGAAAGCTAAGGGACCGAACCGGAAGCTGCCATTCAGAGGGACTACCTGACAACATGTGGAACCTCTCCGGAAAAGCCTTCCCACCTCAAGCAACTCCTTTTGATTAATCTTTCACATAGACAATACACGTTATATACACCGACACACACCTCCGGCCTTTGCCTCCACAGATCCTGTGGTTGGCTAATTAAAGGAGGAGGTGTAACTATCGATCTAATCTCGCTTGTTCTCAAATTTACCATCATTTCCACACTTGAGAGGCTGGTGAAATGAAACAGCACTACTACACTTTCCCATTCATCAGCCGGAAGCAGAACAACTCCGAGAACCGGGCGAAAAATAATTAGGATGCGGGATCAGGTGTTGCGCGCGTGCATCTGTGCCTGTACAGGGGCACGCAGGCACATGAGCATTCACGGGAGGCAGCAGCAGTAGCACGGGGGCAGATGAGCACCACCAGTCATTTGACCTCGACAGGTGAATGCTTGCAGATGTACTCACAGCACACTTATTAGAAGAGGCCCAAATGCCCGAGAAAACTGCCGTCAGATTACGCCGGAAACAACAACGGCTTTTTAAACAACTACAGCCGCCAGAACGGTACCGGCGGCAGCACTGCAGGAGCTGCTCAGGAACCGCTGGGGCAACCCCAGCGCACCGGGTGCTCAGCGCGTGGCCCTGACCCCACCGCATGGCATGTCACCCTTGGGCAGGAAGCTTGACATTTTCTGGAAGCACCGGTGTCATTTCACGGGCTTTGCCGTCGCTTTGCGCTTGTGGGGTAACACTATAGAGTTTTTCAGAAAGTGTTGGAGCAACTTTGGTACCTTTTCCATTCAGGCACACTGGGAGTGAGCTGTGGGGCTGCTGCCAGGGGCTCTGCTCAGCACAGCATGGCTGGAGCTGGCCCAGGACCTCCTTCGAAAGACAGACTGGTCAGACACACAGCTATCCTGAATCATCAAGGATAATCCTATGTTCAAGCTCCTACGTTCCAGTTCAAGTTCAAGTTCCTACGTTCCAATTGGTGCCCGTTACCTCTTGTCCTGGATCATCAAAGATGATCCAGGACAAGAGGTAACGGGTACAAACTGGAACCTAGGAACTTCTATCAAAGCATGAGGAGGAACTTCTTTACTTTGAGGGTGGCAGAGCGCTGGAACAGGCTGCCCAGGGAGGCAGTAGAGTCTCCCACCCCAGAGACATTCAAAACCCGCCTGGAGGTCATCCTGTGCAACCTGCTGTAGGTGACCCTGCTCTGGCAGGGGGGTTGCACTACATGATCTCCAGAGCTCCTTTCCAACCCTAACCAATCTGTGATTCTGTGATCAGAGCTGTTCTTCGAAATCTGTTCCTAGGAAATCGCTGCGAGAAGGAGGATGCACCTGAGGAGCAGGCCTAAGATGGAGGATTGAACAAACAAGTAGCTCTTACCTGAGGAATCGGCTATCCCATGGAACAACTTCTGAGAAAGATTCTGCAACATTACTAGGGGTCCGCCAAAACATACAATTACTTGCCATGTTCCAGTTAAAGCCTAAACTATCGAGTTGGCATTTCTTTTTAAAAGTGTATAAAGAAGTGGTAATGGGCCAAATCCTCAAGCCACTGTAAATCTACAGGATTTGCTTGCCTCCGCTGGAACACCCGCTCTCTATTTCAGTTCAGGAGCTAACACACAGTATCTTAATATGCATTTAGGTTAATATTTGCACTTTGCAGGGCTAGGTAGATTGCACGGCTGGCACATATCAGACTAAATGTCACTTCCGAAAGCTAAGGGACCGAACCGGAAGCTGCCATTCAGAGGGACTACCTGACAACATGTGGAACCTCTCCGGAAAAGCCTTCCCACCTCAAGCAACTCCTTTTGATTAATCTTTCACATAGACAATACACGTTATATACACCGACACACCCCCCCGGCCTTTGCCTCCACAGATCCTGTGGTTGGCTAATTAAAGGAGGAGGTGTAACTATCGATCTAATCTCGCTTGTTCTCAAATTTACCATCATTTCCACACTTGAGAGGCTGGTGAAATGAAACAGCACTACTACACTTTCCCATTCATCAGCCGGAAGCAGAACAACTCCGAGAACCGGGCGAAAAATAATTAGGATGCGGGATCAGGTGTTGCGCGCGTGCATCTGTGCCTGTACAGGGGCACGCAGGCACATGAGCATTCACGGGAGGCAGCAGCAGTAGCACGGGGGCAGATGAGCACCACCAGTCATTTGACCTCGACAGGTGAATGCTTGCAGATGTACTCACAGCACACTTATTAGAAGAGGCCCAAATGCCCGAGAAAACTGCCGTCAGATTACGCCGGAAACAACAACGGCTTTTTAAACAACTACAGCCGCCAGAACGGTACCGGCGGCAGCACTGCAGGAGCTGCTCAGGAACCGCTGGGGCAACCCCAGCGCACCAGGTGCTCAGCGCGTGGCCCTGACCCCACCGCATGGCATGTCACCCTTGGGCAGGAAGCTTGACATTTTCTGGAAGCACCGGTGTCATTTCACGGGCTTTGCCGTCGCTTTGCGCTTGTGGGGTAACACTATAGAGTTTTTCAGAAAGTGTTGGAGCAACTTTGGTACCTTTTCCATTCAGGCACACTGGGAGTGAGCTGTGGGGCTGCTGCCAGGGGCTCTGCTCAGCACAGCATGGCTGGAGCTGGTCCAGGACCTCCTTCGAAAGACAGACTGGTCAGACACACAGCTATCCTGAATCATCAAGGATAATCCCATATTCAAACTCCTACGTTCCAGTTCAAGTTCAAGTTCCTACGTTCCAATTGGTGCCCGTTACCTCTTGTCCTGGATCATCAAAGATGATCCAGGACAAGAGGTAACGGGTACAAACTGGAACCTAGGAACTTCTATCAAAGCATGAGGAGGAACTTCTTTACTTTGAGGGTGGCAGAGCGCTGGAACAGGCTGCCCAGGGAGGCGGTAGAGTCTCCCACCCCAGAGACATTCAAAACCCGCCTGGAGGTCATCCTGTGCAACCTGCTGTAGGTGACCCTGCTCTGGCAGGGGGGTTGCACTACATGATCTCCAGAGCTCCTTTCCAACCCTAACCAATCTGTGATTCTGTGATCAGAGCTGTTCTTCGAAATCTGTTCCTAGGAAATCGCTGCGAGAAGGAGGACGCACCTGAGGAGCAGGCCTAAGATGGAGGATTGAACAAACAAGTAGCTCTTACCTGAGGAATCGGCTATCCCATGGAACAACTTCTGAGAAAGATTCTGCAACATTACTAGGGGTCCGCCAAAACATACAATTACTTGCCATGTTCCAGTTAAAGCCTAAACTATCGAGTTGGCATTTCTTTTTAAAAGTGTATAAAGAAGCGGTAATGGGCCAAAGACTCAAGCCACTGTAAATCAACACGATTTGCTTGCCTCCGCTGGAACACCCGCTCTCTATTTCAGTTCAGGAGCTAACACACAGTATCTTAATATGCATTTAGGTTAATATTTGCACTTTGCAGGGCTAGGTAGATTGCACGGCTGGCACATATCAGACTAAATGTCACTTCCGAAAGCTAAGGGACCGAACCGGAAGCTGCCATTCAGAGGGACTACCTGACAACATGTGGAACCTCTCCGGAAAAGCCTTCCCACCTCAAGCAACTCCTTTTGATTAATCTTTCACATAGACAATACACGTTATATACACCGACACACCCCCCCGGCCTTTGCCTCCACAGATCCTGTGGTTGGCTAATTAAAGGAGGAGGTGTAACTATCAATCTAATCTGGCTTGTTCTCAAATTTACCATCATTTCCACACTTGAGAGGCTGGTGAAATGAAACAGCACTACTACACTTTCCCATTCATCAGCCGGAAGCAGAACAACTCAGAGAACCGGGCGAAAAATAATTAGGATGCGGGATCAGGTGTTGCGCGCGTGCATCTGTGCCTGTACAGGGGCACGCAGGCACATGAGCATTCACGGGAGGCAGCAGCAGTAGCACGGGGGCAGATGAGCACCACCAGTCATTTGACCTCGACAGGTGAATGCTTGCAGATGTACTCACAGCACACTTATTAGAAGAGGCCCAAATGCCCGAGAAAACTGCCGTCAGATTACGCCGGAAACAACAACGGCTTTTTAAACAACTACAGCCGCCAGAACGGTACCGGCGGCAGCACTGCAGGAGCTGCTCAGGAACCGCTGGGGCAACCCCAGCGCACCGGGTGCTCAGCGCGTGGCCCTGACCCCACCGCATGGCATGTCACCCTTGGGCAGGAAGCTTGACATTTTCTGGAAGCACCGGTGTCATTTCACGGGCTTTGCCGTCGCTTTGCGCTTGTGGGGTAACACTATAGAGTTTTTCGGAAAGTGTTGGAGCAACTTTGGTACCTTTTCCATTCAGGCACACTGGGAGTGAGGTGTGGGGCTGCTGCCAGGGGCTCTGCTCAGCACAGCATGGCTGGAGCTGGTCCAGGACCTCCTTCGAAAGACAGACTGGTCAGACACACAGCTATCCTGAATCATCAAGGATAATCCCATATTCAAACTCCTACGTTCCAGTTCAAGTTCAAGTTCCTACGTTCCAATTGGTGCCCGTTACCTCTTGTCCTGGATCATCAAAGATGATCCAGGACAAGAGGTAACGGGTACAAACTGGAACCTAGGAACTTCTATCAAAGCATGAGGAGGAACTTCTTTACTTTGAGGGTGGCAGAGCGCTGGAACAGGCTGCCCAGGGAGGCGGTAGAGTCTCCCACCCCAGAGACATTCAAAACCCGCCTGGAGGTCATCCTGTGCAACCTGCTGTAGGTGACCCTGCTCTGGCAGGGGGGTTGCACTACATGATCTCCAGAGCTCCTTTCCAACCCTAACCAATCTGTGATTCTGTGATCAGAGCTGTTCTTCGAAATCTGTTCCTAGGAAATCGCTGCGAGAAGAAGGACGCACCTGAGGAGCAGGCCTAAGATGGAGGATTGAACAAACAAGTAGCTCTTACCTGAGGAATCGGCTATCCCATGGAACAACTTCTGAGAAAGATTCTGCAACATTACTAGGGGTCCGCCAAAACATACAATTACTTGCCATGTTCCAGTTAAAGCCTAAACTATCGAGTTGGCATTTCTTTTTAAAAGTGTATAAAGAAGCGGTAATGGGCCAAATCCTCAAGCCACTGTAAATCAACACGATTTGCTTGCCTCCGCTGGAACACCCGCTCTCTATTTCAGTTCAGGAGCTAACACACAGTATCTTAATATGCATTTAGGTTAATATTTGCACTTTGCAGGGCTAGGTAGATTGCACGGCTGGCACATATCAGACTAAATGTCACGTCCGAAAGCTAAGGGACCGAACCGGAAGCTGCCATTCAGAGGGACTACCTGACAACATGTGGAACCTCTCCAGAAAAGCCTTCCCACCTCAAGCAACTCCTTTTGATTAATCTTTCACATAGACAATACACGTTATATACACCGACACACCCCCCCGGCCTTTGCCTCCACAGATCCTGTGGTTGGCTAATTAAAGGAGGAGGTGTAACTATCAATCTAATCTGGCTTGTTCTCAAATTTACCATAATTTCCACACTTGAGAGGCTGGTGAAATGAAACAGCACTACTACACTTTCCCATTCATCAGCCGGAAGCAGAACAACTCCGAGAACCGGGCGAAAAATAATTAGGATGCGGGATCAGGTGTTGCGCGCGTGCATCTGTGCCTGTACAGGGGCACGCAGGCACATGAGCATTCACGGGAGGCAGCAGCAGTAGCACGGGGGCAGATGAGCACCACCAGTCATTTGACCTCGACAGGTGAATGCTTGCAGATGTACTCACAGCACACTTATTAGAAGAGGCCCAAATGCCCGAGAAAACTGCCGTCAGATTACGCCGGAAACAACAACGGCTTTTTAAACAACTACAGCCGCCAGAACGGTACCGGCGGCAGCACTGCAGGAGCTGCTCAGGAACCGCTGGGGCAACCCCAGCGCACCGGGTGCTCAGCGCGTGGCCCTGACCCCACCGCATGGCATGTCACCCTTGGGCAGGAAGCTTGACATTTTCTGGAAGCACCGGTGTCATTTCACGGGCTTTGCCGTCGCTTTGCGCTTGTGGGGTAACACTATAGAGTTTTTCGGAAAGTGTTGGAGCAACTTTGGTACCTTTTCCATTCAGGCACACTGGGAGTGAGGTGTGGGGCTGCTGCCAGGGGCTCTGCTCAGCACAGCATGGCTGGAGCTGGCCCAGGACCTCCTTCGAAAGACAGACTGGTCAGACACACAGCTATCCTGAATCATCAAGGATAATCCTATATTCAAACTCCTACGTTCCAGTTCAAGTTCAAGTTCCTACGTTCCAATTGGTGCCCGTTACCTCTTGTCCTGGATCATCTTTGATGATCCAGGACAAGAGGTAACGGGTGCTAACTGGAACCTAGGAACTTCTATCAAAGCATGAGGAGGAACTTCTTTACTTTGAGGGTGGCAGAGCCCTGGAACAGGCTGCCCAGCGAGGCGGTAGAGTCTCCCACCCCAGAAACATTCAAAACCCGCCTGGAGGTCATCCTGTGCAACCTGCTGTAGGTGACCCTGCTCTGGCAGGGGGGTTGGACTGGATGATCTCCAGAGCTCCTTTCCAACCCTAACCAATCTGTGATTCTGTGATCAGAGCTGTTCTTCGAGATCTGTTCCTAGGAAATCGCTGCGAGAAGAAGGATGCACCTGAGGAGCAGGCCTAAGATGGAGGATTGAACAAACAAGTAGCTCTTACCTGAGGAATCGGCTATCCCATGGAACAACTTCTGAGAAAGATTCTGCAACATTACTAGGGGTCCGCCAAAACATACAATTACTTGCCATGTTCCAGTTAAAGCCTAAACTATCGAGTTGGCATTTCTTTTTAAAAGTGTATAAAGAAGCGGTAATGGGCCAAATCCTCAAGCCACTGTAAATCAACACGATTTGCTTGCCTCCGCTGGAACACCCGCTCTCTATTTCAGTTCAGGAGCTAACACACAGTATCTTAATATGCATTTAGGTTAATATTTGCACTTTGCAGGGCTAGGTAGATTGCACGGCTGGCACATATCAGACTAAATGTCACTTCCGAAAGCTAAGGGACCGAACCGGAAGCTGCCATTCAGAGGGACTACCTGACAACATGTGGAACCTCTCCGGAAAAGCCTTCCCACCTCAAGCAACTCCTTTTGATTAATCTTTCACATAGACAATACACCTTATATACACCGACACACCCCCCCGGCCTTTGCCTCCACAGATCCTGTGGTTGGCTAATTAAAGGAGGAGGTGTAACTATCAATCTAATCTGGCTTGTTCTCAAATTTACCATAATTTCCACACTTGAGAGGCTGGAGAAATGAAACAGCACTACTACACTTTCCCATTCATCAGCCGGAAGAAGAACAACTCCGAGAACCGGGCGAAAAATAATTAGGATGCGGGATCAGGTGTTGCGCGCGTGCATCTGTGCCTGTACAGGGGCACGCAGGCACATGAGCATTCACGGGAGGCAGCAGCAGTAGCACGGGGGCAGATGAGCACCACCAGTCATTTGACCTCGACAGGTGAATGCTTGCAGATGTACTCACAGCACACTTATTAGAAGAGGCCCAAATGCCCGAGAAAACTGCCGTCAGATTACGCCGGAAACAACAACGGCTTTTTAAACAACTACAGCCGCCAGAACGGTACCGGCGGCAGCACTGCAGGAGCTGCTCAGGAACCGCTGGGGCAACCCCAGCGCACCAGGTGCTCAGCGCGTGGCCCTGACCCCACCGCATGGCATGTCACCCTTGGGCAGGAAGCTTGACATTTTCTGGAAGCACCGGTATCATTTCACGGGCTTTGCCGTCGCTTTGCGCTTGTGGGGTAACACTATAGAGTTTTTCGGAAAGTTTTGGAGCAACTTTGGTACCTTTTCCATTCAGGCACACTGGGAGTGAGCTGTGGGGCTGCTGCCAGGGGCTCTGCTCAGCACAGCATGGCTGGAGCTGGCCCAGGACCTCCTTCGAAAGACAGACTGGTCAGACACACAGCTATCCTGAATCATCAAGGATAATCCCATATTCAAACTCCTACGTTCCAGTTCAAGTTCAAGTTCCTACGTTCCAATTGGTGCCCGTTACCTCTTGTCCTGGATCATCAAAGATGATCCAGGACAAGAGGTAACGGGTACAAACTGGAACGTAGGAACTTCTATCAAAGCATGAGGAGGAACTTCTTTACTTTGAGGGTGGCAGAGCGCTGGAACAGGCTGCCCAGGGAGGCGGTAGAGTCTCCGACCCCAGAAACATTCAAAACCCGCCTGGAGGTCATCCTGTGCAACCTGCTGTAGGTGACCCTGCTCTGGCAGGGGGGTTGGACTGGATGATCTCCAGAGCTCCTTTCCAACCCTAACCAATCTGTGATTCTGTGATCAGAGCTGTTCTTCGAAATCTGTTCCTAGGAAATCGCTGCGAGAAGGAGGATGCACCTGAGGAGCAGGCCTAAGATGGAGGATTGAACAAACAAGTAGCTCTTACCTGAGGAATCGGCTATCCCATGGAACAACTTCTGAGAAAGATTCTGCAACATTACTAGGGGTCCGCCAAAACATACAATTACTTGCCATGTTCCAGTTAAAGCCTAAACTATCGAGTTGGCATTTCTTTTTAAAAGTGTATAAAGAAGCGGTAATGGGCCAAATCCTCAAGCCACTGTAAATCAACACGATTTGCTTGCCTCCGCTGGAACACCCGCTCTCTATTTCAGTTCAGGAGCTAACACACAGTATCTTAATATGCATTTAGGTTAATATTTGCACTTTGCAGGGCTAGGTAGATTGCACGGCTGGCACATATCAGACTAAATGTCACTTCCGAAAGCTAAGGGACCGAACCGGAAGCTGCCATTCAGAGGGACTACCTGACAACATGTGGAACCTCTCCGGAAAAGCCTTCCCACCTCAAGCAACTTTTTTTGATTCATCTTTCACATAGACAATACACGTTATATACACCGACACACCCCCCCGGCCTTTGCCTCCACAGATCCTGTGGTTGGCTAATTAAAGGAGGAGGTGTAACTATCAATCTAATCTGGCTTGTTCTCAAATTTACCATAATTTCCACACTTGAGAGGCTGGTGAAATGAAACAGCACTACTACACTTTCCCATTCATCAGCCGGAAGCAGAACAACTCCGAGAACCGGGCGAAAAATAATTAGGATGCGGGATCAGGTGTTGCGCGCGTGCATCTGTGCCTGTACAGGGGCACGCAGGCACATGAGCATTCACGGGAGGCAGCAGCAGTAGCACGGGGGCAGATGAGCACCACCAGTCATTTGACCTCGACAGGTGAATGCTTGCAGATGTACTCACAGCACACTTATTAGAAGAGGCCCAAATGCCCGAGAAAACTGCCGTCAGATTACGCCGGAAACAACAACGGCTTTTTAAACAACTACAGCCGCCAGAACGGTACCGGCGGCAGCACTGCAGGAGCTGCTCAGGAACCGCTGGGGCAACCCCAGCGCACCAGGTGCTCAGCGCGTGGCCCTGACCCCACCGCATGGCATGTCACCCTTGGGCAGGAAGCTTGACATTTTCTGGAAGCACCGGTATCATTTCACGGGCTTTGCCGTCGCTTTGCGCTTGTGGGGTAACACTATAGAGTTTTTCGGAAAGTTTTGGAGCAACTTTGGTACCTTTTCCATTCAGGCACACTGGGAGTGAGCTGTGGGGCTGCTGCCAGGGGCTCTGCTCAGCACAGCATGGCTGGAGCTGGCCCAGGACCTCCTTCGAAAGACAGACTGGTCAGACACACAGCTATCCTGAATCATCAAGGATAATCCCATATTCAAACTCCTACGTTCCAGTTCAAGTTCAAGTTCCTACGTTCCAATTGGTGCCCGTTACCTCTTGTCCTGGATCATCAAAGATGATCCAGGACAAGAGGTAACGGGTACAAACTGGAACGTAGGAACTTCTATCAAAGCATGAGGAGGAACTTCTTTACTTTGAGGGTGGCAGAGCGCTGGAACAGGCTGCCCAGGGAGGCGGTAGAGTCTCCGACCCCAGAAACATTCAAAACCCGCCTGGAGGTCATCCTGTGCAACCTGCTGTAGGTGACCCTGCTCTGGCAGGGGGGTTGGACTGGATGATCTCCAGAGCTCCTTTCCAACCCTAACCAATCTGTGATTCTGTGATCAGAGCTGTTCTTCGAAATCTGTTCCTAGGAAATCGCTGCGAGAAGGAGGATGCACCTGAGGAGCAGGCCTAAGATGGAGGATTGAACAAACAAGTAGCTCTTACCTGAGGAATCGGCTATCCCATGGAACAACTTCTGAGAAAGATTCTGCAACATTACTAGGGGTCCGCCAAAACATACAATTACTTGCCATGTTCCAGTTAAAGCCTAAACTATCGAGTTGGCATTTCTTTTTAAAAGTGTATAAAGAAGCGGTAATGGGCCAAATCCTCAAGCCACTGTAAATCAACACGATTTGCTTGCCTCCGCTGGAACACCCGCTCTCTATTTCAGTTCAGGAGCTAACACACAGTATCTTAATATGCATTTAGGTTAATATTTGCACTTTGCAGGGCTAGGTAGATTGCACGGCTGGCACATATCAGACTAAATGTCACTTCCGAAAGCTAAGGGACCGAACCGGAAGCTGCCATTCAGAGGGACTACCTGACAACATGTGGAACCTCTCCGGAAAAGCCTTCCCACCTCAAGCAACTTTTTTTGATTCATCTTTCACATAGACAATACACGTTATATACACCGACACACCCCCCCGGCCTTTGCCTCCACAGATCCTGTGGTTGGCTAATTAAAGGAGGAGGTGTAACTATCAATCTAATCTGGCTTGTTCTCAAATTTACCATAATTTCCACACTTGAGAGGCTGGTGAAATGAAACAGCACTACTACACTTTCCCATTCATCAGCCGGAAGCAGAACAACTCCGAGAACCGGGCGAAAAATAATTAGGATGCGGGATCAGGTGTTGCGCGCGTGCATCTGTGCCTGTACAGGGGCACGCAGGCACATGAGCATTCACGGGAGGCAGCAGCAGTAGCACGGGGGCAGATGAGCACCACCAGTCATTTGACCTCGACAGGTGAATGCTTGCAGATGTACTCACAGCACACTTATTAGAAGAGGCCCAAATGCCCGAGAAAACTGCCGTCAGATTACGCCGGAAACAACAACGGCTTTTTAAACAACTACAGCCGCCAGAACAGTACCGGCGGCAGCACTGCAGGAGCTGCTCAGGAACCGCTGGGGCAACCCCAGCGCACCGGGTGCTCAGCGCGTGGCCCTGACCCCACCGCATGGCATGTCAGCCTTGGGCAGGAAGCTTGACATTTTCTGGAAGCACCGGTGTCATTTCACGGGCTTTGCCGTCGCTTTGCGCTTGTGGGGTAACACTATAGATTTTTTCGGAAAGTGTTGGAGCAACTTTGGTACCTTTTCCATTCAGGCACACTGGGAGTGAGCTGTGGGGCTGCTGCCAGGGGCTCTGCTCAGCACAGCATGGCTGGAGCTGGCCCAGGACCTCCTTCGAAAGACAGACTGGTCAGACACACAGCTATCCTGAATCATCAAGGATAATCCCATATTCAAACTCCTACCTTCCAGTTCAAGTTCAAGTTCCTACGTTCCAATTGGTGCCCGTTACCTCTTGTCCTGGATCATCAAAGATGATCCAGGACAAGAGGTAACGGGTACAAACTGGAACCTAGGAACTTCTATCAAAGCATGAGGAGGAACTTCTTTACTTTGAGGGTGGCAGAGCGCTGGAACAGGCTGCCCAGGGAGGCGGTAGAGTCTCCGACCCCAGAGACATTCAAAACCCGCCTGGAGGTCATCCTGTGCAACCTGCTGTAGGTGACCCTGCTCTGGCAGGGGGGTTGGACTGGATGATCTCCAGAGCTCCTTTCCAACCCTAACCAATCTGTGATTCTGTGATCAGAGCTGTTCTTCGAAATCTGTTCCTAGGAAATCGCTGCGAGAAGAAGGACGCACCTGAGGAGCAGGCCTAAGATGGAGGATTGAACAAACAAGTAGCTCTTACCTGAGGAATCGGCTATCCCATGGAACAACTTCTGAGAAAGATTCTGCAACATTACTAGGGGTCCGCCAAAACATACAATTACTTGCCATGTTCCAGTTAAAGCAAACTATCGAGTTGGCATTTCTTTTTAAAAGTGTATAAAGAAGCGGTAATGGGCCAAATCCTCAAGCCACTGTAAATCAACACGATTTGCTTGCCTCCGCTGGAACACCCGCTCTCTATTTCAGTTCAGGAGCTAACACACAGTATCTTAATATGCATTTAGGTTAATATTTGCACTTTGCAGGGCTAGGTAGATTGCACGGCTGGCACATATCAGACTAAATGTCACTTCCGAAAGCTAAGGGACCGAACCGGAAGCTGCCATTCAGAGGGACTACCTGACAACATGTGGAACCTCTCCGGAAAAGCCTTCCCACCTCAAGCAACTCCTTTTGATTCATCTTTCACATAGACAATACACGTTATATACACCGACACACCCCCCCGGCCTTTGCCTCCACGGATCCTGTGGTTGGCTAATTAAAGGAGGAGGTGTAACTATCAATCTAATCTGGCTTGTTCTCAAATTTACCATAATTTCCACACTTGAGAGGCTGGTGAAATGAAACAGCACCACTACACTTTCCCATTCATCAGCCGGAAGCAGAACAACTCCGAGAACCGGGCGAAAAATAATTAGGATGCGGGATCAGGTGTTGCGCGCGTGCATCTGTGCCTGTACAGGGGCACGCAGGCACATGAGCATTCACGGGAGGCAGCAGCAGTAGCACGGGGGCAGATGAGCACCACCAGTCATTTGACCTCGACAGGTGAATGCTTGCAGATGTACTCACAGCACACTTATTAGAAGAGGCCCAAATGCCCGAGAAAACTGCCGTCAGATTACGCCGGAAACAACAACGGCTTTTTAAACAACTACAGCCGCCAGAACGGTACCGGCGGCAGCACTGCAGGAGCTGCTCAGGAACCGCTTGGGCAACCCCAGCGCACCGGGTGCTCAGCGCATGGCCCTGACCCCACCGCATGGCATGTCACCCTTGGGCAGGAAGCTTGACATTTTCTGGAAGCACCGGTGTCATTTCACGGGCTTTGCCGTCGCTTTGCGCTTGTGGGGTAACACTATAGAGTTTTTCAGAAAGTGTTGGAGCAACTTTGGTACCTTTTCCATTCAGGCACACTGGGAGTGAGCTGTGGGGCTGCTGCCAGGGGCTCTGCTCAGCACAGCATGGCTGGAGCTGGTCCAGGACCTCCTTCGAAAGACAGACTGGTCAGACACACAGCTATCCTGAATCATCAAGGATAATCCTATGTTCAAGTTCAAGTTCCTACCTTCCAGTTGAAGTTCAAGTTCCTACGTTCCAATTGGTGCCCGTTACCTCTTGTCCTGGATCATCGAAGATGATCCAGGACAAGAGGTAACGGGTACAAAGTGGAACGTAGGAACTTCTATCAAAGCATGAGGAGGAACTTCTTTACTTTGAGGGTGGCAGAGCGCTGGAACAGGCTGCCCAGGGAGGCGGTAGAGTCTCCCACCCCAGAAACATTCAAAACCCGCCTGGAGGTCATCCTGTGAAACCTGCTGTAGGTGACCCTGCTCTGGCAGGGGGTTGGACTGGATGATCTCCAGAGCTCCTTTCCAACCCTAACCAATCTGTGATTCTGTGATCAGAGCTGTTCTTCGAAATCTGTTCCTAGGAAATCGCTGCGAGAAGGAGGATGCACCTGAGGAGCAGGCCTAAGATGGAGGATTGAACAAACAAGTAGCTCTTACCTGAGGAATCGGCTATCCCACGGAACAACTTCTGAGAAAGATTCTGCAACATTACTAGGGGTCCGCCAAAACATACAATTACTTGCCATGTTCCAGTTAAAGCCTAAACTATCGAGTTGGCATTTCTTTTTAAAAGTGTATAAAGAAGCGGTAATGGGCCAAATCCGCAAGCCACTGTAAATCAACACGATTTGCTTGCCTCCTCTGGAACACCCGCTCTCTATTTCAGTTCAGGAGCTAACACACAGTATCTTAATATGCATTTAGGTTAATATTTGCACTTTGCAGGGCTAGGTAGATTGCACGGCTGGCACATATCAGACTAAATGTCACTTCCGAAAGCTAAGGGACCGAACCGGAAGCTGCCATTCAGAGGGACTACCTGACAACATGTGGAACCTCTCCGGAAAAGCCTTCCCACCTCAAGCAACTCCTTTTGATTAATCTTTCACATAGACAATACACGTTATATACACCGACACACCCCCCCGGCCTTTGCCTCCACAGATCCTGTGGTTGGCTAATTAAAGGAGGAGGTGTAACTATCAATCTAATCTGGCTTGTTCTCAAATTTACCATAATTTCCACACTTGAGAGGCTGGAGAAATGAAACAGCACTACTACACTTTCCCATTCATCAGCCGGAAGAAGAACAACTCAGAGAACCGGGCGAAAAATAATTAGGATGCGGGATCAGGTGTTGCGCGCGTGCATCTGTGCCTGTACAGGGGCACGCAGGCACATGAGCATTCACGGGAGGCAGCAGCAGTAGCACGGGGGCAGATGAGCACCACCAGTCATTTGACCTCGACAGGTGAATGCTTGCAGATGTACTCACAGCACACTTATTAGAAGAGGCCCAAATGCCCGAGAAAACTGCCGTCAGATTACGCCGGAAACAACAACGGCTTTTTAAACAACTACAGCCGCCAGAACGGTACCGGCGGCAGCACTGCAGGAGCTGCTCAGGAACCGCTGGGGCAACCCCAGCGCACCGGGTGCTCAGCGTGTGGCCCTGACCCCACCGCATGGCATGTCACCCTTGGGCAGGAAGCTTGACATTTTCTGGAAGCACCGGTGTCATTTCACGGGCTTTGCCGTCGCTTTGCGCTTGTGGGGTAACACTATAGAGTTTTTCAGAAAGTGTTGGAGCAACTTTGGTACCTTTTCCATTCAGGCACACTGGGAGTGAGCTGTGGGGCTGCTGCCAGGGGCTCTGCTCAGCACAGCATGGCTGGAGCTGGTCCAGGACCTCCTTCGAAAGACAGACTGGTCAGACACACAGCTATCCTGAATCATCAAGGATAATCCTATATTCAAACTCCTACGTTCCAGTTCAAGTTCAAGTTCCTATGTTCCAATTGGTGCCCGTTACCTCTTATCCTGGATCATCAAAGATGATCCAGGACAAGAGGTAACGGGTACAAACTGGAACGTAGGAACTTCTATCAAAGCATGAGGAGGAACTTCTTTACTTTGAGGGTGGCAGAGCGCTGGAACAGGCTGCCCAGGGAGGCGGTAGAGTCTCCCACCCCAGAGACATTCAAAACCCGCCTGGAGGTCATCCTGTGCAACCTGCTGTAGGTGACCCTGCTCTGGCAGGGGGTTGGACTGGATGATCTCCAGAGCTCCTTTCCAACCCTAACCAATCTGTGATTCTGTGATCAGAGCTGTTCTTCGAAATCTGTTCCTAGGAAATCGCTGCGAGAAGGAGGATGCACCTGAGGAGCAGGCCTAAGATGGAGGATTGAACAAACAAGTAGCTCTTACCTGAGGAATCGGCTATCCCACGGAACAACTTCTGAGAAAGATTCTGCAACATTACTAGGGGTCCGCCAAAACATACAATTACTTGCCATGTTCCAGTTAAAGCCTAAACTATCGAGTTGGCATTTCTTTTTAAAAGTGTATAAAGAAGCGGTAATGGGCCAAATCTGCAAGCCACTGTAAATCAACATGATTTACTTGCCTCCGCTGGAACACCCGCTCTCTATTGCAGTTCAGGAGCTAACACACAGTATCTTAATATGCATTTATGTTAATATTTGCACTTTGCAGGGCTAGGTAGATTGCACGGCTGGCACATATCAGACTAAATGTCACTTCCGAAAGCTAAGGGACCGAACCGGAAGCTGCCATTCAGAGGGACTACCTGACAACATGTGGAACCTCTCCGGAAAAGCCTTCCCACCTCAAGCAACTCCTTTTGATTAATCTTTCACATAGACAATACATGTTATATACACCGACACACCCCCCCGGCCTTTGCCTCCACAGATCCTGTGGTTGGCTAATTAAAGGAGGAGGTGTAACTATCAATCTAATCTGGCTTGTTCTCAAATTTACCATAATTTCCACACTTGAGAGGCTGGTGAAATGAAACAGCACTACTACACTTTCCCATTCATCAGCCGGAAGCAGAACAACTCAGAGAACCGGGCGAAAAATAATTAGGATGCGGGATCAGGTGTTGCGCGCGTGCATCTGTGCCTGTACAGGGGCACGCAGGCACATGAGCATTCACGGGAGGCAGCAGCAGTAGCACGGGGGCAGATGAGCACCACCAGTCATTTGACCTCGACAGGTGAATGCTTGCAGATGTACTCACAGCACACTTATTAGAAGAGGCCCAAATGCCCGAGAAAACTGCCGTCAGATTACGCCGGAAACAACAACGGCTTTTTAAACAACTACAGCCGCCAGAACGGTACCGGCGGCAGCACTGCAGGAGCTGCTCAGGAACCGCTGGGGCAACCCCAGCGCACCGGGTGCTCAGCGCGTGGCCCTGACCCCACCGCATGGCATGTCACCCTTGGGCAGGAAGCTTGACGTTTTCTGGAAGCACCGGTGTCATTTCACGGGCTTTGCCGTCGCTTTGCGCTTGTGGGGTAACACTATAGAGTTTTTCAGAAAGTGTTGGAGCAACTTTGGTACCTTTTCCATTCAGGCACACTGGGAGTGAGGTGTGGGGCTGCTGCCAGGGGCTCTGCTCAGCACAGCATGGCTGGAGCTGGCCCAGGACCTCCTTCGAAAGACAGACTGGTCAGACACACAGCTATCCTGAATCATCAAGGATAATCCTATGTTCAAGTTCCTACGTTCCAGTTCAAGTTCAAGTTCCTACGTTCCAATTGGTGCCCGTTACCTCTTGTCCTGGATCATCAAAGATGATCCAGGACAAGAGGTAACGGGTACAAACTGGAACCTAGGAACTTCTATCAAAGCATGAGGAGGAACTTCTTTACTTTGAGGGTGGCAGAGCGCTGGAACAGGCTGCCCAGGGAGGCGGTAGAGTCTCCCACCCCAGAGACATTCAAAACCCGCCTGGAGGTCATCCTGTGCAACCTGCTGTAGGTGACCCTGCTCTGGCAGGGGGTTGGACTGGATGATCTCCAGAGCTCCTTTCCAACCCTAACCAATCTGTGATTCTGTGATCAGAGCTGTTCTTCGAAATCTGTTCCTAGGAAATCGCTGCGAGAAGGAGGATGCACCTGAGGAGCAGGCCTAAGATGGAGGATTGAACAAACAAGTAGCTCTTACCTGAGGAATCGGCTATCCCACGGAACAACTTCTGAGAAAGATTCTGCAACATTACTAGGGGTCCGCCAAAACATACAATTACTTGCCATGTTCCAGTTAAAGCCTAAACTATCGAGTTGGCATTTCTTTTTAAAAGTGTATAAAGAAGCGGTAATGGGCCAAATCCGCAAGCCACTGTAAATCAACATGATTTACTTGCCTCCGCTGGAACACCCGCTCTCTATTTCAGTTCAGGAGCTAACACACAGTATCTTAATATGCATTTATGTTAATATTTGCACTTTGCAGGGCTAGGTAGATTGCACGGCTGGCACATATCAGACTAAATGTCACTTCCGAAAGCTAAGGGACCGAACCGGAAGCTGCCATTCAGAGGGACTACCTGACAACATGTGGAACCTCTCCGGAAAAGCCTTCCCACCTCAAGCAACTCCTTTTGATTCATCTTTCACATAGACAATACACGTTATATACACCGACACACCCCCCCCGGCCTTTGCCTCCACAGATCCTGAGGTTGGCTAATTAAAGGAGGAGGTGTAACTATCAATCTAATCTGGCTTGTTCCCAAATTTACAATAATTTCCACACTTGAGAGGCTGGTGAAATGAAACAGCACTGCTACACTTTCCCATTCATCAGCCGGAAGCAGAACAACTCCGAGAACCGGGCGAAAAATAATTAGGATGCGGGATCAGGTGTTGCGCGCGTGCATCTGTGCCTGTACAGGGGCACGCAGGCACATGAGCATTCACGGGAGGCAGCAGCAGTAGCACGGGGGGAGATGAGCACCACCAGTCATTTGACCTCGACAGGTGAATGCTTGCAGATGTACTCACAGCACACTTATTAGAAGAGGCCCAAATGCCCGAGAAAACTGCCGTCAGATTACGCCGGAAACAACAACGGCTTTTTAAACAACTACAGCCGCCAGAACGGTACCGGCGGCAGCACTGCAGGAGCTGCTCAGGAACCGCTGGGGCAACCCCAGCGCACCGGGTGCTCAGCGCGTGGCCCTGACCCCACCGCATGGCATGTCACCCTTGGGCAGGAAGCTTGACGTTTTCTGGAAGCACCGGTGTCATTTCACGGGCTTTGCCGTCGCTTTGCGCTTGTGGGGTAACACTATAGAGTTTTTCAGAAAGTGTTGGAGCAACTTTGGTACCTTTTCCATTCAGGCGCACTGGGAGTGAGCTGTGGGGCTGCTGCCAGGGGCTCTGCTCAGCACAGCATGGCTGGAGCTGGCCCAGGACCTCCTTCGAAAGACAGACTGGTCAGACACACAGCTATCCTGAATCATCAAGGATAATCCTATGTTCAAGTTCCTACGTTCCAGTTCAAGTTCAAGTTCCTACGTTCCAATTGGTGCCCGTTACCTCTTGTCCTGGATCATCAAAGATGATCCAGGACAAGAGGTAACGGGTACAAACTGGAACGTAGGAACTTCTATCAAAGCATGAGGAGGAACTTCTTTACTTTGAGGGTGGCAGAGCACTGGAACAGGCTGCCCAGGGAGGCAGTAGAGTCTCCCACCCCAGAGACATTCAAAACCCGCCTGGAGGTCATCCGGTGCAACCTGCTGTAGGTGACCTTGCTCTGGCAGGGGGGTTGGGCTGGATGATCTCCAGAGCTCCTTTCCAACCCTAACCAATCTGTGATTCTGTGATCAGAGCTGTTCTTCGAAATCTGTTCCTAGGAAATCGCTGCGAGAAGGAGGATGCACCTGAGGAGCAGGCCTAAGATGGAGGATTGAACAAACAAGTAGCTCTTACCTGAGGAATCGGCTATCCCACGGAACAACTTCTGAGAAAGATTCTGCAACATTACTAGGGGTCCGCCAAAACAAACAATTACTTGCCATGTTCCAGTTAAAGCCTAAACTATCGAGTTGGCATTTCTTTTTAAAAGTGTATAAAGAAGCGGTAATGGGCCAAATCCGCAAGCCACTGTAAATCAACACGATTTGCTTGCCTCCGCTGGAACACCCGCTCTCTATTGCAGTTCAGGAGCTAACACACAGTATCTTAATATGCATTTAGGTTAATATTTGCACTTTGCAGGGCTAGGTAGTTTGCACGGCTGGCACATATCAGACTAAATGTCACTTCCGAAAGCTAAGGGACCGAACCGGAAGCTGCCATTCAGAGGGACTACCTGACAACATGTGGAACCTCTCCGGAAAAGCCTTCCCACCTCAAGCAACTCCTTTTGATTAATCTTTCACATAGACAATACACGTTATATACACCGACACACCCCCCTGGCCTTTGCCTCCACAGATCCTGTGGTTGGCTAATTAAAGGAGGAGGTGTAACTATCAATCTAATCTGGCTTGTTCCCAAATTTACCATAATTTCCACACTTGAGAGGCTGGTGAAATGAAACAGCACTACTACACTTTCCCATTCATCAGCCGGAAGCAGAACAACTCCGAGAACCGGGCGAAAAATAATTAGGATGCGGGATCAGGTGTTGCGCGCGTGCATCTGTGCCTGTACAGGGGCACGCAGGCACATGAGCATTCACGGGAGGCAGCAGCAGTAGCACGGGGGCAGATGAGCACCACCAGTCATTTGACCTCGACAGGTGAATGCTTGCAGATGTACTCACAGCACACTTATTCGAAGAGGCCCAAATGCCCGAGAAAACTGCCGTCAGATTACGCCGGAAACAACAACGGCTTTTTAAACAACTACAGCCGCCAGAACGGTACCGGCGGCAGCACTGCAGGAGCTGCTCAGGAACCGCTGGGGCAACCCCAGCGCACCGGGTGCTCAGCGCGTGGCCCTGACCCCACCGCATGGCATGTCACCCTTGGGCAGGAAGCTTGACATTTTCTGGAAGCACCGGTGTCATTTCACGGGCTTTGCCGTCGCTTTGCGCTTGTGGGGTAACACTATAGAGTTTTTCAGAAAGTGTTGGAGCAACTTTGGTACCTTTTCCATTCAGGCACACTGGGAGTGAGCTGTGGGGCTGCTGCCAGGGGCTCTGCTCAGCACAGCATGGCTGGAGCTGGTCCAGGACCTCCTTCGAAAGACAGACTGGTCAGACACACAGCTATCCTGAATCATCAAGGATAATCCTATGTTCAAGTTCCTACGTTCCAGTTCAAGTTCAAGTTCCTACGTTCCATTTGGTGCCCGTTACCTCTTGTCCTGGATCATCAAAGATGATCCAGGACAAGAGGTAACGGGTACAAACTGGAACCTAGGAACTTCTATCAAAGCATGAGGAGGAACTTCTTTACTTTGAGGGTGGCAGAGCGCTGGAACAGGCTGCCCAGGGAGGCGGTAGAGTCTCCCACCCCAGAGACATTCAAAACCCGCCTGGAGGTCATCCTGTGAAACCTGCTGTAGGTGACCCTGCTCTGGCAGGGGGTTGGACTGGATGATCTCCAGAGCTCCTTTCCAACCCTAACCAATCTGTGATTCTGTGATCAGAGCTGTTCTTCGAAATCTG
Organism: Vanellus vanellus; assembly: GCF_965231255.1. NCBI lineage: Eukaryota > Metazoa > Chordata > Aves > Charadriiformes > Charadriidae > Vanellus > Vanellus vanellus. Next base: position 176,238 of record NW_028128923.1, on the reverse strand, counting down.
TTCCTAGGAAATCGCTGCGAGAAGGAGGATGCACCTGAGGAGCAGGCCTAAGATGGAGGATTGAACAAACAAGTAGCTCTTACCTGAGGAATCGGCTATCCCACGGAACAACTTCTGAGAAAGATTCTGCAACATTACTAGGGGTCCGCCAAAACATACAATTACTTGCCATGTTCCAGTTAAAGCCTAAACTATCGAGTTGGCATTTCTTTTTAAAAGTGTATAAAGAAGCGGTAATGGGCCAAATCCGCAAGCCACTGTAAATCAACATGATTTGCTTGCCTCCGCTGGAACACCCGCTCTCTATTGCAGTTCAGGAGCTAACACACAGTATCTTAATATGCATTTATGTTAATATTTGCACTTTGCAGGGCTAGGTAGATTGCACGGCTGGCACATATCAGACTAAATGTCACTTCCGAAAGCTAAGGGACCGAACCGGAAGCTGCCATTCAGAGGGACTACCTGACAACATGTGGAACCTCTCCGGAAAAGCCTTCCCACCTCAAGCAACTCCTTTTGATTAATCTTTCACATAGACAATACACGTTATATACACCGACACACCCCCCCGGCCTTTGCCTCCACAGATCCTGTGGTTGGCTAATTAAAGGAGGAGGTGTAACTATCAATCTAATCTGGCTTGTTCCCAAATTTACCATAATTTCCACACTTGAGAGGCTGGTGAAATGAAACAGCACTGCTACACTTTCCCATTCATCAGCCGGAAGCAGAACAACTCCGAGAACCGGGCGAAAAATAATTAGGATGCGGGATCAGGTGTTGCGCGCGTGCATCTGTGCCTGTACAGGGGCACGCAGGCACATGAGCATTCACGGGAGGCAGCAGCAGTAGCACGGGGGCAGATGAGCACCACCAGTCATTTGACCTCGACAGGTGAATGCTTGCAGATGTACTCACAGCACACTTATTAGAAGAGGCCCAAATGCCCGAGAAAACTGCCGTCAGATTACGCCGGAAACAACAACGGCTTTTTAAACAACTACAGCCGCCAGAACGGTACCGGCGGCAGCACTGCAGGAGCTGCTCAGGAACCGCTGGGGCAACCCCAGCGCACCGGGTGCTCAGCGCGTGGCCCTGACCCCACCGCATGGCATGTCACCCTTGGGCAGGAAGCTTGACATTTTCTGGAAGCACCGGTGTCATTTCACGGGCTTTACCGTCGCTTAGCGCTTGTGGGGTAACACTGTAGAGTTTTTCAGAAAGTGTTGGAGCAACTTTGGTACCTTTTCCATTCAGGCACACTGGGAGTGAGCTGTGGGGCTGCTGCCAGGGGCTCTGCTCAGCACAGCATGGCTGGAGCTGGCCCAGGACCTCCTTCGAAAGACAGACTGGTCAGACACACAGCTATCCTGAATCATCAAGGATAATCCTATGTTCAAGTTCCTACGTTCCAGTTCAAGTTCAAGTTCCTACGTTCCAATTGGTGCCCGTTACCTCTTGTCCTGGATCATCAAAGATGATCCAGGACAAGAGGTAACGGGTACAAACTGGAACCTAGGAACTTCTATCAAAGCATGAGGAGGAACTTCTTTACTTTGAGGGTGGCAGAGCGCTGGAACAGGCTGCCCAGGGAGGCGGTAGAGTCTCCCACCCCAGAGACATTCAAAACCCGCCTGGAGGTCATCCGGTGCAACCTGCTGTAGGTGACCTTGCTCTGGCAGGGGGGTTGGGCTGGATGATCTCCAGAGCTCCTTTCCAACCCTAACCAATCTGTGATTCTGTGATCAGAGCTGTTCTTTGAAATCTGTTCCTAGGAAATCGCTGCGAGAAGGAGGATGCACCTGAGGAGCAGGCCTAAGATGGAGGATTGAACAAACAAGTAGCTCTTACCTGAGGAATCGGCTATCCCATGGAACAACTTCTGAGAAAGATTCTGCAACATTACTAGGGGTCCGCCAAAACATACAATTACTTGCCATGTTCCAGTTAAAGCCTAAACTATCGAGTTGGCATTTCTTTTTAAAAGTGTATAAAGAAGCGGTAATGGGCCAAATCCGCAAGCCACTGTAAATCAACATGATTTGCTTGCCTCCGCTGGAACACCCGCTCTCTATTGCAGTTCAGGAGCTAACACACAGTATCTTAATATGCATTTATGTTAATATTTGCACTTTGCAGGGCTAGGTAGATTGCACGGCTGGCACATATCAGACTAAATGTCACTTCCGAAAGCTAAGGGACCGAACCGGAAGCTGCCATTCAGAGGGACTACCTGACAACATGTGGAACCTCTCCGGAAAAGCCTTCCCACCTCAAGCAACTCCTTTTGATTAATCTTTCACATAGACAATACACGTTATATACACCGACACACCCCCCCGGCCTTTGCCTCCACAGATCCTGTGGTTGGCTAATTAAAGGAGGAGGTGTAACTATAAATCTAATCTGGCTTGTTCTCAAATTTACCATAATTTCCACACTTGAGAGGCTGGTGAAATGAAACAGCACTGCTACACTTTCCCATTCATCAGCCGGAAGCAGAACAACTCCGAGAACCGGGCGAAAAATAATTAGGATGCGGGATCAGGTGTTGCGCGCGTGCATCTGTGCCTGTACAGGGGCACGCAGGCACATGAGCATTCACGGGAGGCAGCAGCAGTAGCACGGGGGCAGATGAGCACCACCAGTCATTTGACCTCGACAGGTGAATGCTTGCAGATGTACTCACAGCACACTTATTAGAAGAGGCCCAAATGCCCGAGAAAACTGCCGTCAGATTACGCCGGAAACAACAACGGCTTTTTAAACAACTACAGCCGCCAGAACGGTACCGGCGGCAGCACTGCAGGAGCTGCTCAGGAACCGCTGGGGCAACCCCAGCGCACCGGGTGCTCAGCGCGTGGCCCTGACCCCACCGCATGGCATGTCACCCTTGGGCAGGAAGCTTGACATTTTCTGGAAGCACCGGTGTCATTTCACGGGCTTTGCCGTCGCTTTGCGCTTGTGGGGTAACACTATAGAGTTTTTCAGAAAGTGTTGGAGCAACTTTGGTACCTTTTCCATTCAGGCACACTGGGAGTGAGCTGTGGGGCTGCTGCCAGGGGCTCTGCTCAGCACAGCATGGCTGGAGCTGGCCCAGGACCTCCTTCGAAAGACAGACTGGTCAGACACACAGCTATCCTGAATCATCAAGGATAATCCTATGTTCAAGTTCCTACGTTCCAGTTCAAGTTCAAGTTCCTACGTTCCAATTGGTGCCCGTTACCTCTTGTCCTGGATCATCAAAGATGATCCAGGACAAGAGGTAACGGGTACAAACTGGAACCTAGGAACTTCTATCAAAGCATGAGGAGGAACTTCTTTACTTTGAGGGTGGCAGAGCGCTGGAACAGGCTGCCCAGGGAGGCGGTAGAGTCTCCGACCCCAGAAACATTCAAAACCCGCCTGGAGGTCATCCTGTGCAACCTGCTGTAGGTGACCCTGCTCTGGCAGGGGGGTTGGGCTGGATGATCTCCAGAGCTCCTTTCCAACCCTAACTAATCTGTGATTCTGTGATCAGAGCTGTTCTTCGAAATCTGTTCCTAGGAAATCGCTGCGAGAAGGAGGATGCACCTGAGGAGCAGGCCTAAGATGGAGGATTGAACAAACAAGTAGCTCTTACCTGAGGAATCGGCTATCCCATGGAACAACTTCTGAGAAAGATTCTGCAACATTACTAGGGGTCCGCCAAAACATACAATTACTTGCCATGTTCCAGTTAAAGCCTAAACTATCGAGTTGGCATTTCTTTTTAAAAGTGTATAAAGAAGCGGTAATGGGCCAAATCCGCAAGCCACTGTAAATCAACACGATTTGCTTGCCTCCGCTGGAACACCCGCTCTCTATTGCAGTTCAGGAGCTAACACACAGTATCTTAATATGCATTTAGGTTAATATTTGCACTTTGCAGGGCTAGGTAGATTGCACGGCTGGCACATATCAGACTAAATGTCACTTCCGAAAGCTAAGGGACCGAACCGGAAGCTGCCATTCAGAGGGACTACCTGACAACATGTGGAACCTCTCCGGAAAAGCCTTCCCACCTCAAGCAACTCCTTTTGATTCATCTTTCACATAGACAATACACGTTATATACACCGACACACCCCCCCGGCCTTTGCCTCCACAGATCCTGTGGTTGGCTAATTAAAGGAGGAGGTGTAACTATCAATCTAATCTGGCTTGTTCTCAAATTTACCATAATTTCCACACTTGAGAGGCTGGTGAAATGAAACAGCACTACTACACTTTCCCATTCATCAGCCGGAAGCAGAACAACTCCGAGAACCGGGCGAAAAATAATTAGGATGCGGGATCAGGTGTTGCGCGCGTGCATCTGTGCCTGTACAGGGGCACGCAGGCACATGAGCATTCACGGGAGGCAGCAGCAGTAGCACGGGGGGAGATGAGCACCACCAGTCATTTGACCTCGACAGGTGAATGCTTGCAGATGTACTCACAGCACACTTATTAGAAGAGGCCCAAATGCCCGAGAAAACTGCCGTCAGATTACGCCGGAAACAACAACGGCTTTTTAAACAACTACAGCCGCCAGAACGGTACCGGCGGCAGCACTGCAGGAGCTGCTCAGGAACCGCTGGGGCAACCCCAGCGCACCAGGTGCTCAGCGCGTGGCCCTGACCCCACCGCATGGCATGTCACCCTTGGGCAGGAAGCTTGACATTTTCTGGAAGCACCGGTGTCATTTCACGGGCTTTGCTGTCGCTTTGCGCTTGTGGGGTAATACTATAGAGTTTTTCAGAAAGTGTTGGAGCAACTTTGGTACCTTTTCCATTCAGGCACACTGGGAGTGAGGTGTGGGGCTGCTGCCAGGGGCTCTGCTCAGCACAGCATGGCTGGAGCTGGCCCAGGACCTCCTTCGAAAGACAGACTGGTCAGACACACAGCTATCCTGAATCATCAAGGATAATCCTATGTTCAAGTTCCTACGTTCCAGTTCAAGTTCAAGTTCCTACGTTCCAATTGGTGCCCGTTACCTCTTGTCCCGGATCATCAAAGATGATCCAGGACAAGAGGTAACGGGTACAAACTGGAACCTAGGAACTTCTATCAAAGCATGAGGAGGAACTTCTTTACTTTGAGGGTGGCAGAGCGCTGGAACAGGCTGCCCAGGGAGGCGGTAGAGTCTCCCACCCCAGAAACATTCAAAACCCGCCTGGAGGTCATCCTGTGCAACCTGCTATAGGTGACCCTGCTCTGGCAGGGGGGTTGGGCTGGATGATCTCCAGAGCTCCTTTCCAACCCTAACCAATCTGTGATTCTGTGATCAGAGCTGTTCTTCGAAATCTGTTCCTAGGAAATCGCTGCGAGAAGGAGGATGCACCTGAGGAGCAGGCCTAAGATGGAGGATTGAACAAACAAGTAGCTCTTACCTGAGGAATCGGCTATCCCATGGAACAACTTCTGAGAAAGATTCTGCAACATTACTAGGGGTCCGCCAAAACATACAATTACTTGCCATGTTCCAGTTAAAGCCTAAACTATCGAGTTGGCATTTCTTTTTAAAAGTGTATAAAGAAGCGGTAATGGGCCAAATCCTCAAGCCACTGTAAATCAACACGATTTGCTTGCCTCCGCTGGAACACCCGCTCTCTATTTCAGTTCAGGAGCTAACACACAGTATCTTAATATGCATTTATGTTAATATTTGCACTTTGCAGGGCTAGGTAGATTGCACGGCTGGCACATATCAGACTAAATGTCACTTCCGAAAGCTAAGGGACCGAACCGGAAGCTGCCATTCAGAGGGACTACCTGACAACATGTGGAACCTCTCCGGAAAAGCCTTCCCACCTCAAGCAACTCCTTTTGATTAATCTTTCACATAGACAATACACGTTATATACACCGACACACCCCCCCGGCCTTTGCCTCCACAGATCCTGTGGTTGGCTAATTAAAGGAGGAGGTGTAACTATCAATCTAATCTGGCTTGTTCTCAAATTTACCATAATTTCCACACTTCAGAGGCTGGTGAAATGAAACAGCACTACTACACTTTCCCATTCATCAGCCGGAAGCAGAACAACTCCGAGAACCGGGCGAAAAATAATTAGGATGCGGGATCAGGTGTTGCGCGCATGCATCTGTGCCTGTACAGGGGCACGCAGGCACACGAGCATTCACGGGAGGCAGCAGCAGTAGCACGGGGGGAGATGAGCACCACCAGTCATTTGACCTCGACAGGTGAATGCTTGCAGATGTACTCACAGCACACTTATTAGAAGAGGCCCAAATGCCCGAGAAAACTGCCGTCAGATTACGCCGGAAACAACAACGGCTTTTTAAACAACTACAGCCGCCAGAACGGTACCGGCGGCAGGACTGCAGGAGCTGCTCAGGAACCGCTGGGGCAACCCCAGCGCACCGGGTGCTCAGCGCGTGGCCCTGACCCCACCGCATGGCATGTCACCCTTGGGCAGGAAGCTTGACATTTTCTGGAAGCACCGGTGTCATTTCACGGGCTTTGCCGTCGCTTTGCGCTTGTGGGGTAACACTATAGAGTTTTTCAGAAAGTGTTGGAGCAACTTTGGTACCTTTTCCATTCAGGCACACTGGGAGTGAGGTGTGGGGCTGCTGCCAGGGGCTCTGCTCAGCACAGCATGGCTGGAGCTGGCCCAGGACCTCCTTCGAAAGACAGACTGGTCAGACACACAGCTATCCTGAATCATCAAGGATAATCCTATGTTCAAGTTCAAGTTCCTACGTTCCAGTTCAAGTTCAAGTTCCTACGTTCCAATTGGTGCCCGTTACCTCTTGTCCTGGATCATCAAAGATGATCCAGGACAAGAGGTAACGGGTACAAACTGGAACCTAGGAACTTCTATCAAAGCATGAGGAGGAACTTCTTTACTTTGAGGGTGGCAGAGCGCTGGAACAGGCTGCCCAGGGAGGCGGTAGAGTCTCCGACCCCAGAAACATTCAAAACCCGCCTGGAGGTCATCCTGTGCAACCTGCTGTAGGTGACCCTGCTCTGGCAGGGGGGTTGGACTGGATGATCTCCAGAGCTCCTTTCCAACCCTAACTAATCTGTGATTCTGTGATCAGAGCTGTTCTTCGAAATCTGTTCCTAGGAAATCGCTGCGAGAAGGAGGATGCACCTGAGGAGCAGGCCTAAGATGGAGGATTGAACAAACAAGTAGCTCTTACCTGAGGAATCGGCTATCCCATGGAACAACTTCTGAGAAAGATTCTGCAACATTACTAGGGGTCCGCCAAAGCATACAATTACTTGCCATGTTCCAGTTAAAGCCTAAACTATCGAGTTGGCATTTCTTTTTAAAAGTGTATAAAGAAGCGGTAATGGGCCAAATCCGCAAGCCACTGTAAATCAACACGATTTGCTTGCCTCCTCTGGAACACCCGCTCTCTATTTCAGTTCAGGAGCTAACACACAGTATCTTAATATGCATTTAGGTTAATATTTGCACTTTGCAGGGCTAGGTAGATTGCACGGCTGGCACATATCAGACTAAATGTCACTTCCGAAAGCTAAGGGACCGAACCGGAAGCTGCCATTCAGAGGGACTACCTGACAACATGTGGAACCTCTCCGGAAAAGCCTTCCCACCTCAAGCAACTCCTTTTGATTAATCTTTCACATAGACAATACACGTTATATACACCGACACACCCCCCCGGCCTTTGCCTCCACAGATCCTGTGGTTGGCTAATTAAAGGAGGAGGTGTAACTATCAATCTAATCTGGCTTGTTCTCAAATTTACCATAATTTCCACACTTGAGAGGCTGGTGAAATGAAACAGCACTACTACACTTTCCCATTCATCAGCCGGAAGCAGAACAACTCCGAGAACCGGGCGAAAAATAATTAGGATGCGGGATCAGGTGTTGCGCGCGTGCATCTGTGCCTGTACAGGGGCACGCAGGCACATGAGCATTCACGGGAGGCAGCAGCAGTAGCACGGGGGCAGATGAGCACCACCAGTCATTTGACCTCGACAGGTGAATGCTTGCAGATGTACTCACAGCACACTTATTAGAAGAGGCCCAAATGCCCGAGAAAACTGCCGTCAGATTACGCCGGAAACAACAACGGCTTTTTAAACAACTACAGCCGCCAGAACGGTACCGGCGGCAGCACTGCAGGAGCTGCTCAGGAACCGCTGGGGCAACCCCAGCGCACCGGGTGCTCAGCGCGTGGCCCTGACCCCACCGCATGGCATGTCACCCTTGGGCAGGAAGCTTGACATTTTCTGGAAGCACCGGTGTCATTTCACGGGCTTTGCCGTCGCTTTGCGCTTGTGGGGTAACACTATAGAGTTTTTCAGAAAGTGTTGGAGCAACTTTGGTACCTTTTCCATTCAGGCACACTGGGAGTGAGCTGTGGGGCTGCTGCCAGGGGCTCTGCTCAGCACAGCATGGCTGGAGCTGGCCCAGGACCTCCTTCGAAAGACAGACTGGTCAGACACACAGCTATCCTGAATCATCAAGGATAATCCTATGTTCAAGTTCCTACGTTCCAGTTCAAGTTCAAGTTCCTACGTTCCAATTGGTGCCCGTTACCTCTTGTCCTGGATCATCAAAGATGATCCAGGACAAGAGGTAACGGGTACAAACTGGAACCTAGGAACTTCTATCAAAGCATGAGGAGGAACTTCTTTACTTTGAGGGTGGCAGAGCGCTGGAACAGGCTGCCCAAGGAGGCGGTAGAGTCTCCGACCCCAGAAACATTCAAAACCCGCCTGGAGGTCATCCTGTGCAACCTGCTGTAGGTGACCCTGCTCTGGCAGGGGGGTTGGACTGGATGATCTCCAGAGCTCCTTTCCAACCCTAACCAATCTGTGATTCTGTGATCAGAGCTGTTCTTCGAAATCTGTTCCTAGGAAATCGCTGCGAGAAGGAGGATGCACCTGAGGAGCAGGCCTAAGATGGAGGATTGAACAAACAAGTAGCTCTTACCTGAGGAATCGGCTATCCCATGGAACAACTTCTGAGAAAGATTCTGCAACATTACTAGGGGTCCGCCAAAACATACAATTACTTGCCATGTTCCAGTTAAAGCCTAAACTATCGAGTTGGCATTTCTTTTTAAAAGTGTATAAAGAAGCGGTAATGGGCCAAATCCGCAAGCCACTGTAAATCAACACGATTTGCTTGCCTCCGCTGGAACACCCGCTCTCTATTGCAGTTCAGGAGCTAACACACAGTATCTTAATATGCATTTATGTTAATATTTGCACTTTGCAGGGCTAGGTAGATTGCACGGCTGGCACATATCAGACTAAATGTCACTTCCGAAAGCTAAGGGACCGAACCGGAAGCTGCCATTCAGAGGGACTACCTGACAACATGTGGAACCTCTCCGGAAAAGCCTTCCCACCTCAAGCAACTCCTTTTGATTAATCCTTCACATAGACAATACACCTTATATACACCGACACACCCCCCCGGCCTTTGCCTCCACAGATCCTGTGGTTGGCTAATTAAAGGAGGAGGTGTAACTATCAATCTAATCTGGCTTGTTCTCAAATTTACCATAATTTCCACACTTGAGAGGCTGGTGAAATGAAACAGCACTACTACACTTTCCCATTCATCAGCCGGAAGCAGAACAACTCAGAGAACCGGGCGAAAAATAATTAGGATGCGGGATCAGGTGTTGCGCGCGTGCATCTGTGCCTGTACAGGGGCACGCAGGCACACGAGCATTCACGGGAGGCAGCAGCAGTAGCACGGGGGGAGATGAGCACCACCAGTCATTTGACCTCGACAGGTGAATGCTTGCAGATGTACTCACAGCACACTTATTAGAAGAGGCCCAAATGCCCGAGAAAACTGCCGTCAGATTACGCCGGAAACAACAACGGCTTTTTAAACAACTACAGCCGCCAGAACGGTACCGGTGGCAGGACTGCAGGAGCTGCTCAGGAACCGCTGGGGCAACCCCAGCGCACCGGGTGCTCAGCGCGTGGCCCTGACCCCACCGCATGGCATGTCACCCTTGGGCAGGAAGCTTGACATTTTCTGGAAGCACCGGTGTCATTTCACGGGCTTTGCCGTCGCTTTGCGCTTGTGGGGTAACACTATAGAGTTTTTCAGAAAGTGTTGGAGCAACTTTGGTACCTTTTCCATTCAGGCACACTGGGAGTGAGGTGTGGGGCTGCTGCCAGGGGCTCTGCTCAGCACAGCATGGCTGGAGCTGGCCCAGGACCTCCTTCGAAAGACAGACTGGTCAGACACACAGCTATCCTGAATCATCAAGGATAATCCTATGTTCAAGTTCAAGTTCCTACGTTCCAGTTCAAGTTCAAGTTCCTACGTTCCAATTGGTGCCCGTTACCTCTTGTCCTGGATCATCAAAGATGATCCAGGACAAGAGGTAACGGGTACAAACTGGAACCTAGGAACTTCTATCAAAGCATGAGGAGGAACTTCTTTACTTTGAGGGTGGCAGAGCGCTGGAACAGGCTGCCCAGGGAGGCGGTAGAGTCTCCGACCCCAGAAACATTCAAAACCCGCCTGGAGGTCATCCTGTGCAACCTGCTGTAGGTGACCCTGCTCTGGCAGGGGGGTTGGACTGGATGATCTCCAGAGCTCCTTTCCAACCCTAACTAATCTGTGATTCTGTGATCAGAGCTGTTCTTCGAAATCTGTTCCTAGGAAATCGCTGCGAGAAGGAGGATGCACCTGAGGAGCAGGCCTAAGATGGAGGATTGAACAAACAAGTAGCTCTTACCTGAGGAATCGGCTATCCCATGGAACAACTTCTGAGAAAGATTCTGCAACATTACTAGGGGTCCGCCAAAGCATACAATTACTTGCCATGTTCCAGTTAAAGCCTAAACTATCGAGTTGGCATTTCTTTTTAAAAGTGTATAAAGAAGCGGTAATGGGCCAAATCCGCAAGCCACTGTAAATCAACACGATTTGCTTGCCTCCGCTGGAACACCCGCTCTCTATTTCAGTTCAGGAGCTAACACACAGTATCTTAATATGCATTTAGGTTAATATTTGCACTTTGCAGGGCTAGGTAGATTGCACGGCTGGCACATATCAGACTAAATGTCACTTCCGAAAGCTAAGGGACCGAACCGGAAGCTGCCATTCAGAGGGACTACCTGACAACATGTGGAACCTCTCCGGAAAAGCCTTCCCACCTCAAGCAACTCCTTTTGATTAATCTTTCACATAGACAATACACGTTATATACACCGACACACCCCCCCGGCCTTTGCCTCCACAGATCCTGTGGTTGGCTAATTAAAGGAGGAGGTGTAACTATCAATCTAATCTGGCTTGTTCTCAAATTTACCATAATTTCCACACTTGAGAGGCTGGTGAAATGAAACAGCACTACTACACTTTCCCATTCATCAGCCGGAAGCAGAACAACTCCGAGAACCGGGCGAAAAATAATTAGGATGCGGGATCAGGTGTTGCGCGCGTGCATCTGTGCCTGTACAGGGGCACGCAGGCACATGAGCATTCACGGGAGGCAGCAGCAGTAGCACGGGGGCAGATGAGCACCACCAGTCATTTGACCTCGACAGGTGAATGCTTGCAGATGTACTCACAGCACACTTATTAGAAGAGGCCCAAATGCCCGAGAAAACTGCCGTCAGATTACGCCGGAAACAACAACGGCTTTTTAAACAACTACAGCCGCCAGAACGGTACCGGCGGCAGCACTGCAGGAGCTGCTCAGGAACCGCTGGGGCAACCCCAGCGCACCGGGTGCTCAGCGCGTGGCCCTGACCCCACAGCATGGCATGTCACCCTTGGGCAGGAAGCTTGACATTTTCTGGAAGCACCGGTGTCATTTCACGGGCTTTGCCGTCGCTTTGCGCTTGTGGGGTAACACTATAGAGTTTTTCAGAAAGTGTTGGAGCAACTTTGGTACCTTTTCCATTCAGGCACACTGGGAGTGAGCTGTGGGGCTGCTGCCAGGGGCTCTGCTCAGCACAGCATGGCTGGAGCTGGTCCAGGACCTCCTTCGAAAGACAGACTGGTCAGACACACAGCTATCCTGAATCATCAAGGATAATCCTATGTTCAAGTTCAAGTTCCTACCTTCCAGTTCAAGTTCAAGTTCCTACGTTCCAATTGGTGCCCGTTACCTCTTGTCCTGGATCATCAAAGATGATCCAGGACAAGAGGTAACGGGTACAAACTGGAACCTAGGAACTTCTATCAAAGCATGAGGAGGAACTTCTTTACTTTGAGGGTGGCAGAGCGCTGGAACAGGCTGCCCAGGGAGGCGGTAGAGTCTCCCACCCCAGAGACATTCAAAACCCGCCTGGAGGTCATCCTGTGCAACCTGCTGTAGGTGACCCTGCTCTGGCAGGGGGGTTGGGCTGGATGATCTCCAGAGCTCCTTTCCAACCCTAACCAATCTGTGATTCTGTGATCAGAGCTGTTCTTCGAAATCTGTTCCTAGGAAATCGCTGCGAGAAGGAGGACGCACCTGAGGAGCAGGCCTAAGATGGAGGATTGAACAAACAAGTAGCTCTTACCTGAGGAATCGGCTATCCCATGGAACAACTTCTGAGAAAGATTCTGCAACATTACTAGGGGTCCGCCAAAACATACAATTACTTGCCATGTTCCAGTTAAAGCCTAAACTATCGAGTTGGCGTTTCTTTTTAAAAGTGTATAAAGAAGCGGTAATGGGCCAAATCCTCAAGCCACTGTAAATCAACACGATTTGCTTGCCTCCGCTGGAACACCCGCTCTCTATTTCAGTTCAGGAGCTAACACACAGTATCTTAATATGCATTTAGGTTAATATTTGCACTTTGCAGGGCTAGGTAGATTGCACGGCTGGCACATATCAGACTAAATGTCACTTCCGAAAGCTAAGGGACCGAACCGGAAGCTGCCATTCAGAGGGACTACCTGACAACATGTGGAACCTCTCCGGAAAAGCCTTCCCACCTCAAGCAACTCCTTTTGATTAATCTTTCACATAGACAATACACGTTATATACACCGACACACCCCCCCGGCCTTTGCCTCCACAGATGCTGTGGTTGGCTAATTAAAGGAGGAGGTGTAACTATCAATCTAATCTGGCTTGTTCTCAAATTTACCATAATTTCCACACTTGAGAGGCTGGTGAAATGAAACAGCACTACTACACTTTCCCATTCATCAGCCGGAAGCAGAACAACTCCGAGAACCGGGCGAAAAATAATTAGGATGCGGGATCAGGTGTTGCGCGCGTGCATCTGTGCCTGTACAGGGGCACGCAGGCACATGAGCATTCACGGGAGGCAGCAGCAGTAGCACGGGGGCAGATGAGCACCACCAGTCATTTGACCTCGACAGGTGAATGCTTGCAGATGTACTCACAGCACACTTATTAGAAGAGGCCCAAATGCCCGAGAAAACTGCCGTCAGATTACGCCGGAAACAACAACGGCTTTTTAAACAACTACAGCCGCCAGAACGGTACCGGCGGCAGCACTGCAGGAGCTGCTCAGGAACCGCTGGGGCAACCCCAGCGCACCGGGTGCTCAGCGCGTGGCCCTGACCCCACCGCATGGCATGTCACCCTTGGGCAGGAAGCTTGACATTTTCTGGAAGCACCGGTGTCATTTCACGGGCTTTGCCGTCGCTTTGCGCTTGTGGGGTAACACTATAGAGTTTTTCAGAAAGTGTTGGAGCAACTTTGGTACCTTTTCCATTCAGGCACACTGGGAGTGAGGTGTGGGGCTGCTGCCAGGGGCTCTGCTCAGCACAGCATGGCTGGAGCTGGCCCAGGACCTCCTTCGAAAGACAGACTGGTCAGACACACAGCTATCCTGAATCATCAAGGATAATCCTATGTTCAAGTTCAAGTTCCTACCTTCCAGTTCAAGTTCAAGTTCCTACGTTCCAATTGGTGCCCGTTACCTCTTGGCCTGGATCATCTTTGATGATCCAGGCCAAGAGGTAACGGGCACAAACTGGAACGTAGGAACTTCTATCAAAGCATGAGGAGGAACTTCTTTACTTTGAGGGTGGCAGAGCGCTGGAACAGGCTGCCCAGGGAGGCGGTAGAGTCTCCCACCCCAGAAACATTCAAAACCAGCCTGGAAGTCATTCTGTGCAACCTGCTGTAGGTGACCCTGCTCTGGCAGGGGGGTTGGGCTGGATGATCTCCAGAGCTCCTTTCCAACCCTAACCAATCTGTGATTCTGTGATCAGAGCTGTTCTTCGAAATCTGTTCCTAGGAAATCGCTGCGAGAAGGAGGATGCACCTGAGGAGCAGGCCTAAGATGGAGGATTGAACAAACAAGTAGCTCTTACCTGAGGAATCGGCTATCCCATGGAACAACTTCAGAGAAAGATTCTGCAACATTACTAGGGGTCTGCCAAAACATACAATTACTTGCCATGTTCCATTTAAAGCCTAAACTATCGAGTTGGCATTTCTTTTTAAAAGTGTATAAAGAAGCGGTAATGGGCCAAATCCTCAAGCCACTGTAAATCTACAGGATTTGCTTGCCTCCGCTGGAACACCCGCTCTCTATTTCAGTTCAGGAGCTAACACACAGTATCTTAATATGCATTTAGGTTAATATTTGCACTTTGCAGGGCTAGGTAGATTGCACGGCTGGCACATATCAGACTAAATGTCACTTCCGAAAGCTAAGGGACCGAACCGGAAGCTGCCATTCAGAGGGACTACCTGACAACATGTGGAACCTCTCCGGAAAAGCCTTCCCACCTCAAGCAACTCCTTTTGATTAATCTTTCACATAGACAATACACGTTATATACACCGACACACCCCCCCGGCCTTTGCCTCCACAGATGCTGTGGTTGGCTAATTAAAGGAGGAGGTGTAACTATCAATCTAATCTGGCTTGTTCTCAAATTTACCATAATTTCCACACTTGAGAGGCTGGTGAAATGAAACAGCACTACTACACTTTCCCATTCATCAGCCGGAAGCAGAACAACTCCGAGAACCGGGCGAAAAATAATTAGGATGCGGGATCAGGTGTTGCGCGCGTGCATCTGTGCCTGTACAGGGGCACGCAGGCACATGAGCATTCACGGGAGGCAGCAGCAGTAGCACGGGGGCAGATGAGCACCACCAGTCATTTGACCTCGACAGGTGAATGCTTGCAGATGTACTCACAGCACACTTATTAGAAGAGGCCCAAATGCCCGAGAAAACTGCCGTCAGATTACGCCGGAAACAACAACGGCTTTTTAAACAACTACAGCCGCCAGAACGGTACCGGCGGCAGCACTGCAGGAGCTGCTCAGGAACCGCTGGGGCAACCCCAGCGCACCGGGTGCTCAGCGCGTGGCCCTGACCCCACCGCATGGCATGTCACCCTTGGGCAGGAAGCTTGACATTTTCTGGAAGCACCGGTGTCATTTCACGGGCTTTGCCGTCGCTTTGCGCTTGTGGGGTAACACTATAGAGTTTTTCAGAAAGTGTTGGAGCAACTTTGGTACCTTTTCCATTCAGGCACACTGGGAGTGAGGTGTGGGGCTGCTGCCAGGGGCTCTGCTCAGCACAGCATGGCTGGAGCTGGCCCAGGACCTCCTTCGAAAGACAGACTGGTCAGACACACAGCTATCCTGAATCATCAAGGATAATCCTATGTTCAAGTTCAAGTTCCTACCTTCCAGTTCAAGTTCAAGTTCCTACGTTCCAATTGGTGCCCGTTACCTCTTGGCCTGGATCATCTTTGATGATCCAGGCCAAGAGGTAACGGGCACAAACTGGAACGTAGGAACTTCTATCAAAGCATGAGGAGGAACTTCTTTACTTTGAGGGTGGCAGAGCGCTGGAACAGGCTGCCCAGGGAGGCGGTAGAGTCTCCCACCCCAGAAACATTCAAAACCAGCCTGGAAGTCATTCTGTGCAACCTGCTGTAGGTGACCCTGCTCTGGCAGGGGGGTTGGGCTGGATGATCTCCAGAGCTCCTTTCCAACCCTAACCAATCTGTGATTCTGTGATCAGAGCTGTTCTTCGAAATCTGTTCCTAGGAAATCGCTGCGAGAAGGAGGATGCACCTGAGGAGCAGGCCTAAGATGGAGGATTGAACAAACAAGTAGCTCTTACCTGAGGAATCGGCTATCCCATGGAACAACTTCAGAGAAAGATTCTGCAACATTACTAGGGGTCTGCCAAAACATACAATTACTTGCCATGTTCCATTTAAAGCCTAAACTATCGAGTTGGCATTTCTTTTTAAAAGTGTATAAAGAAGCGGTAATGGGCCAAATCCTCAAGCCACTGTAAATCAACACGATTTGCTTGCCTCCGCTGGAACACCCGCTCTCTATTTCAGTTCAGGAGCTAACACACAGTATCTTAATATGCATTTATGTTAATATTTGCACTTTGCAGGGCTAGGTAGATTGCACGGCTGGCACATATCAGACTAAATGTCACTTCCGAAAGCTAAGGGACCGAACCGGAAGCTGCCATTCAGAGGGACTACCTGACAACATGTGGAACCTCTCCGGAAAAGCCTTCCCACCTCAAGCAACTCCTTTTGATTCATCTTTCACATAGACAATACACGTTATATACACCGACACACCCCCCCGGCCTTTGCCTCCACAGACCATACGGTTGGCTAATTAAAGGAGGAGGTGTAACTATCAATCTAATCTGGCTTGTTCTCAAATTTACCATAATTTCCACACTTGAGAGGCTGGTGAAATGAAACAGCACTACTACACTTTCCCGTTCATCAGCCGGAAGCAGAACAACTCAGAGAACCGGGCGAAAAATAATTAGGATGCGGGATCAGGTGTTGCGCGCGTGCATCTGTGCCTGTACAGGGGCACGCAGGCACATGAGCATTCACGGGAGGCAGCAGCAGTAGCACGGGGGCAGATGAGCACCACCAGTCATTTGACCTCGACAGGTGAATGCTTGCAGATGTACTCACAGCACACTTATTAGAAGAGGCCCAAATGCCCGAGAAAACTGCCGTCAGATTACGCCGGAAACAACAACGGCTTTTTAAACAACTACAGCCGCCAGAACGGTACCGGCAGCAGCACTGCAGGAGCTGCTCAGGAACCGCTGGGGCAACCCCAGCGCACCGGGTGCTCAGCGCGTGGCCCTGACCCCACCGCATGGCATGTCACCCTTGGGCAGGAAGCTTGACATTTTCTGGAAGCACCGGTGTCATTTCACGGGCTTTGCCGTCGCTTTGCGCTTGTGGGGTAACACTATAGAGTTTTTCAGAAAGTGTTGGAGCAACTTTGGTACCTTTTCCATTCAGGCACACTGGGAGTGAGGTGTGGGGCTGCTGCCAGGGGCTCTGCTCAGCACAGCATGGCTGGAGCTGGCCCAGGACCTCCTTCGAAAGACAGACTGGTCAGACACACAGCTATCCTGAATCATCAAGGATAATCCTATGTTCAAGTTCAAGTTCCTACCTTCCAGTTCAAGTTCAAGTTCCTACCTTCCAATTGGTGCCCGTTACCTCTTGTCCTGGATCATCAAAGATGATCCAGGACAAGAGGTAACGGGTACAAACTGGAACGTAGGAACTTCTATCAAAGCATGAGGAGGAACTTCTTTACTTTGAGGGTGGCAGAGCGCTGGAACAGGCTGCCCAGGGAGGCGGTAGAGTCTCCCACCCCAGAGACATTCAAAACCCGCCTGGAGGTCATCCTGTGCAACCTGCTGTAGGTGACCCTGCTCTGGCAGGGGGTTGGACTGGATGATCTCCAGAGCTCCTTTCCAACCCTAACCAATCTGTGATTCTGTGATCAGAGCTGTTTTTCAAAATCTGTTCCTAGGAAATCGCTGCGAGAAGGAGTATGCACCTGAGGAGCAGGCCTAAGATGGAGGATTGAACAAACAAGTAGCTCTTACCTGAGGAATCGGCTATCCCATGGAACAACTTCTGAGAAAGATTCTGCAACATTACTAGGGGTCCGCCAAAACATACAATTACTTGCCATGTTCCAGTTAAAGCCTAAACTATCGAGTTGGCATTTCTTTTTAAAAGTGTATAAAGAAGCGGTAATGGGCCAAATCCTCAAGCCACTGTAAATCAACACGATTTGCTTGCCTCCGCTGGAACACCCGCTCTCTATTGCAGTTCAGGAGCTAACACACAGTATCTTAATATGCATTTATGTTAATATTTGCACTTTGCAGGGCTAGGTAGATTGCACGGCTGGCACATATCAGACTAAATGTCACTTCCGAAAGCTAAGGGACCGAACCGGAAGCTGCCATTCAGAGGGACTACCTGACAACATGTGGAACCTCTCCGGAAAAGCCTTCCCACCTCAAGCAACTCCTTTTGATTCATCTTTCACATAGACAATACACGTTATATACACCGACACACCCCCCCGGCCTTTGCCTCCACAGACCATACGGTTGGCTAATTAAAGGAGGAGGTGTAACTATCAATCTAATCTGGCTTGTTCTCAAATTTACCATAATTTCCACACTTGAGAGGCTGGTGAAATGAAACAGCACTACTACACTTTCCCGTTCATCAGCCGGAAGCAGAACAACTCAGAGAACCAGGCGAAAAATAATTAGGATGCGGGATCAGGTGTTGCGCGCGTGCATCTGTGCCTGTACAGGGGCACGCAGGCACATGAGCATTCACGGGAGGCAGCAGCAGTAGCACGGGGGGAGATGAGCACCACCAGTCATTTGACCTCGACAGGTGAATGCTTGCAGATGTACTCACAGCACACTTATTAGAAGAGGCCCAAATGCCCGAGAAAACTGCCGTCAGATTACGCCGGAAACAACAACGGCTTTTTAAACAACTACAGCCGCCAGAACGGTACCGGCAGCAGCACTGCAGGAGCTGCTCAGGAACCGCTGGGGCAACCCCAGCGCACCGGGTGCTCAGCGCGTGGCCCTGACCCCACCGCATGGCATGTCACCCTTGGGCAGGAAGCTTGACATTTTCTGGAAGCACCGGTGTCATTTCACGGGCTTTGCCGTCGCTTTGCGCTTGTGGGGTAACACTATAGAGTTTTTCAGAAAGTGTTGGAGCAACTTTGGTACCTTTTCCATTCAGGCACACTGGGAGTGAGGTGTGGGGCTGCTGCCAGGGGCTCTGCTCAGCACAGCATGGCTGGAGCTGGCCCAGGACCTCCTTCGAAAGACAGACTGGTCAGACACACAGCTATCCTGAATCATCAAGGATAATCCTATGTTCAAGTTCAAGTTCCTACCTTCCAGTTCAAGTTCAAGTTCCTACCTTCCAATTGGTGCCCGTTACCTCTTGTCCTGGATCATCAAAGATGATCCAGGACAAGAGGTAACGGGTACAAACTGGAACCTAGGAACTTCTATCAAAGCATGAGGAGGAACTTCTTTACTTTGAGGGTGGCAGAGCGCTGGAACAGGCTGCCCAGGGAGGCGGTAGAGTCTCCCACCCCAGAGACATTCAAAACCCGCCTGGAGGTCATCCTGTGCAACCTGCTGTAGGTGACCCTGCTCTGGCAGGGGGTTGGACTGGATGATCTCCAGAGCTCCTTTCCAACCCTAACCAATCTGTGATTCTGTGATCAGAGCTGTTTTTCAAAATCTGTTCCTAGGAAATCGCTGCGAGAAGGAGTATGCACCTGAGGAGCAGGCCTAAGATGGAGGATTGAACAAACAAGTAGCTCTTACCTGAGGAATCGGCTATCCCATGGAACAACTTCTGAGAAAGATTCTGCAACATTACTAGGGGTCCGCCAAAACATACAATTACTTGCCATGTTCCAGTTAAAGCCTAAACTATCGAGTTGGCATTTCTTTTTAAAAGTGTATAAAGAAGCGGTAATGGGCCAAATCCTCAAGCCACTGTAAATCAACACGATTTGCTTGCCTCCGCTGGAACACCCGCTCTCTATTTCAGTTCAGGAGCTAACACACAGTATCTTAATATGCATTTAGGTTAATATTTGCACTTTGCAGGGCTAGGTAGATTGCACGGCTGGCACATATCAGACTAAATGTCACTTCCGAAAGCTAAGGGACCGAACCGGAAGCTGCCATTCAGAGGGACTACCTGACAACATGTGGAACCTCTCCGGAAAAGCCTTCCCACCTCAAGCAACTCCTTTTGATTAATCTTTCACATAGACAATACACGTTATATACACCGACACACCCCCCCGGCCTTTGCCTCCACAGATCCTGTGGTTGGCTAATTAAAGGAGGAGGTGTAACTATCAATCTAATCTGGCTTGTTCTCAAATTTACCATAATTTCCACACTTGAGAGGCTGGTGAAATGAAACAGCACTACTACACTTTCCCATTCATCAGCCGGAAGCAGAACAACTCCGAGAACCGGGCGAAAAATAATTAGGATGCGGGATCAGGTGTTGCGCGCGTGCATCTGTGCCTGTACAGGGGCACGCAGGCACATGAGCATTCACGGGAGGCAGCAGCAGTAGCACGGGGGGAGATGAGCACCACCAGTCATTTGACCTCGACAGGTGAATGCTTGCAGATGTACTCACAGCACACTTATTAGAAGAGGCCCAAATGCCCGAGAAAACTGCCGTCAGATTACGCCGGAAACAACAACGGCTTTTTAAACAACTACAGCCGCCAGAACGGTACCGGCGGCAGCACTGCAGGAGCTGCTCAGGAACCGCTGGGGCAACCCCAGCGCACCGGGTGCTCAGCGCGTGGCCCTGACCCCACCGCATGGCATGTCACCCTTGGGCAGGAAGCTTGACATTTTCTGGAAGCACCGGTGTCATTTCACGGGCTTTGCCGTCGCTTTGCGCTTGTGGGGTAACACTATAGAGTTTTTCAGAAAGTGTTGGAGCAACTTTGGTACCTTTTCCATTCAGGCACACTGGGAGTGAGCTGTGGGGCTGCTGCCAGGGGCTCTGCTCAGCACAGCATGGCTGGAGCTGGCCCAGGACCTCCTTCGAAAGACAGACTGGTCAGACACACAGCTATCCTGAATCATCAAGGATAATCCTATGTTCAAGTTCAAGTTCCTACCTTCCAGTTCAAGTTCAAGTTCCTACGTTCCAATTGGTGCCCGTTACCTCTTGGCCTGGATCATCTTTGATGATCCAGGACAAGAGGTAACGGGTGCAAACTGGAACCTAGGAACTTCTATCAAAGCATGAGGAGGAACTTCTTTACTTTGAGGGTGGCAGAGCGCTGGAACAGGCTGCCCAGGGAGGCGGTAGAGTCTCCCACCCCAGAGACATTCATAACCCGCCTGGAGGTCATCCTGTGCAACCTGCTGTAGGTGACCCTGCTCTGGCAGGGGGGTTGGACTGGATGATCTCCAGAGCTCCTTTCCAACCCTAACCAATCTGTGATTCTGTGATCAGAGCTGTTCTTCGAAATCTGTTCCTAGGAAATCGCTGCGAGAAGGAGGATGCACCTGAGGAGCAGGCCTAAGATGGAGGATTGAACAAACAAGTAGCTCTTACCTGAGGAATCGGCTATCCCATGGAACAACTTCAGAGAAAGATTCTGCAACATTACTAGGGGTCTGCCAAAACATACAATTACTTGCCATGTTCCATTTAAAGCCTAAACTATCGAGTTGGCATTTCTTTTTAAAAGTGTATAAAGAAGCGGTAATGGGCCAAATCCTCAAGCCACTGTAAATCAACACGATTTGCTTGCCTCCGCTGGAACACCCGCTCTCTATTTCAGTTCAGGAGCTAACACACAGTATCTTAATATGCATTTATGTTAATATTTGCACTTTGCAGGGCTAGGTAGATTGCACGGCTGGCACATATCAGACTAAATGTCACTTCCGAAAGCTAAGGGACCGAACCGGAAGCTGCCATTCAGAGGGACTACCTGACAACATGTGGAACCTCTCCGGAAAAGCCTTCCCACCTCAAGCAACTCCTTTTGATTCATCTTTCACATAGACAATACACGTTATATACACCGACACACCCCCCCGGCCTTTGCCTCCACAGACCATACGGTTGGCTAATTAAAGGAGGAGGTGTAACTATCAATCTAATCTGGCTTGTTCTCAAATTTACCATAATTTCCACACTTGAGAGGCTGGTGAAATGAAACAGCACTACTACACTTTCCCGTTCATCAGCCGGAAGCAGAACAACTCAGAGAACCGGGCGAAAAATAATTAGGATGCGGGATCAGGTGTTGCGCGCGTGCATCTGTGCCTGTACAGGGGCACGCAGGCACATGAGCATTCACGGGAGGCAGCAGCAGTAGCACGGGGGGAGATGAGCACCACCAGTCATTTGACCTCGACAGGTGAATGCTTGCAGATGTACTCACAGCACACTTATTAGAAGAGGCCCAAATGCCCGAGAAAACTGCCGTCAGATTACGCCGGAAACAACAACGGCTTTTTAAACAACTACAGCCGCCAGAACGGTACCGGCGGCAGCACTGCAGGAGCTGCTCAGGAACCGCTGGGGCAACCCCAGCGCACCGGGTGCTCAGCGCGTGGCCCTGACCCCACCGCATGGCATGTCACCCTTGGGCAGGAAGCTTGACATTTTCTGGAAGCACCGGTGTCATTTCACGGGCTTTGCCGTCGCTTTGCGCTTGTGGGGTAACACTATAGAGTTTTTCAGAAAGTGTTGGAGCAACTTTGGTACCTTTTCCATTCAGGCACACTGGGAGTGAGGTGTGGGGCTGCTGCCAGGGGCTCTGCTCAGCACAGCATGGCTGGAGCTGGCCCAGGACCTCCTTCGAAAGACAGACTGGTCAGACACACAGCTATCCTGAATCATCAAGGATAATCCTATGTTCAAGTTCAAGTTCCTACCTTCCAGTTCAAGTTCAAGTTCCTACGTTCCAATTGGTGCCCGTTACCTCTTGTCCTGGATCATCAAAGATGATCCAGGACAAGAGGTAACGGGTACAAACTGGAACCTAGGAACTTCTATCAAAGCATGAGGAGGAACTTCTTTACTTTGAGGGTGGCAGAGCGCTGGAACAGGCTGCCCAGGGAGGCGGTAGAGTCTCCCACCCCAGAGACATTCAAAACCCGCCTGGAGGTCATCCTGTGCAACCTGCTGTAGGTGACCCTGCTCTGGCAGGGGGTTGGACTGCATGATCTCCAGAGCTCCTTTCCAACCCTAACCAATCTGTGATTCTGTGATCAGAGCTGTTTTTCAAAATCTGTTCCTAGGAAATCGCTGCGAGAAGGAGTATGCACCTGAGGAGCAGGCCTAAGATGGAGGATTGAACAAACAAGTAGCTCTTACCTGAGGAATCGGCTATCCCATGGAACAACTTCTGAGAAAGATTCTGCAACATTACTAGGGGTCCGCCAAAACATACAATTACTTGCCATGTTCCAGTTAAAGCCTAAACTATCGAGTTGGCATTTCTTTTTAAAAGTGTATAAAGAAGCGGTAATGGGCCAAATCCTCAAGCCACTGTAAATCAACACGATTTGCTTGCCTCCGCTGGAACACCCGCTCTCTATTTCAGTTCAGGAGCTAACACACAGTATCTTAATATGCATTTAGGTTAATATTTGCACTTTGCAGGGCTAGGTAGATTGCACGGCTGGCACATATCAGACTAAATGTCACTTCCGAAAGCTAAGGGACCGAACCGGAAGCTGCCATTCAGAGGGACTACCTGACAACATGTGGAACCTCTCCGGAAAAGCCTTCCCACCTCAAGCAACTCCTTTTGATTAATCTTTCACATAGACAATACACGTTATATACACCGACACACCCCCCCGGCCTTTGCCTCCACAGATCCTGTGGTTGGCTAATTAAAGGAGGAGGTGTAACTATCAATCTAATCTGGCTTGTTCTCAAATTTACCATAATTTCCACACTTGAGAGGCTGGTGAAATGAAACAGCACTACTACACTTTCCCATTCATCAGCCGGAAGCAGAACAACTCCGAGAACCGGGCGAAAAATAATTAGGATGCGGGATCAGGTGTTGCGCGCGTGCATCTGTGCCTGTACAGGGGCACGCAGGCACATGAGCATTCACGGGAGGCAGCAGCAGTAGCACGGGGGCAGATGAGCACCACCAGTCATTTGACCTCGACAGGTGAATGCTTGCAGATGTACTCACAGCACACTTATTAGAAGAGGCCCAAATGCCCGAGAAAACTGCCGTCAGATTACGCCGGAAACAACAACGGCTTTTTAAACAACTACAGCCGCCAGAACGGTACCGGCGGCAGCACTGCAGGAGCTGCTCAGGAACCGCTGGGGCAACCCCAGCGCACCGGGTGCTCAGCGCGTGGCCCTGACCCCACCGCATGGCATGTCACCCTTGGGCAGGAAGCTTGACATTTTCTGGAAGCACCGGTGTCATTTCACGGGCTTTGCCGTCGCTTTGCGCTTGTGGGGTAACACTATAGAGTTTTTCAGAAAGTGTTGGAGCAACTTTGGTACCTTTTCCATTCAGGCACACTGGGAGTGAGCTGTGGGGCTGCTGCCAGGGGCTCTGCTCAGCACAGCATGGCTGGAGCTGGCCCAGGACCTCCTTCGAAAGACAGACTGGTCAGACACACAGCTATCCTGAATCATCAAGGATAATCCTATGTTCAAGTTCAAGTTCCTACCTTCCAGTTCAAGTTCAAGTTCCTACGTTCCAATTGGTGCCCGTTACCTCTTGGCCTGGATCATCTTTGATGATCCAGGCCAAGAGGTAACGGGCACAAACTGGAACGTAGGAACTTCTATCAAAGCATGAGGAGGAACTTCTTTACTTTGAGGGTGGCAGAGCGCTGGAACAGGCTGCCCAGGGAGGCGGTAGAGTCTCCCACCCCAGAGACATTCATAACCCGCCTGGAGGTCATCCTGTGCAACCTGCTGTAGGTGACCCTGCTCTGGCAGGGGGGTTGGACTGGATGATCTCCAGAGCTCCTTTCCAACCCTAACCAATCTGTGATTCTCTGATCAGAGCTGTTCTTCGAAATCTGTTCCTAGGAAATCGCTGCGAGAAGGAGGATGCACCTGAGGAGCAGGCCTAAGATGGAGGATTGAACAAACAAGTAGCTCTTACCTGAGGAATCGGCTATCCCATGGAACAACTTCTGAGAAAGATTCTGCAACATTACTAGGGGTCCGCCAAAACATACAATTACTTGCCATGTTCCAGTTAAAGCCTAAACTATCGAGTTGGCATTTCTTTTTAGAAGTGTATAAAGAAGCGGTAATGGGCCAAATCCGCAAGCCACTGTAAATCAACACGATTTGCTTGCCTCCGCTGGAACACCCGCTCTCTATTTCAGTTCAGGATATAACACACAGTATCTTAATATGCATTTAGGTTAATATTTGCACTTTGCAGGGCTAGGTAGATTGCACGGCTGGCACATATCAGACTAAATGTCACTTCCGAAAGCTAAGGGACCGAACCGGAAGCTGCCATTCAGAGGGACTACCTGACAACATGTGGAACCTCTCCGGAAAAGCCTTCCCACCTCAAGCAACTCCTTTTGATTAATCTTTCACATAGACAATACACGTTATATACACCGACACGCCCCCCCGGCCTTTGCCTCTACAAATCCTGTGGTTGGCTAATTAAAGGAGGAGGTGTAACTATCAATCTAATCTCGCTTGTTCTCAAATTTACCATAATTTCCACACTTGAGAGGCTGGTGAATTGAAACAGCACTACTACACTTTCCCATTCATCAGCCGGAAGCAGAACAACTCCGAGAACCGGGCGAAAAATAATTAGGATGCGGGATCAGGTGTTGCGCGCGTGCATCTGTGCCTGTACAGGGGCACGCAGGCACATGAGCATTCACGGGAGGCAGCAGCAGTAGCACGGGGGGAGATGAGCACCACCAGTCATTTGACCTCGACAGGTGAATGCTTGCAGATGTACTCACAGCACACTTATTAGAAGAGGCCCAAATGCCCGAGAAAACTGCCGTCAGATTACGCCGGAAACAACAACGGCTTTTTAAACAACTACAGCCGCCAGAACGGTACCGGCGGCAGCACTGCAGGAGCTGCTCAGGAACCGCTGGGGCAACCCCAGCGCACCGGGTGCTCAGCGCGTGGCCCTGACCCCACCGCATGGCATGTCACCCTTGGGCAGGAAGCTTGACATTTTCTGGAAGCACCGGTGTCATTTCACGGGCTTTGCCGTCGCTTTGCGCTTGTGGGGTAACACTATAGAGTTTTTCAGAAAGTGTTGGAGCAACTTTGGTACCTTTTCCATTCAGGCACACTGGGAGTGAGGTGTGGGGCTGCTGCCAGGGGCTCTGCTCAGCACAGCATGGCTGGAGCTGGCCCAGGACCTCCTTCGAAAGACAGACTGGTCAGACACACAGCTATCCTGAATCATCAAGGATAATCCTATGTTCAAGTTCAAGTTCCTACCTTCCAGTTCAAGTTCAAGTTCCTACCTTCCAATTGGTGCCCGTTACCTCTTGTCCTGGATCATCAAAGATGATCCAGGACAAGAGGTAACGGGTACAAACTGGAACCTAGGAACTTCTATCAAAGCATGAGGAGGAACTTCTTTACTTTGAGGGTGGCAGAGCGCTGGAACAGGCTGCCCAGGGAGGCGGTAGAGTCTCCCACCCCAGAGACATTCAAAACCCGCCTGGAGGTCATCCTGTGCAACCTGCTGTAGGTGACCCTGCTCTGGCAGGGGGGTTGGGCTGGATGATCTCCAGAGGTCCTTTCCAACCCTAACCAATCTGTGATTCTGTGATCAGAGCTGTTCTTCGAAATCTGTTCCTAGGAAATCGCTGCGAGAAGGAGGATGCACCTGAGGAGCAGGCCTAAGATGGAGGATTGAACAAACAAGTAGCTCTTACCTGAGGAATCGGCTATCCCATGGAACAACTTCAGAGAAAGATTCTGCAACATTACTAGGGGTCCGCCAAAACATACAATTACTTGCCATGTTCCATTTAAAGCCTAAACTATCGAGTTGGCATTTCTTTTTAAAAGTGTATAAAGAAGCGGTAATGGGCCAAATCCGCAAGCCACTGTAAATCAACACGATTTGCTTGCCTCCGCTGGAACATCCGCTCTCTATTGCAGTTCAGGAGCTAACACACAGTATCTTAATATGCATTTATGTTAATATTTGCACTTTGCAGGGCTAGGTAGATTGCACGGCTGGCACATATCAGACTAAATGTCACTTCCGAAAGCTAAGGGACCGAACCGGAAGCTGCCATTCAGAGGGACTACCTGACAACATGTGGAACCTCTCCGGAAAAGCCTTCCCACCTCAAGCAACTCCTTTTGATTCATCTTTCACATAGACAATACACGTTATATACACCGACACACCCCCCCGGCCTTTGCCTCCACAGACCATACGGTTGGCTAATTAAAGGAGGAGGTGTAACTATCAATCTAATCTGGCTTGTTCTCAAATTTACCATAATTTCCACACTTGAGAGGCTGGTGAAATGAAACAGCACTACTACACTTTCCCGTTCATCAGCCGGAAGCAGAACAACTCAGAGAACCGGGCGAAAAATAATTAGGATGCGGGATCAGGTGTTGCGCGCGTGCATCTGTGCCTGTACAGGGGCACGCAGGCACATGAGCATTCACGGGAGGCAGCAGCAGTAGCACGGGGGGAGATGAGCACCACCAGTCATTTGACCTCGACAGGTGAATGCTTGCAGATGTACTCACAGCACACTTATTAGAAGAGGCCCAAATGCCCGAGAAAACTGCCGTCAGATTACGCCGGAAACAACAACGGCTTTTTAAACAACTACAGCCGCCAGAACGGTACCGGCGGCAGCACTGCAGGAGCTGCTCAGGAACCGCTGGGGCAACCCCAGCGCACCGGGTGCTCAGCGCGTGGCCCTGACCCCACCGCATGGCATGTCACCCTTGGGCAGGAAGCTTGACATTTTCTGGAAGCACCGGTGTCATTTCACGGGCTTTGCCGTCGCTTTGCGCTTGTGGGGTAACACTATAGAGTTTTTCAGAAAGTGTTGGAGCAACTTTGGTACCTTTTCCATTCAGGCACACTGGGAGTGAGGTGTGGGGCTGCTGCCAGGGGCTCTGCTCAGCACAGCATGGCTGGAGCTGGCCCAGGACCTCCTTCGAAAGACAGACTGGTCAGACACACAGCTATCCTGAATCATCAAGGATAATCCTATGTTCAAGTTCAAGTTCCTACCTTCCAGTTCAAGTTCAAGTTCCTACGTTCCAATTGGTGCCCGTTACCTCTTGTCCTGGATCATCAAAGATGATCCAGGACAAGAGGTAACGGGTACAAACTGGAACCTAGGAACTTCTATCAAAGCATGAGGAGGAACTTCTTTACTTTGAGGGTGGCAGAGCGCTGGAACAGGCTGCCCAGGGAGGCGGTAGAGTCTCCCACCCCAGAGACATTCAAAACCCGCCTGGAGGTCATCCTGTGCAACCTGCTGTAGGTGACCCTGCTCTGGCAGGGGGTTGGACTGGATGATCTCCAGAGCTCCTTTCCAACCCTAACCAATCTGTGATTCTGTGATCAGAGCTGTTTTTCAAAATCTGTTCCTAGGAAATCGCTGCGAGAAGGAGGATGCACCTGAGGAGCAGGCCTAAGATGGAGGATTGAACAAACAAGTAGCTCTTACCTGAGGAATCGGCTATCCCATGGAACAACTTCTGAGAAAGATTCTGCAACATTACTAGGGGTCCGCCAAAACATACAATTACTTGCCATGTTCCAGTTAAAGCCTAAACTATCGAGTTGGCATTTCTTTTTAGAAGTGTATAAAGAAGCGGTAATGGGCCAAATCCGCAAGCCACTGTAAATCAACACGATTTGCTTGCCTCCGCTGGAACACCCGCTCTCTATTTCAGTTCAGGAGCTAACACACAGTATCTTAATATGCATTTAGGTTAATATTTGCACTTTGCAGGGCTAGGTAGATTGCACGGCTGGCACATATCAGACTAAATGTCACTTCCGAAAGCTAAGGGACCGAACCGGAAGCTGCCATTCAGAGGGACTACCTGACAACATGTGGAACCTCTCCGGAAAAGCCTTCCCACCTCAAGCAACTCCTTTTGATTCATCTTTCACATAGACAATACACGTTATATACACCGACACACCCCCCCGGCCTTTGCCTCCACAGATCCTGTGGTTGGCTAATTAAAGGAGGAGGTGTAACTATCAATCTAATCTGGCTTGTTCTCAAATTTACCATAATTTCCACACTTGAGAGGCTGGTGAAATGAAACAGCACTACTACACTTTCCCATTCATCAGCCGGAAGCAGAACAACTCCGAGAACCGGGCGAAAAATAATTAGGATGCGGGATCAGGTGTTGCGCGCGTGCATCTGTGCCTGTACAGGGGCACGCAGGCACATGAGCATTCACGGGAGGCAGCAGCAGTAGCACGGGGGGAGATGAGCACCACCAGTCATTTGACCTCGACAGGTGAATGCTTGCAGATGTACTCACAGCACACTTATTAGAAGAGGCCCAAATGCCCGAGAAAACTGCCGTCAGATTACGCCGGAAACAACAACGGCTTTTTAAACAACTACAGCCGCCAGAACGGTACCGGCGGCAGCACTGCAGGAGCTGCTCAGGAACCGCTGGGGCAACCCCAGCGCACCGGGTGCTCAGCGCGTGGCCCTGACCCCACCGCATGGCATGTCACCCTTGGGCAGGAAGCTTGACATTTTCTGGAAGCACCGGTGTCATTTCACGGGCTTTGCCGTCGCTTTGCGCTTGTGGGGTAACACTATAGAGTTTTTCAGAAAGTGTTGGAGCAACTTTGGTACCTTTTCCATTCAGGCACACTGGGAGTGAGGTGTGGGGCTGCTGCCAGGGGCTCTGCTCAGCACAGCATGGCTGGAGCTGGCCCAGGACCTCCTTCGAAAGACAGACTGGTCAGACACACAGCTATCCTGAATCATCAAGGATAATCCTATGTTCAAGTTCAAGTTCCTACCTTCCAGTTCAAGTTCAAGTTCCTACGTTCCAATTGGTGCCCGTTACCTCTTGTCCTGGATCATCAAAGATGATCCAGGACAAGAGGTAACGGGTACAAACTGGAACCTAGGAACTTCTATCAAAGCATGAGGAGGAACTTCTTTACTTTGAGGGTGGCAGAGCGCTGGAACAGGCTGCCCAGGGAGGCGGTAGAGTCTCCCACCCCAGAGACATTCAAAACCCGCCTGGAGGTCATCCTGTGCAACCTGCTGTAGGTGACCCTGCTCTGGCAGGGGGGTTGGACTGGATGATCTCCAGAGCTCCTTTCCAACCCTAACCAATCTGTGATTCTGTGATCAGAGCTGTTCTTCGAAATCTGTTCCTAGGAAATCGCTGCGAGAAGGAGGATGCACCTGAGGAGCAGGCCTAAG
Source organism: Vanellus vanellus (assembly GCF_965231255.1). NCBI lineage: Eukaryota > Metazoa > Chordata > Aves > Charadriiformes > Charadriidae > Vanellus > Vanellus vanellus. The sequence continues at coordinate 146,005 of NW_028128923.1, read as the reverse complement.
ATGGAGGATTGAACAAACAAGTAGCTCTTACCTGAGGAATCGGCTATCCCATGGAACAACTTCAGAGAAAGATTCTGCAACATTACTAGGGGTCCGCCAAAACATACAATTACTTGCCATGTTCCAGTTAAAGCCTAAACTATCGAGTTGGCATTTCTTTTTAAAAGTGTATAAAGAAGCGGTAATGGGCCAAATCCTCAAGCCACTGTAAATCAACACGATTTGCTTGCCTCCGCTGGAACACCCGCTCTCTATTTCAGTTCAGGAGCTAACACACAGTATGTTAATATGCATTTAGGTTAATATTTGCACTTTGCAGGGCTAGGTAGATTGCACGGCTGGCACATATCAGACTAAATGTCACTTCCGAAAGCTAAGGGACCGAACCGGAAGCTGCCATTCAGAGGGACTACCTGACAACATGTGGAACCTCTCCGGAAAAGCCTTCCCACCTCAAGCAACTCCTTTTGATTAATCTTTCACATAGACAATACACCTTATATACACCGACACACCCCCCCGGCCTTTGCCTCCACAGATCCTGTGGTTGGCTAATTAAAGGAGGAGGTGTAACTATCAATCTAATCTGGCTTGTTCTCAAATTTACCATAATTTCCACACTTGAGAGGCTGGTGAAATGAAACAGCACTACTACACTTTCCCATTCATCAGCCGGAAGCAGAACAACTCAGAGAACCGGGCGAAAAATAATTAGGATGCGGGATCAGGTGTTGCGCGCGTGCATCTGTGCCTGTACAGGGGCACGCAGGCACATGAGCATTCACGGGAGGCAGCAGCAGTAGCACGGGGGGAGATGAGCACCACCAGTCATTTGACCTCGACAGGTGAATGCTTGCAGATGTACTCACAGCACACTTATTAGAAGAGGCCCAAATGCCCGAGAAAACTGCCGTCAGATTACGCCGGAAACAACAACGGCTTTTTAAACAACTACAGCCGCCAGAACGGTACCGGCGGCAGCACTGCAGGAGCTGCTCAGGAACCGCTGGGGCAACCCCAGCGCACCGGGTGCTCAGCGCGTGGCCCTGACCCCACCGCATGGCATGTCACCCTTGGGCAGGAAGCTTGACATTTTCTGGAAGCACCGGTGTCATTTCACGGGCTTTGCCGTCGCTTTGCGCTTGTGGGGTAACACTATAGAGTTTTTCAGAAAGTGTTGGAGCAACTTTGGTACCTTTTCCATTCAGGCACACTGGGAGTGAGCTGTGGGGCTGCTGCCAGGGGCTCTGCTCAGCACAACATGGCTGGAGCTGGCCCAGGACCTCCTTCGAAAGACAGACTGGTCAGACACACAGCTATCCTGAATCATCAAGGATAATCCTATGTTCAAGTTCAAGTTCCTACCTTCCAGTTCAAGTTCAAGTTCCTACCTTCCAATTGGTGCCCGTTACCTCTTGTCCTGGATCATCAAAGATGATCCAGGACAAGAGGTAACGGGTACAAACTGGAACCTAGGAACTTCTATCAAAGCATGAGGAGGAACTTCTTTACTTTGAGGGTGGCAGAGCGCTGGAACAGGCTGCCCAGGGAGGCGGTAGAGTCTCCCACCCCAGAGACATTCAAAACCCGCCTGGAGGTCATCCTGTGCAACCTGCTGTAGGTGACCCTGCTCTGGCAGGGGGGTTGGACTGGATGATCTCCAGAGCTCCTTTCCAACCCTAACCAATCTGTGATTCTGTGATCAGAGCTGTTCTTCGAAATCTGTTCCTAGGAAATCGCTGCGAGAAGGAGGATGCACCTGAGGAGCAGGCCTAAGATGGAGGATTGAACAAACAAGTAGCTCTTACCTGAGGAATCGGCTATCCCATGGAACAACTTCTGAGAAAGATTCTGCAACATTACTAGGGGTCCGCCAAAACATACAATTACTTGCCATGTTCCAGTTAAAGCCTAAACTATCGAGTTGGCATTTCTTTTTAAAAGTGTATAAAGAAGCGGTAATGGGCCAAATCCGCAAGCCACTGTAAATCAACACGATTTGCTTGCCTCCGCTGGAACACCCGCTCTCTATTTCAGTTCAGGAGCTAACACACAGTATCTTAATATGCATTTAGGTTAATATTTGCACTTTGCAGGGCTAGGTAGATTGCACGGCTGGCACATATCAGACTAAATGTCACTTCCGAAAGCTAAGGGACCGAACCGGAAGCTGCCATTCAGAGGGACTACCTGACAACATGTGGAACCTCTCCGGAAAAGCCTTCCCACCTCAAGCAACTCCTTTTGATTAATCTTTCACATAGACAATACACGTTATATACACCGACACACCCCCCCGGCCTTTGCCTCCACAGATCCTGTGGTTGGCTAATTAAAGGAGGAGGTGTAACTATCAATCTAATCTGGCTTGTTCTCAAATTTACCATAATTTCCACACTTGAGAGGCTGGTGAAATGAAACAGCACTACTACACTTTCCCATTCATCAGCCGGAAGCAGAACAACTCCGAGAACCGGGCGAAAAATAATTAGGATGCGGGATCAGGTGTTGCGCGCGTGCATCTGTGCCTGTACAGGGGCACGCAGGCACATGAGCATTCACGGGAGGCAGCAGCAGTAGCACGGGGGGAGATGAGCACCACCAGTCATTTGACCTCGACAGGTGAATGCTTGCAGATGTACTCACAGCACACTTATTAGAAGAGGCCCAAATGCCCGAGAAAACTGCCGTCAGATTACGCCGGAAACAACAACGGCTTTTTAAACAACTACAGCCGCCAGAACGGTACCGGCGGCAGCACTGCAGGAGCTGCTCAGGAACCGCTGGGGCAACCCCAGCGCACCGGGTGCTCAGCGCGTGGCCCTGACCCCACCGCATGGCATGTCACCCTTGGGCAGGAAGCTTGGCATTTTCTGGAAGCACCGGTGTCATTTCACGGGCTTTGCCGTCGCTTTGCGCTTGTGGGGTAACACTATAGAGTTTTTCAGAAAGTGTTGGAGCAACTTTGGTACCTTTTCCATTCAGGCACACTGGGAGTGAGCTGTGGGGCTGCTGCCAGGGGCTCTGCTCAGCACAACATGGCTGGAGCTGGCCCAGGACCTCCTTCGAAAGACAGACTGGTCAGACACACAGCTATCCTGAATCATCAAGGATAATCCTATGTTCAAGTTCAAGTTCCTACCTTCCAGTTCAAGTTCAAGTTCCTACCTTCCAATTGGTGCCCGTTACCTCTTGTCCTGGATCATCAAAGATGATCCAGGACAAGAGGTAACGGGTACAAACTGGAACCTAGGAACTTCTATCAAAGCATGAGGAGGAACTTCTTTACTTTGAGGGTGGCAGAGCGCTGGAACAGGCTGCCCAGGGAGGCGGTAGAGTCTCCCACCCCAGAGACATTCAAAACCCGCCTGGAGGTCATCCTGTGCAACCTGCTGTAGGTGACCCTGCTCTGGCAGGGGGGTTGGACTGGATGATCTCCAGAGCTCCTTTCCAACCCTAACCAATCTGTGATTCTGTGATCAGAGCTGTTCTTCGAAATCTGTTCCTAGGAAATCGCTGCGAGAAGGAGGATGCACCTGAGGAGCAGGCCTAAGATGGAGGATTGAACAAACAAGTAGCTCTTACCTGAGGAATCGGCTATCCCATGGAACAACTTCTGAGAAAGATTCTGCAACATTACTAGGGGTCCGCCAAAACATACAATTACTTGCCATGTTCCAGTTAAAGCCTAAACTATCGAGTTGGCATTTCTTTTTAAAAGTGTATAAAGAAGCGGTAATGGGCCAAATCCGCAAGCCACTGTAAATCAACACGATTTGCTTGCCTCCGCTGGAACACCCGCTCTCTATTTCAGTTCAGGAGCTAACACACAGTATCTTAATATGCATTTAGGTTAATATTTGCACTTTGCAGGGCTAGGTAGATTGCACGGCTGGCACATATCAGACTAAATGTCACTTCCGAAAGCTAAGGGACCGAACCGGAAGCTGCCATTCAGAGGGACTACCTGACAACATGTGGAACCTCTCCGGAAAAGCCTTCCCACCTCAAGCAACTCCTTTTGATTAATCTTTCACATAGACAATACACGTTATATACACCGACACACCCCCCCGGCCTTTGCCTCCACAGATCCTGTGGTTGGCTAATTAAAGGAGGAGGTGTAACTATCAATCTAATCTGGCTTGTTCTCAAATTTACCATAATTTCCACACTTGAGAGGCTGGTGAAATGAAACAGCACTACTACACTTTCCCATTCATCAGCCGGAAGCAGAACAACTCCGAGAACCGGGCGAAAAATAATTAGGATGCGGGATCAGGTGTTGCGCGCGTGCATCTGTGCCTGTACAGGGGCACGCAGGCACATGAGCATTCACGGGAGGCAGCAGCAGTAGCACGGGGGCAGATGAGCACCACCAGTCATTTGACCTCGACAGGTGAATGCTTGCAGATGTACTCACAGCACACTTATTAGAAGAGGCCCAAATGCCCGAGAAAACTGCCGTCAGATTACGCCGGAAACAACAACGGCTTTTTAAACAACTACAGCCGCCAGAACGGTACCGGCGGCAGCACTGCAGGAGCTGCTCAGGAACCGCTGGGGCAACCCCAGCGCACCGGGTGCTCAGCGCGTGGCCCTGACCCCACCGCATGGCATGTCACCCTTGGGCAGGAAGCTTGGCATTTTCTGGAAGCACCGGTGTCATTTCACGGGCTTTGCCGTCGCTTTGCGCTTGTGGGGTAACACTATAGAGTTTTTCAGAAAGTGTTGGAGCAACTTTGGTACCTTTTCCATTCAGGCACACTGGGAGTGAGCTGTGGGGCTGCTGCCAGGGGCTCTGCTCAGCACAGCATGGCTGGAGCTGGCCCAGGACCTCCTTCGAAAGACAGACTGGTCAGACACACAGCTATCCTGAATCATCAAGGATAATCCTATGTTCAAGTTCAAGTTCCTACCTTCCAGTTCAAGTTCAAGTTCCTACGTTCCAATTGGTGCCCGTTACCTCTTGTCCTGGATCATCAAAGATGATCCAGGACAAGAGGTAACGGGTACCAACTGGAACGTAGGAACTTCTATCAAAGCATGAGGAGGAACTTCTTTACTTTGAGGGTGGCAGAGCGCTGGAACAGGCTGCCCAGGGAGGCGGTAGAGTCTCCCACCCCAGAGACATTCAAAACCCGCATGGAGGTCATCCTGTGCAACCTGCTGTAGGTGACCCTGCTCTGGCAGGGGGTTGGACTGGATGATCTCCAGAGCTCCTTTCCAACCCTAACCAATCTGTGATTCTGTGATCAGAGCTGTTCTTCGAAATCTGTTCCTAGGAAATCGCTGCGAGAAGGAGGATGCACCTGAGGAGCAGGCCTAAGATGGAGGATTGAACAAACAAGTAGCTCTTACCTGAGGAATCGGCTATCCCATGGAACAACTTCTGAGAAAGATTCTGCAACATTACTAGGGGTCCGCCAAAACATACAACTACTTGCCATGTTCCAGTTAAAGCCTAAACTATCGAGTTGGCATTTCTTTTTAAAAGTGTATAAAGAAGCGGTAATGGGCCAAATCCTCAAGCCACTGTAAATCAACACGATTGGCTTGCCTCCGCTGGAACACCCGCTCTCTATTTCAGATCAGGAGCTAACACACTGTATCTTAATATGCATTTAGGTTAATATTTGCACTTTGCAGGGCTAGGTAGATTGCACGGCTGGCACATATCAGACTAAATGTCACTTCCGAAAGCTAAGGGACCGAACCGGAAGCTGCCATTCAGAGGGACTACCTGACAACATGTGGAACCTCTCCGGAAAAGCCTTCCCACCTCAAGCAACTCCTTTTGATTCATCTTTCACATAGACAATACACGTTATATACACCGACACACCCCCCCGGCCTTTGCCTCCACAGATCCTGTGGTTGGCTAATTAAAGGAGGAGGTGTAACTATCAATCTAATCTGGCTTGTTCTCAAATTTACCATAATTTCCACACTTGAGAGGCTGGTGAAATGAAACAGCACTACTACACTTTCCCATTCATCAGCCGGAAGCAGAACAACTCAGAGAACCGGGCGAAAAATAATTAGGATGCGGGATCAGGTGTTGCGCGCGTGCATCTGTGCCTGTACAGGGGCACGCAGGCACATGAGCATTCACGGGAGGCAGCAGCAGTAGCACGGGGGGAGATGAGCACCACCAGTCATTTGACCTCGACAGGTGAATGCTTGCAGATGTACTCACAGCACACTTATTAGAAGAGGCCCAAATGCCCGAGAAAACTGCCGTCAGATTACGCCGGAAACAACAACGGCTTTTTAAACAACTACAGCCGCCAGAACGGTACCGGCGGCAGCACTGCAGGAGCTGCTCAGGAACCGCTGGGGCAACCCCAGCGCACCGGGTGCTCAGCGCGTGGCCCTGACCCCACCGCATGGCATGTCACCCTTGGGCAGGAAGCTTGGCATTTTCTGGAAGCACCGGTGTCATTTCACGGGCTTTGCCGTCGCTTTGCGCTTGTGGGGTAACACTATCGAGTTTTTCAGAAAGTGTTGGAGCAACTTTGGTACCTTTTCCATTCAGGCACACTGGGAGTGAGCTGTGGGGCTGCTGCCAGGGGCTCTGCTCAGCACAGCATGGCTGGAGCTGGCCCAGGACCTCCTTCGAAAGACAGACTGGTCAGACACACAGCTATCCTGAATCATCAAGGATAATCCTATGTTCAAGTTCAAGTTCCTACCTTCCAGTTCAAGTTCAAGTTCCTACGTTCCAATTGGTGCCCGTTACCTCTTGTCCTGGATCATCAAAGATGATCCAGGACAAGAGGTAACGGGTACAAACTGGAACCTAGGAACTTCTATCAAAGCATGAGGAGGAACTTCTTTACTTTGAGGGTGGCAGAGCGCTGGAACAGGCTGCCCAGGGAGGCGGTAGAGTCTCCCACCCCAGAGACATTCAAAACCCGCCTGGAGGTCATCCTGTGCAACCTGCTGTAGGTGACCCTGCTCTGGCAGGGGGGTTGGACTGGATGATCTCCAGAGCTCCTTTCCAACCCTAACCAATCTGTGATTCTGTGATCAGAGCTGTTCTTCGAAATCTGTTCCTAGGAAATCGCTGCGAGAAGGAGGATGCACCTGAGGAGCAGGCCTAAGATGGAGGATTGAACAAAGAAGTAGCTCTTACCTGAGGAATCGGCTATCCCATGGAACAACTTCAGAGAAAGATTCTGCAACATTACTAGGGGTCCGCCAAAACATACAATTACTTGCCATGTTCCAGTTAAAGCCTAAACTATCGAGTTGGCATTTCTTTTTAAAAGTGTATAAAGAAGCGGTAATGGGCCAAATCCTCAAGCCACTGTAAATCAACACGATTTGCTTGCCTCCGCTGGAACACCCGCTCTCTATTTCAGTTCAGGAGCTAACACACAGTATCTTAATATGCATTTAGGTTAATATTTGCACTTTGCAGGGCTAGGTAGATTGCACGGCTGGCACATATCAGACTAAATGTCACTTCCGAAAGCTAAGGGACCGAACCGGAAGCTGCCATTCAGAGGGACTACCTGACAACATGTGGAACCTCTCCGGAAAAGCCTTCCCACCTCAAGCAACTCCTTTTGATTAATCTTTCACATAGACAATACACCTTATATACACCGACACACCCCCCCGGCCTTTGCCTCCACAGATCCTGTGGTTGGCTAATTAAAGGAGGAGGTGTAACTATCAATCTAATCTGGCTTGTTCTCAAATTTACCATAATTTCCACACTTGAGAGGCTGGTGAAATGAAACAGCACTACTACACTTTCCCATTCATCAGCCGGAAGCAGAACAACTCCGAGAACCGGGCGAAAAATAATTAGGATGCGGGATCAGGTGTTGCGCGCGTGCATCTGTGCCTGTACAGGGGCACGCAGGCACATGAGCATTCACGGGAGGCAGCAGCAGTAGCACGGGGGCAGATGAGCACCACCAGTCATTTGACCTCGACAGGTGAATGCTTGCAGATGTACTCACAGCACACTTATTAGAAGAGGCCCAAATGCCCGAGAAAACTGCCGTCAGATTACGCCGGAAACAACAACGGCTTTTTAAACAACTACAGCCGCCAGAACGGTACCGGCGGCAGCACTGCAGGAGCTGCTCAGGAACCGCTGGGGCAACCCCAGCGCACCGGGTGCTCAGCGCGTGGCCCTGACCCCACCGCATGGCATGTCACCCTTGGGCAGGAAGCTTGGCATTTTCTGGAAGCACCGGTGTCATTTCACGGGCTTTGCCGTCGCTTTGCGCTTGTGGGGTAACACTATAGAGTTTTTCAGAAAGTGTTGGAGCAACTTTGGTACCTTTTCCATTCAGGCACACTGGGAGTGAGCTGTGGGGCTGCTGCCAGGGGCTCTGCTCAGCACAGCATGGCTGGAGCTGGCCCAGGACCTCCTTCGAAAGACAGACTGGTCAGACACACAGCTATCCTGAATCATCAAGGATAATCCTATGTTCAAGTTCAAGTTCCTACCTTCCAGTTCAAGTTCAAGTTCCTACGTTCCAATTGGTGCCTGTTACCTCTTGTCCTGGATCATCAAAGATGATCCAGGACAAGAGGTAACGGGTACCAACTGGAACGTAGGAACTTCTATCAAAGCATGAGGAGGAACTTCTTTACTTTGAGGGTGGCAGAGCGCTGGAACAGGCTGCCCAGGGAGGCGGTAGAGTCTCCCACCCCAGAGACATTCAAAACCCGCATGGAGGTCATCCTGTGCAACCTGCTGTAGGTGACCCTGCTCTGGCAGGGGGTTGGACTGGATGATCTCCAGAGCTCCTTTCCAACCCTAACCAATCTGTGATTCTGTGATCAGAGCTGTTCTTCGAAATCTGTTCCTAGGAAATCGCTGCGAGAAGGAGGATGCACCTGAGGAGCAGGCCTAAGATGGAGGATTGAACAAACAAGTAGCTCTTACCTGAGGAATCGGCTATCCCATGGAACAACTTCTGAGAAAGATTCTGCAACATTACTAGGGGTCCGCCAAAACATACAACTACTTGCCATGTTCCAGTTAAAGCCTAAACTATCGAGTTGGCATTTCTTTTTAAAAGTGTATAAAGAAGCGGTAATGGGCCAAATCCTCAAGCCACTGTAAATCAACACGATTGGCTTGCCTCCGCTGGAACACCCGCTCTCTATTTCAGATCAGGAGCTAACACACTGTATCTTAATATGCATTTAGGTTAATATTTGCACTTTGCAGGGCTAGGTAGATTGCACGGCTGGCACATATCAGACTAAATGTCACTTCCGAAAGCTAAGGGACCGAACCGGAAGCTGCCATTCAGAGGGACTACCTGACAACATGTGGAACCTCTCCGGAAAAGCCTTCCCACCTCAAGCAACTCCTTTTGATTAATCTTTCACATAGACAATACACGTTATATACACCGACACACCCCCCCGGCCTTTGCCTCCACAGATCCTGTGGTTGGCTAATTAAAGGAGGAGGTGTAACTATCAATCTAATCTGGCTTGTTCTCAAATTTACCATAATTTCCACACTTGAGAGGCTGGTGAAATGAAACAGCACTACTACACTTTCCCATTCATCAGCCGGAAGCAGAACAACTCAGAGAACCGGGCGAAAAATAATTAGGATGCGGGATCAGGTGTTGCGCGCGTGCATCTGTGCCTGTACAGGGGCACGCAGGCACATGAGCATTCACGGGAGGCAGCAGCAGTAGCACGGGGGCAGATGAGCACCACCAGTCATTTGACCTCGACAGGTGAATGCTTGCAGATGTACTCACAGCACACTTATTAGAAGAGGCCCAAATGCCCGAGAAAACTGCCGTCAGATTACGCCGGAAACAACAACGGCTTTTTAAACAACTACAGCCGCCAGAACGGTACCGGCGGCAGCACTGCAGGAGCTGCTCAGGAACCGCTGGGGCAACCCCAGCGCACCGGGTGCTCAGCGCGTGGCCCTGACCCCACCGCATGGCATGTCACCCTTGGGCAGGAAGCTTGGCATTTTCTGGAAGCACCGGTGTCATTTCACGGCCTTTGCCGTCGCTTTGCGCTTGTGGGGTAACACTATCGAGTTTTTCAGAAAGTGTTGGAGCAACTTTGGTACCTTTTCCATTCAGGCACACTGGGAGTGAGCTGTGGGGCTGCTGCCAGGGGCTCTGCTCAGCACAGCATGGCTGGAGCTGGCCCAGGACCTCCTTCGAAAGACAGACTGGTCAGACACACAGCTATCCTGAATCATCAAGGATAATCCTATGTTCAAGTTCAAGTTCCTACGTTCCAGTTCAAGTTCAAGTTCCTACGTTCCAATTGGTGCCCGTTACCTCTTGTCCTGGATCATCAAAGATGATCCAGGACAAGAGGTAACGGGTACCAACTGGAACGTAGGAACTTCTATCAAAGCATGAGGAGGAACTTCTTTACTTTGAGGGTGGCAGAGCGCTGGAACAGGCTGCCCAGGGAGGCGGTAGAGTCTCCCACCCCAGAGACATTCAAAACCCGCATGGAGGTCATCCTGTGCAACCTGCTGTAGGTGACCCTGCTCTGGCAGGGGGTTGGACTGGATGATCTCCAGAGCTCCTTTCCAACCCTAACCAATCTGTGATTCTGTGATCAGAGCTGTTCTTCGAAATCTGTTCCTAGGAAATTGCTGCGAGAAGGAGGATGCACCTGAGGAGCAGGCCTAAGATGGAGGATTGAACAAACAAGTAGCTCTTACCTGAGGAATCGGCTATCCCATGGAACAACTTCTGAGAAAGATTCTGCAACATTACTAGGGGTCCGCCAAAACATACAACTACTTGCCATGTTCCAGTTAAAGCCTAAACTATCGAGTTGGCATTTCTTTTTAAAAGTGTATAAAGAAGCGGTAATGGGCCAAATCCTCAAGCCACTGTAAATCAACACGATTGGCTTGCCTCCGCTGGAACACCCACTCTCTATTTCAGTTCAGGAGCTAACACACAGTATCTTAATATGCATTTAGGTTAATATTTGCACTTTGCAGGGCTAGGTAGATTGCACGGCTGGCACATATCAGACTAAATGTCACTTCCGAAAGCTAAGGGACCGAACCGGAAGCTGCCATTCAGAGGGACTACCTGACAACATGTGGAACCTCTCCGGAAAAGCCTTCCCACCTCAAGCAACTCCTTTTGATTAATCTTTCACATAGACAATACACGTTATACACACCGACACACCCCCCCGGCCTTTGCCTCCACAGATCCTGTGGTTGGCTAATTAAAGGAGGAGGTGTAACTATCAATCTAATCTGGCTTGTTCTCAAATTTACCATAATTTCCACACTTGAGAGGCTGGTGAAATGAAACAGCACTACTACACTTTCCCATTCATCAGCCGGAAGCAGAACAACTCAGAGAACCGGGCGAAAAATAATTAGGATGCGGGATCAGGTGTTGCGCGCGTGCATCTGTGCCTGTACAGGGGCACGCAGGCACATGAGCATTCACGGGAGGCAGCAGCAGTAGCACGGGGGCAGATGAGCACCACCAGTCATTTGACCTCGACAGGTGAATGCTTGCAGATGTACTCACAGCACACTTATTAGAAGAGGCCCAAATGCCCGAGAAAACTGCCGTCAGATTACGCCGGAAACAACAACGGCTTTTTAAACAACTACAGCCGCCAGAACGGTACCGGCGGCAGCACTGCAGGAGCTGCTCAGGAACCGCTGGGGCAACCCCAGCGCACCGGGTGCTCAGCGCGTGGCCCTGACCCCACCGCATGGCATGTCACCCTTGGGCAGGAAGCTTGGCATTTTCTGGAAGCACCGGTGTCATTTCACGGCCTTTGCCGTCGCTTTGCGCTTGTGGGGTAACACTATCGAGTTTTTCAGAAAGTGTTGGAGCAACTTTGGTACCTTTTCCATTCAGGCACACTGGGAGTGAGCTGTGGGGCTGCTGCCAGGGGCTCTGCTCAGCACAGCATGGCTGGAGCTGGCCCAGGACCTCCTTCGAAAGACAGACTGGTCAGACACACAGCTATCCTGAATCATCAAGGATAATCCTATGTTCAAGTTCAAGTTCCTACGTTCCAGTTCAAGTTCAAGTTCCTACGTTCCAATTGGTGCCCGTTACCTCTTGTCCTGGATCATCAAAGATGATCCAGGACAAGAGGTAACGGGTACCAACTGGAACGTAGGAACTTCTATCAAAGCATGAGGAGGAACTTCTTTACTTTGAGGGTGGCAGAGCGCTGGAACAGGCTGCCCAGGGAGGCGGTAGAGTCTCCCACCCCAGAGACATTCAAAACCCGCATGGAGGTCATCCTGTGCAACCTGCTGTAGGTGACCCTGCTCTGGCAGGGGGTTGGACTGGATGATCTCCAGAGCTCCTTTCCAACCCTAACCAATCTGTGATTCTGTGATCAGAGCTGTTCTTCGAAATCTGTTCCTAGGAAATCGCTGCGAGAAGGAGGATGCACCTGAGGAGCAGGCCTAAGATGGAGGATTGAACAAACAAGTAGCTCTTACCTGAGGAATCGGCTATCCCATGGAACAACTTCTGAGAAAGATTCTGCAACATTACTAGGGGTCCGCCAAAACATACAACTACTTGCCATGTTCCAGTTAAAGCCTAAACTATCGAGTTGGCATTTCTTTTTAAAAGTGTATAAAGAAGCGGTAATGGGCCAAATCCTCAAGCCACTGTAAATCAACACGATTGGCTTGCCTCCGCTGGAACACCCACTCTCTATTTCAGTTCAGGAGCTAACACACAGTATCTTAATATGCATTTAGGTTAATATTTGCACTTTGCAGGGCTAGGTAGATTGCACGGCTGGCACATATCAGACTAAATGTCACTTCCGAAAGCTAAGGGACCGAACCGGAAGCTGCCATTCAGAGGGACTACCTGACAACATGTGGAACCTCTCCGGAAAAGCCTTCCCACCTCAAGCAACTCCTTTTGATTAATCTTTCACATAGACAATACACGTTATACACACCGACACACCCCCCCGGCCTTTGCCTCCACAGATCCTGTGGTTGGCTAATTAAAGGAGGAGGTGTAACTATCAATCTAATCTGGCTTGTTCTCAAATTTACCATAATTTCCACACTTGAGAGGCTGGTGAAATGAAACAGCACTACTACACTTTCCCATTCATCAGCCGGAAGCAGAACAACTCAGAGAACCGGGCGAAAAATAATTAGGATGCGGGATCAGGTGTTGCGCGCGTGCATCTGTGCCTGTACAGGGGCACGCAGGCACGTGAGCATTCACGGGAGGCAGCAGCAGTAGCACGGGGGCAGATGAGCACCACCAGTCATTTGACCTCGACAGGTGAATGCTTGCAGATGTACTCACAGCACACTTATTAGAAGAGGCCCAAATGCCCGAGAAAACTGCCGTCAGATTACGCCGGAAACAACAACGGCTTTTTAAACAACTACAGCCGCCAGAACGGTACCGGCGGCAGCACTGCAGGAGCTGCTCAGGAACCGCTGGGGCAACCCCAGCGCACCGGGTGCTCAGCGCATGGCCCTGACCCCACCGCATGGCATGTCACCCTTGGGCAGGAAGCTTGGCATTTTCTGGAAGCACCGGTGTCATTTCACGGGCTTTGCCGTCGCTTTGCGCTTGTGGGGTAACACTATAGAGTTTTTCAGAAAGTGTTGGAGCAACTTTGGTACCTTTTCCATTCAGGCACACTGGGAGTGAGCTGTGGGGCTGCTGCCAGGGGCTCTGCTCAGCACAGCATGGCTGGAGCTGGCCCAGGACCTCCTTCGAAAGACAGACTGGTCAGACACAACGCTATCCTGAATCATCAAGGATAATCCTATGTTCAAGTTCAAGTTCCTACCTTCCAGTTCAAGTTCAAGTTCCTACCTTCCAATTGGTGCCCGTTACCTCTTGTCCTGGATCATCAAAGATGATCCAGGACAAGAGGTAACGGGTACAAACTGGAACCTAGGAACTTCTATCAAAGCATGAGGAGGAACTTCTTTACTTTGAGGGTGGCAGAGCGCTGGAACAGGCTGCCCAGGGAGGCGGTAGAGTCTCCCACCCCAGAGACATTCAAAACCCGCCTGGAGGTCATCCTGTGCAACCTGCTGTAGGTGACTCTGCTCTGGCAGGGGGGTTGGACTGGATGATCTCCAGAGCTCCTTTCCAACCCTAACCAATCTGTGATTCTGTGATCAGAGCTGTTCTTCGAAATCTGTTCCTAGGAAATCGCTGCGAGAAGGAGGATGCACCTGAGGAGCAGGCCTAAGATGGAGGATTGAACAAACAAGTAGCTCTTACCTGAGGAATCGGCTATCCCATGGAACAACTTCTGAGAAAGATTCTGCAACATTACTAGGGGTCCGCCAAAACATACAATTACTTGCCATGTTCCAGTTAAAGCCTAAACTATCGAGTTGGCATTTCTTTTTAAAAGTGTATAAAGAAGCGGTAATGGGCCAAATCCTCAAGCCACTCTAAATCAACACGATTTGCTTGCCTCCGCTGGAACACCCGCTCTCTATTGCAGTTCAGGAGCTAACACACAGTATCTTAATATGCATTTAGGTTAATATTTGCACTTTGCAGGGCTAGGTAGATTGCACGGCTGGCACATATCAGACTAAATGTCACTTCCGAAAGCTAAGGGACTGAACCGGAAGCTGCCATTCAGAGGGACTACCTGACAACATGTGGAACCTCTCCGGAAAAGCCTTCCCACCTCAAGCAACTCCTTTTGATTAATCTTTCACATAGACAATACACCTTATATACACCGACACACCCCCCCGGCCTTTGCCTCCACAGATCCTGTGGTTGGCTAATTAAAGGAGGAGGTGTAACTATCAATCTAATCTGGCTTGTTCTCAAATTTACCATAATTTCCACACTTGAGAGGCTGGTGAAATGAAACAGCACTACTACACTTTCCCATTCATCAGCCGGAAGCAGAACAACTCAGAGAACCGGGCGAAAAATAATTAGGATGCGGGATCAGGTGTTGCGCGCGTGCATCTGTGCCTGTACAGGGGCACGCAGGCACATGAGCATTCACGGGAGGCAGCAGCAGTAGCACGGGGGCAGATGAGCACCACCAGTCATTTGACCTCGACAGGTGAATGCTTGCAGATGTACTCACTACACACTTATTAGAAGAGGCCCAAATGCCCGAGAAAACTGCCGTCAGATTACGCCGGAAACAACAACGGCTTTTTAAACAACTACAGCCGCCAGAACGGTACCGGCGGCAGCACTGCAGGAGCTGCTCAGGAACCGCTGGGGCAACTCCAGCGCACCGGGTGCTCAGCGCATGGCCCTGACCCCACCGCATGGCATGTCACCCTTGGGCAGGAAGCTTGGCATTTTCTGGAAGCACCGGTGTCATTTCACGGGCTTTGCCGTCGCTTTGCGCTTGTGGGGTAACACTATAGAGTTTTTCAGAAAGTGTTGGAGCAACTTTGGTACCTTTTCCATTCAGGCACACTGGGAGTGAGCTGTGGGGCTGCTGCCAGGGGCTCTGCTCAGCACAGCATGGCTGGAGCTGGCCCAGGACCTCCTTCGAAAGACAGACTGGTCAGACACACAGCTATCCTGAATCATCAAGGATAATCCTATGTTCAAGTTCAAGTTCCTACCTTCCAGTTCAAGTTCAAGTTCCTACGTTCCAATTGGTGCCCGTTACCTCTTGTCCTGGATCATCAAAGATGATCCAGGACAAGAGGTAACGGGTACAAACTGGAACCTAGGAACTTCTATCAAAGCATGAGGAGGAACTTCTTTACTTTGAGGGTGGCAGAGCGCTGGAACAGGCTGCCCAGGGAGGCGGTAGAGTCTCCCACCCCAGAGACATTCAAAACCCGCCTGGAGGTCATCCTGTGCAACCTGCTGTAGGTGACTCTGCTCTGGCAGGGGGGTTGGACTGGATGATCTCCAGAGCTCCTTTCCAACCCTAACCAATCTGTGATTCTGTGATCAGAGCTGTTCTTCGAAATCTGTTCCTAGGAAATCGCTGCGAGAAGGAGGATGCACCTGAGGAGCAGGCCTAAGATGGAGGATTGAACAAACAAGTAGCTCTTACCTGAGGAATCGGCTATCCCATGGAACAACTTCTGAGAAAGATTCTGCAACATTACTAGGGGTCCGCCAAAACATACAATTACTTGCCATGTTCCAGTTAAAGCCTAAACTATCGAGTTGGCATTTCTTTTTAAAAGTGTATAAAGAAGCGGTAATGGGCCAAATCCTCAAGCCACTCTAAATCAACACGATTTGCTTGCCTCCGCTGGAACACCCGCTCTCTATTGCAGTTCAGGAGCTAACACACAGTATCTTAATATGCATTTAGGTTAATATTTGCACTTTGCAGGGCTAGGTAGATTGCACGGCTGGCACATATCAGACTAAATGTCACTTCCGAAAGCTAAGGGACTGAACCGGAAGCTGCCATTCAGAGGGACTACCTGACAACATGTGGAACCTCTCCGGAAAAGCCTTCCCACCTCAAGCAACTCCTTTTGATTAATCTTTCACATAGACAATACACCTTATATACACCGACACACCCCCCCGGCCTTTGCCTCCACAGATCCTGTGGTTGGCTAATTAAAGGAGGAGGTGTAACTATCAATCTAATCTGGCTTGTTCTCAAATTTACCATAATTTCCACACTTGAGAGGCTGGTGAAATGAAACAGCACTACTACACTTTCCCATTCATCAGCCGGAAGCAGAACAACTCAGAGAACCGGGCGAAAAATAATTAGGATGCGGGATCAGGTGTTGCGCGCGTGCATCTGTGCCTGTACAGGGGCACGCAGGCACATGAGCATTCACGGGAGGCAGCAGCAGTAGCACGGGGGCAGATGAGCACCACCAGTCATTTGACCTCGACAGGTGAATGCTTGCAGATGTACTCACTACACACTTATTAGAAGAGGCCCAAATGCCCGAGAAAACTGCCGTCAGATTACGCCGGAAACAACAACGGCTTTTTAAACAACTACAGCCGCCAGAATGGTACCGGCGGCAGCACTGCAGGAGCTGCTCAGGAACCGCTGGGGCAACTCCAGCGCACCGGGTGCTCAGCACGTGGCCCTGACCCCACCGCATGGCATGTCACCCTTGGGCAGGAAGCTTGACATTTTCTGGAAGCACCGGTGTCATTTCACGGGCTTTGCCGTCGCTTTGCGCTTGTGGGGTAACACTATAGAGTTTTTCAGAAAGTGTTGGAGCAACTTTGGTACCTTTTCCATTCAGGCAGACTGGGAGTGAGCTGTGGGGCTGCTGCCAGGGGCTCTGCTCAGCACAGCATGGCTGGAGCTGGCCCAGGACCTCCTTCGAAAGACAGACTGGTCAGACACACAGCTATCCTGAATCATCAAGGATAATCCTATGTTCAAGTTCAAGTTCCTACCTTCCAGTTCAAGTTCAAGTTCCTACGTTCCAATTGGTGCCCGTTACCTCTTGTCCTGGATCATCAAAGATGATCCAGGACAAGAGGTAACGGGTACAAACTGGAACCTAGGAACTTCTATCAAAGCATGAGGAGGAACTTCTTTACTTTGAGGGTGGCAGAGCGCTGGAACAGGCTGCCCAGGGAGGCGGTAGAGTCTCCCACCCCAGAGACATTCAAAACCCGCATGGAGGTCATCCTGTGCAACCTGCTGTAGGTGACTCTGCTCTGGCAGGGGGGTTGGACTGGATGATCTCCAGAGCTCCTTTCCAACCCTAACCAATCTGTGATTCTGTGATCAGAGCTGTTCTTCGAAATCTGTTCCTAGGAAATCGCTGCGAGAAGGAGGATGCACCTGAGGAGCAGGCCTAAGATGGAGGATTGAACAAACAAGTAGCTCTTACCTGAGGAATCGGCTATCCCATGGAACAACTTCTGAGAAAGATTCTGCAATATTACTAGGGGTCCGCCAAAACATACAATTACTTGCCATGTTCCAGTTAAAGCCTAAACTATCGAGTTGGCATTTCTTTTTAAAAGTGTATAAAGAAGCGGTAATGGGCCAAATCCTCAAGCCACTGTAAATCAACACGATTTGCTTGCCTCCGCTGGAACACCCGCTCTCTATTTCAGTTCAGGAGCTAACACACAGTATCTTAATATGCATTTAGGTTAATATTTGCACTTTGCAGGGCTAGGTAGATTGCACGGCTGGCACATATCAGACTAAATGTCACTTCCGAAAGCTAAGGGACCGAACCGGAAGCTGCCATTCAGAGGGACTACCTGACAACATGTGGAACCTCTCCGGAAAAGCCTTCCCACCTCAAGCAACTCCTTTTGATTAATCTTTCACATAGACAATACACCTTATATACACCGACACACCCCCCCGGCCTTTGCCTCCACAGATCCTGTGGTTGGCTAATTAAAGGAGGAGGTGTAACTATCAATCTAATCTGGCTTGTTCTCAAATTTACCATAATTTCCACACTTGAGAGGCTGGTGAAATGAAACAGCACTACTACACTTTCCCATTCATCAGCCGGAAGCAGAACAACTCCGAGAACCGGGCGAAAAATAATTAGGAAGCGGGATCAGGTGTTGCGCGCGTGCATCTGTGCCTGTACAGGGGCACGCAGGCACATGAGCATTCACGGGAGGCAGCAGCAGTAGCACGGGGGGAGATGAGCACCACCAGTCATTTGACCTCGACAGGTGAATGCTCTCAGATGTACTCACAGCACACTTATTAGAAGAGGCCCAAATGCCCGAGAAAACTGCCGTCAGATTACGCCGGAAACAACAACGGCTTTTTAAACAACTACAGCCGCCAGAACGGTACCGGCGGCAGCACTGCAGGAGCTGCTCAGGAACCGCTGGGGCAACCCCAGCGCACCGGGTGCTCAGCGCGTGGCCCTGACCCCACCGCATGGCATGTCACCCTTGGGCAGGAAGCTTGACATTTTCTGGAAGCACCGGTGTCATTTCACGGGCTTTGCCGTCGCTTTGCGCTTGTGGGGTAACACTATAGAGTTTTTCAGAAAGTGTTGGAGCAACTTTGGTACCTTTTCCATTCAGGCACACTGGGAGTGAGCTGTGGGGCTGCTGCCAGGGGCTCTGCTCAGCACAGCATGGCTGGAGCTGGCCCAGGACCTC
This sequence comes from Vanellus vanellus, assembly GCF_965231255.1. Classification (NCBI taxonomy): domain Eukaryota; kingdom Metazoa; phylum Chordata; class Aves; order Charadriiformes; family Charadriidae; genus Vanellus; species Vanellus vanellus. The sequence goes on along the minus strand of NW_028128923.1, from coordinate 126,953 downwards.
CTTCGAAAGACAGACTGGTCAGACACACAGCTATCCTGAATCATCAAGGATAATCCTATGTTCAAGTTCCTACGTTCCAGTTCAAGTTCAAGTTCCTACGTTCCAATTGGTGCCCGTTACCTCTTGTCCTGGATCATCAAAGATGATCCAGGACAAGAGGTAACGGGTACAAACTGGAACCTAGGAACTTCTATCAAAGCATGAGGAGGAACTTCTTTACTTTGAGGGTGGCAGAGCGCTGGAACAGGCTGCCCAGGGAGGCAGTAGAGTCTCCCACCCCAGAGACATTCAAAACCCGCCTGGAGGTCATCCGGTGCAACCTGCTGTAGGTGACCCTGCTCTGGCAGGGGGGTTGGACTGGATGATCTCCAGAGCTCCTTTCCAACCCTAACCAATCTGTGATTCTGTGATCAGAGCTGTTCTTCGAAATCTGTTCCTAGGAAATCGCTGCGAGAAGGAGGATGCACCTGAGGAGCAGGCCTAAGATGGAGGATTGAACAAACAAGTAGCTCTTACCTGAGGAATCGGCTATCCCATGGAACAACTTCAGAGAAAGATTCTGCAACATTACTAGGGGTCCGCCAAAACATACAATTACTTGCCATGTTCCAGTTAAAGCCTAAACTATCGAGTTGGCATTTCTTTTTAAAAGTGTATAAAGAAGCGGTAATGGGCCAAATCCTCAAGCCACTGTAAATCAACACGATTTGCTTGCCTCCGCTGGAACACCCGCTCTCTATTTCAGTTCAGGAGCTAACACACAGTATCTTAATATGCATTTAGGTTAATATTTGCACTTTGCAGGGCTAGGTAGATTGCACGGCTGGCACATATCAGACTAAATGTCACTTCCGAAAGCTAAGGGACCGAACCGGAAGCTGCCATTCAGAGGGACTACCTGACAACATGTGGAACCTCTCCGGAAAAGCCTTCCCACCTCAAGCAACTCCTTTTGATTAATCTTTCACATAGACAATACACGTTATACACACCGACACACCCCCCCGGCCTTTGCCTCCACAGATCCTGTGGTTGGCTAATTAAAGGAGGAGGTGTAACTATCAATCTAATCTGGCTTGTTCTCAAATTTACCATAATTTCCACACTTGAGAGGCTGGTGAAATGAAACAGCACTACTACACTTTCCCATTCATCAGCCGGAAGCAGAACAACTCAGAGAACCGGGCGAAAAATAATTAGGATGCGGGATCAGGTGTTGCGCGCGTGCATCTGTGCCTGTACAGGGGCACGCAGGCACATGAGCATTCACGGGAGGCAGCAGCAGTAGCACGGGGGGAGATGAGCACCACCAGTCATTTGACCTCGACAGGTGAATGCTTGCAGATGTACTCACAGCACACTTATTAGAAGAGGCCCAAATGCCCGAGAAAACTGCCGTCAGATTATGCCGGAAACAACAACGGCTTTTTAAACAACTACAGCCGCCAGAACGGTACCGGCGGCAGCACTGCAGGAGCTGCTCAGGAACCACTGGGGCAACCCCAGCGCACCGGGTGCTCAGCGCGTGGCCCTGACCCCACCGCATGGCATGTCACCCTTGGGCAGGAAGCTTGACATTTTCTGGAAGCACCGGTGTCATTTCACGGGCTTTGCCGTCGCTTTGCGCTTGTGGGGTAACACTATAGAGTTTTTCAGAAAGTGTTGGAGCAACTTTGGTACCTTTTCCATTCAGGCACACTGGGAGTGAGCTGTGGGGCTGCTGCCAGGGGCTCTGCTCAGCACAGCATGGCTGGAGCTGGCCCAGGACCTCCTTCGAAAGACAGACTGGTCAGACACACAGCTATCCTGAATCATCAAGGATAATCCTATGTTCAAGTTCCTACGTTCCAGTTCAAGTTCAAGTTCCTACGTTCCAATTGGTGCCCGTTACCTCTTGTCCTGGATCATCAAAGATGATCCAGGACAAGAGGTAACGGGTACAAACTGGAACGTAGGAACTTCTATCAAAACATGAGGAGGAACTTCTTTACTTTGAGGGTGGCAGAGCGCTGGAACAGGCTGCCCAGGGAGGCAGTAGAGTCTCCCACCCCAGAGACATTCAAAACCCGCCTGGAGGTCATCCGGTGCAACCTGCTGTAGGTGACCCTGCTCTGGCAGGGGGGTTGGGCTGGATGATCTCCAGAGCTCCTTTCCAACCCTAACTAATCTGTGATTCTGTGATCAGAGCTGTTCTTCGAAATCTGTTCCTAGGAAATCGCTGCGAGAAGGAGGATGCACCTGAGGAGCAGGCCTAAGATGGAGGATTGAACAAACAAGTAGCTCTTACCTGAGGAATCGGCTATCCCATGGAACAACTTCTGAGAAAGATTCTGCAACATTACTAGGGGTCCGCCAAAACATACAATTACTTGCCATGTTCCAGTTAAAGCCTAAACTATCGAGTTGGCATTTCTTTTTAAAAGTGTATAAAGAAGCGGTAATGGGCCAAATCCTCAAGCCACTCTAAATCAACACGATTTGCTTGCCTCCGCTGGAACACCCGCTCTCTATTTCAGTTCAGGAGCTAACACACAGTATCTTAATATGCATTTAGGTTAATATTTGCACTTTGCAGGGCTAGGTAGATTGCACGGCTGGCACATATCAGACTAAATGTCACTTCCGAAAGCTAAGGGACCGGAAGCTGCCATTCAGAGGGACTACCTGACAACATGTGGAACCTCTCCGGAAAAGCCTTCCCACCTCAAGCAACTCCTTTTGATTAATCTTTCACATAGACAATACACGTTATACACACCGACACACCCCCCCGGCCTTTGCCTCCACAGATCCTGTGGTTGGCTAATTAAAGGAGGAGGTGTAACTATCAATCTAATCTCGCTTGTTCTCAAATTTACCATAATTTCCACACTTGAGAGGCTGGTGAAATGAAACAGCACTACTACACTTTCCCATTCATCAGCCGGAAGCAGAACAACTCCGAGAACCGGGCGAAAAATAATTAGGATGCGGGATCAGGTGTTGCGCCCGTGCATCTGTGCCTGTACAGGGGCATGCAGGCACATGAGCATTCACGGGAGGCAGCAGCAGTAGCACGGGGGGAGATGAGCACCACCAGTCATTTGACCTCGACAGGTGAATGCTTGCAGATGTACTCACAGCACACTTATTAGAAGAGGCCCAAATGCCCGAGAAAACTGCCGTCAGATTACGCCGGAAACAACAACGGCTTTTTAAACAACTACAGCCGCCAGAACGGTACCGGCGGCAGCACTGCAGGAGCTGCTCAGGAACCGCTGGGGCAACCCCAGCGCACCGGGTGCTCAGCGCGTGGCCCTGACCCCACCGCATGGCATGTCACCCTTGGGCAGGAAGCTTGACATTTTCTGGAAGCACCGGTGTCATTTCACGGGCTTTGCCGTCGCTTTGCGCTTGTGGGGTAACACTATAGAGTTTTTCAGAAAGTGTTGGAGCAACTTTGGTACCTTTTCCATTCAGGCACACTGGGAGTGAGCTGTGGGGCTGCTGCCAGGGGCTCTGCTCAGCACAGCATGGCTGGAGCTGGCCCAGGACCTCCTTCGAAAGACAGACTGGTCAGACACACAGCTATCCTGAATCATCAAGGATAATCCTATGTTCAAGTTCCTACGTTCCAGTTCAAGTTCAAGTTCCTACGTTCCAATTGGTGCCCGTTACCTCTTGTCCTGGATCATCAAAGATGATCCAGGACAAGAGGTAACGGGTACAAACTGGAACGTAGGAACTTCTATCAAAGCATGAGGAGGAACTTCTTTACTTTGAGGGTGGCAGAGCGCTGGAACAGGCTGCCCAGGGAGGCAGTAGAGTCTCCCACCCCAGAAACATTCAAAACCCGCCTGGAGGTCATCCGGTGCAACCTGCTGTAGGTGACCCTGCTCTGGCAGGGGGGTTGGGCTGGATGATCTCCATAGCTCCTTTCCAACCCTAACCAATCTGTGATTCTGTGATCAGAGCTGTTCTTCGAAATCTGTTCCTAGGAAATCGCTGCGAGAAGGAGGATGCATCTGAGGAGCAGGCCTAAGATGGAGGATTGAACAAACAAGTAGCTCTTACCTGAGGAATCGGCTATCCCATGGAACAACTTCTGAGAAAGATTCTGCAACATTACTAGGGGTCCGCCAAAACATACAATTACTTGCCATGTTCCAGTTAAAGCCTAAACTATCGAGTTGGCATTTCTTTTTAAAAGTGTATAAAGAAGCGGTAATGGGCCAAATCCTCAAGCCACTGTAAATCAACACGATTTGCTTGCCTCCGCTGGAACACCCGCTCTCTATTTCAGTTCAGGAGCTAACACACAGTATCTTAATATGCATTTAAGGTTAATATTTGCACTTTGCAGGGCTAGGTAGATTGCACGGCTGGCACATATCAGACTAAATGTCACTTCCGAAAGCTAAGGGACCGAACCGGAAGCTGCCATTCAGAGGGACTACCTGACAACATGTGGAACCTCTCCGGAAAAGCCTTCCCACCTCAAGCAACTCCTTTTGATTAATCTTTCACATAGACAATACACGTTATACACACCGACACACCCCCCCGGCCTTTGCCTCCACAGATCCTGTGGTTGGCTAATTAAAGGAGGAGTTGTAACTATCAATCTAATCTGGCTTGTTCTCAAATTTACCATAATTTCCACACTTGAGAGGCTGGTGAAATGAAACAGCACTACTACACTTTCCCATTCATCAGCCGGAAGCAGAACAACTCCGAGAACCGGGCGAAAAATAATTAGGATGCGGGATCAGGTGTTGCGCCCGTGCATCTGTGCCTGTACAGGGGCATGCAGGCACATGAGCATTCACGGGAGGCAGCAGCAGTAGCACGGGGGGAGATGAGCACCACCAGTCATTTGACCTCGACAGGTGAATGCTTGCAGATGTACTCACAGCACACTTATTAGAAGAGGCCCAAATGCCCGAGAAAACTGCCGTCAGATTACGCCGGAAACAACAACGGCTTTTTAAACAACTACAGCCGCCAGAACGGTACCGGCGGCAGCACTGCAGGAGCTGCTCAGGAACCGCTGGGGCAACCCCAGCGCACCGGGTGCTCAGCGCGTGGCCCTGACCCCACCGCATGGCATGTCACCCTTGGGCAGGAAGCTTGACATTTTCTGGAAGCACCGGTGTCATTTCACGGGCTTTGCCGTCGCTTTGCGCTTGTGGGGTAACACTATAGAGTTTTTCAGAAAGTGTTGGAGCAACTTTGGTACCTTTTCCATTCAGGCACACTGGGAGTGAGGTGTGGGGCTGCTGCCAGGGGCTCTGCTCAGCACAGCATGGCTGGAGCTGGCCCAGGACCTCCTTCGAAAGACAGACTGGTCAGACACACAGCTATCCTGAATCATCAAGGATAATCCTATGTTCAAGTTCCTACGTTCCAGTTCAAGTTCAAGTTCCTACGTTCCAATTGGTGCCCGTTACCTCTTGTCCTGGATCATCAAAGATGATCCAGGACAAGAGGTAACGGGTACAAACTGGAACGTAGGAACTTCTATCAAAGCATGAGGAGGAACTTCTTTACTTTGAGGGTGGCAGAGCGCTGGAACAGGCTGCCCAGGGAGGCAGTAGAGTCTCCCACCCCAGAGACATTCAAAACCCGCCTGGAGGTCATCCGGTGCAACCTGCTGTAGGTGACCCTGCTCTGGCAGGGGGGTTGCACTACATGATCTCCAGAGCTCCTTTCCAACCCTAACCAATCTGTGATTCTGTGATCAGAGCTGTTCTTCGAAATCTGTTCCTAGGAAATCGCTGCGAGAAGGAAGGTGCACCTGAGGAGCAGGCCTAAGATGGAGGATTGAACAAACAAGTAGCTCTTACCTGAGGAATCGGCTATCCCACGGAACAACTTCTGAGAAAGATTCTGCAACATTACTAGGGGTCCGCCAAAACATACAATTACTTGCCATGTTCCAGTTAAAGCCTAAACTATCGAGTTGGCATTTCTTTTTAAAAGTGTATAAAGAAGCGGTAATGGGCCAAATCCTCAAGCCACTGTAAATCAACACGATTTGCTTGCCTCCGCTGGAACACCCGCTCTCTATTTCAGTTCAGGAGCTAACACACAGTATCTTAATATGCATTTAAGGTTAATATTTGCACTTTGCAGGGCTAGGTAGATTGCACGGCTGGCACATATCAGACTAAATGTCACTTCCGAAAGCTAAGGGACCGAACCGGAAGCTGCCATTCAGAGGGACTACCTGACAACATGTGGAACCTCTCCGGAAAAGCCTTCCCACCTCAAGCAACTCCTTTTGATTAATCTTTCACATAGACAATACACGTTATACACACCGACACACCCCCCCGGCCTTTGCCTCCACAGATCCTGTGGTTGGCTAATTAAAGGAGGAGTTGTAACTATCAATCTAATCTGGCTTGTTCTCAAATTTACCATAATTTCCACACTTGAGAGGCTGGTGAAATGAAACAGCACTACTACACTTTCCCATTCATCAGCCGGAAGCAGAACAACTCCGAGAACCGGGCGAAAAATAATTAGGATGCGGGATCAGGTGTTGCGCCCGTGCATCTGTGCCTGTACAGGGGCACGCAGGCACATGAGCATTCACGGGAGGCAGCAGCAGTAGCACGGGGGGAGATGAGCACCACCAGTCATTTGACCTCGACAGGTGAATGCTTGCAGATGTACTCACAGCACACTTATTAGAAGAGGCCCAAATGCCCGAGAAAACTGCCGTCAGATTACGCCGGAAACAACAACGGCTTTTTAAACAACTACAGCCGCCAGAACGGTACCGGCGGCAGCACTGCAGGAGCTGCTCAGGAACCGCTGGGGCAACCCCAGCGCACCGGGTGCTCAGCGCGTGGCCCTGACCCCACCGCATGGCATGTCACCCTTGGGCAGGAAGCTTGACATTTTCTGGAAGCACCGGTGTCATTTCACGGGCTTTGCCGTCGCTTTGCGCTTGTGGGGTAACACTATAGAGTTTTTCAGAAAGTGTTGGAGCAACTTTGGTACCTTTTCCATTCAGGCACACTGGGAGTGAGGTGTGGGGCTGCTGCCAGGGGCTCTGCTCAGCACAGCATGGCTGGAGCTGGCCCAGGACCTCCTTCGAAAGACAGACTGGTCAGACACACAGCTATCCTGAATCATCAAGGATAATCCTATGTTCAAGTTCCTACGTTCCAGTTCAAGTTCAAGTTCCTACGTTCCAATTGGTGCCCGTTACCTCTTGTCCTGGATCATCAAAGATGATCCAGGACAAGAGGTAACGGGTACAAACTGGAACGTAGGAACTTCTATCAAAGCATGAGGAGGAACTTCTTTACTTTGAGGGTGGCAGAGCGCTGGAACAGGCTGCCCAGGGAGGCAGTAGAGTCTCCCACCCCAGAGACATTCAAAACCCGCCTGGAGGTCATCCGGTGCAACCTGCTGTAGGTGACCCTGCTCTGGCAGGGGGGTTGCACTACATGATCTCCAGAGCTCCTTTCCAACCCTAACCAATCTGTGATTCTGTGATCAGAGCTGTTCTTCGAAATCTGTTCCTAGGAAATCGCTGCGAGAAGGAAGGTGCACCTGAGGAGCAGGCCTAAGATGGAGGATTGAACAAAGAAGTAGCTCTTACCTGAGGAATCGGCTATCCCATGGAACAACTTCTGAGAAAGATTCTGCAACATTACTAGGGGTCCGCCAAAACATACAATTACTTGCCATGTTCCAGTTAAAGCCTAAACTATCGAGTTGGCATTTCTTTTTAAAAGTGTATAAAGAAGCGGTAATGGGCCAAATCCTCAAGCCACTGTAAATCAACACGATTTGCTTGCCTCCGCTGGAACACCCGCTCTCTATTTCAGTTCAGGAGCTAACACACAGTATCTTAATATGCATTTAGGTTAATATTTGCACTTTGCAGGGCTAGGTAGATTGCACGGCTGGCACATATCAGACTAAATGTCACTTCCGAAAGCTAAGGGACCGAACCGGAAGCTGCCATTCAGAGGGACTACCTGACAACATGTGGAACCTCTCCGGAAAAGCCTTCCCACCTCAAGCAACTCCTTTTGATTAATCTTTCACATAGACAATACACGTTATACACACCGACACACCCCCCCGGCCTTTGCCTCCACAGATCCTGTGGTTGGCTAATTAAAGGAGGAGGTGTAACTATCAATCTAATCTGGCTTGTTCTCAAATTTACCATAATTTCCACACTTGAGAGGCTGGTGAAATGAAACAGCACAACTACACTTTCCCATTCATCAGCCGGAAGCAGAACAACTCAGAGAACCGGGCGAAAAATAATTAGGATGCGGGATCAGGTGTTGCGCGCGTGCATCTGTGCCTGTACAGGGGCACGCAGGCACATGAGCATTCACGGGAGGCAGCAGCAGTAGCACGGGGGGAGATGAGCACCACCAGTCATTTGACCTCGACAGGTGAATGCTTGCAGATGTACTCACAGCACACTTATTAGAAGAGGCCCAAATGCCCGAGAAAACTGCCGTCAGATTACGCCGGAAACAACAACGGCTTTTTAAACAACTACAGCCGCCAGAACGGTACCGGCGGCAGCACTGCAGGAGCTGCTCAGGAACCGCTGGGGCAACCCCAGCGCACCGGGTGCTCAGCGCGTGGCCCTGACCCCACCGCATGGCATGTAACCCTTGGGCAGGAAGCTTGGCATTTTCTGGAAGCACCGGTGTCATTTCACGGGCTTTGCCGTCGCTTTGCGCTTGTGGGGTAACACTATAGAGTTTTTCAGAAAGTGTTGGAGCAACTTTGGTACCTTTTCCATTCAGGCACACTGGGAGTGAGCTGTGGGGCTGCTGCCAGGGGCTCTGCTCAGCACAGCATGGCTGGAGCTGGCCCAGGACCTCCTTCGAAAGACAGACTGGTCAGACACACAGCTATCCTGAATCATCAAGGATAATCCTATGTTCAAGTTCCTACGTTCCAGTTCAAGTTCAAGTTCCTACGTTCCAATTGGTGCCCGTTACCTCTTGTCCTGGATCATCAAAGATGATCCAGGACAAGAGGTAACGGGTACCAACTGGAACGTAGGAACTTCTATCAAAGCATGAGGAGGAACTTCTTTACTTTGAGGGTGGCAGAGCGCTGGAACAGGCTGCCCAGGGAGGCAGTAGAGTCTCCCACCCCAGAGACATTCAAAACCCGCCTGGAGGTCATCCTGTGCAACCTGCTGTAGGTGACCCTGCTCTGGCAGGGGGGTTGGACTGGATGATCTCCAGAGCTCCTTTCCAACCCTAACCAATCTGTGATTCTGTGATCAGAGCTGTTCTTCGAAATCTGTTCCTAGGAAATCGCTGCGAGAAGGAGGATGCACCTGAGGAGCAGGCCTAAGATGGAGGATTGAACAAACAAGTAGCTCTTACCTGAGGAATCGGCTATCCCATGGAACAACTTCTGAGAAAGATTCTGCAACATTACTAGGGGTCCGCCAAAACATACAATTACTTGCCATGTTCCAGTTAAAGCCTAAACTATCGAGTTGGCATTTCTTTTTAAAAGTGTATAAAGAAGCGGTAATGGGCCAAATCCTCAAGCCACTGTAAATCAACACGATTTGCTTGCCTCCGCTGGAACACCCGCTCTCTATTTCAGTTCAGGAGCTAACACACAGTATCTTAATATGCATTTAGGTTAATATTTGCACTTTGCAGGGCTAGGTAGATTGCACGGCTGGCACATATCAGACTAAATGTCACTTCCGAAAGCTAAGGGACCGAACCGGAAGCTGCCATTCAGAGGGACTACCTGACAACATGTGGAACCTCTCCGGAAAAGCCTTCCCACCTCAAGCAACTCCTTTTGATTAATCTTTCACATAGACAATACACGTTATACACACCGACACACCCCCCCGGCCTTTGCCTCCACAGATCCTGTGGTTGGCTAATTAAAGGAGGAGGTGTAACTATCAATCTAATCTGGCTTGTTCTCAAATTTACCATAATTTCCACACTTGAGAGGCTGGTGAAATGAAACAGCACTACTACACTTTCCCATTCATCAGCCGGAAGCAGAACAACTCAGAGAACCGGGCGAAAAATAATTAGGATGCGGGATCAGGTGTTGCGCGCGTGCATCTGTGCCTGTACAGGGGCACGCAGGCACATGAGCATTCACGGGAGGCAGCAGCAGTAGCACGGGGGCAGATGAGCACCACCAGTCATTTGACCTCGACAGGTGAATGCTTGCAGATGTACTCACAGCACACTTATTAGAAGAGGCCCAAATGCCCGAGAAAACTGCCGTCAGATTACGCCGGAAACAACAACGGCTTTTTAAACAACTACAGCCGCCAGAACGGTACCGGCGGCAGCACTGCAGGAGCTGCTCAGGAACCGCTGGGGCAACCCCAGCGCACCGGGTGCTCAGCGCGTGGCCCTGACCCCACCGCATGGCATGTAACCCTTGGGCAGGAAGCTTGGCATTTTCTGGAAGCACCGGTGTCATTTCACGGGCTTTGCCGTCGCTTTGCGCTTGTGGGGTAACACTATAGAGTTTTTCAGAAAGTGTTGGAGCAACTTTGGTACCTTTTCCATTCAGGCACACTGGGAGTGAGCTGTGGGGCTGCTGCCAGGGGCTCTGCTCAGCACAGCATGGCTGGAGCTGGCCCAGGACCTCCTTCGAAAGACAGACTGGTCAGACACACAGCTATCCTGAATCATCAAGGATAATCCTATGTTCAAGTTCCTACGTTCCAGTTCAAGTTCAAGTTCCTACGTTCCAATTGGTGCCCGTTACCTCTTGTCCTGGATCATCAAAGATGATCCAGGACAAGAGGTAACGGGTACAAACTGGAACCTAGGAACTTCTATCAAAGCATGAGGAGGAACTTCTTTACTTTGAGGGTGGCAGAGCGCTGGAACAGGCTGCCCAGGGAGGCAGTAGAGTCTCCCACCCCAGAGACATTCAAAACCCGCCTGGAGGTCATCCGGTGCAACCTGCTGTAGGTGACCCTGCTCTGGCAGGGGGGTTGGACTGGATGATCTCCAGAGCTCCTTTCCAACCCTAACCAATCTGTGATTCTGTGATCAGAGCTGTTCTTCGAAATCTGTTCCTAGGAAATCGCTGCGAGAAGGAGGATGCACCTGAGGAGCAGGCCTAAGATGGAGGATTGAACAAACAAGTAGCTCTTACCTGAGGAATCGGCTATCCCATGGAACAACTTCTGAGAAAGATTCTGCAACATTACTAGGGGTCCGGCAAAACATACAATTACTTGCCATGTTCCAGTTAAAGCCTAAACTATCGAGTTGGCATTTCTTTTTAAAAGTGTATAAAGAAGCGGTAATGGGCCAAATCCTCAAGCCACTGTAAATCAACACGATTTGCTTGCCTCCGCTGGAACATCCGCTCTCTATTTCAGTTCAGGAGCTAACACACAGTATCTTAATATGCATTTAGGTTAATATTTGCACTTTGCAGGGCTAGGTAGATTGCACGGCTGGCACATATCAGACTAAATGTCACTTCCGAAAGCTAAGGGACCGAACCGGAAGCTGCCATTCAGAGGGACTACCTGACAACATGTGGAACCTCTCCGGAAAAGCCTTCCCACCTCAAGCAACTCCTTTTGATTAATCTTTCACATAGACAATACACGTTATACACACCGACACACCCCCCCGGCCTTTGCCTCCACAGATCCTGTGGTTGGCTAATTAAAGGAGGAGGTGTAACTATCAATCTAATCTGGCTTGTTCTCAAATTTACCATAATTTCCACACTTGAGAGGCTGGTGAAATGAAACAGCACTACTACACTTTCCCATTCATCAGCCGGAAGCAGAACAACTCAGAGAACCGGGCGAAAAATAATTAGGATGCGGGATCAGGTGTTGCGCGCGTGCATCTGTGCCTGTACAGGGGCACGCAGGCACATGAGCATTCACGGGAGGCAGCAGCAGTAGCACGGGGGGAGATGAGCACCACCAGTCATTTGACCTCGACAGGTGAATGCTTGCAGATGTACTCACAGCACACTTATTAGAAGAGGCCCAAATGCCCGAGAAAACTGCCGTCAGATTATGCCGGAAACAACAACGGCTTTTTAAACAACTACAGCCGCCAGAACGGTACCGGCGGCAGCACTGCAGGAGCTGCTCAGGAACCACTGGGGCAACCCCAGCGCACCGGGTGCTCAGCGCGTGGCCCTGACCCCACCGCATGGCATGTCACCCTTGGGCAGGAAGCTTGACATTTTCTGGAAGCACCGGTGTCATTTCACGGGCTTTGCCGTCGCTTTGCGCTTGTGGGGTAACACTATAGAGTTTTTCAGAAAGTGTTGGAGCAACTTTGGTACCTTTTCCATTCAGGCACACTGGGAGTGAGCTGTGGGGCTGCTGCCAGGGGCTCTGCTCAGCACAGCATGGCTGGAGCTGGCCCAGGACCTCCTTCGAAAGACAGACTGGTCAGACACACAGCTATCCTGAATCATCAAGGATAATCCTATGTTCAAGTTCCTACGTTCCAGTTCAAGTTCAAGTTCCTACGTTCCAATTGGTGCCCGTTACCTCTTGTCCTGGATCATCAAAGATGATCCAGGACAAGAGGTAACGGGTACAAACTGGAACGTAGGAACTTCTATCAAAGCATGAGGAGGAACTTCTTTACTTTGAGGGTGGCAGAGCGCTGGAACAGGCTGCCCAGGGAGGCGGTAGAGTCTCCCACCCCAGAGACATTCAAAACCCGCCTGGAGGTCATCCTGTGAAACCTGCTGTAGGTGACCCTGCTCTGGCAGGGGGGTTGGACTGGATGATCTCCAGAGGTCCTTTCCAACCCTAACTAATCTGTGATTCTGTGATCAGAGCTGTTCTTCGAAATCTGTTCCTAGGAAATCGCTGCGAGAAGGAGGATGCACCTGAGGAGCAGGCCTAAGATGGAGGATTGAACAAACAAGTAGCTCTTACCTGAGGAATCGGCTATCCCACGGAACAACTTCTGAGAAAGATTCTGCAACATTACTAGGGGTCCGCCAAAACATACAATTACTTGCCATGTTCCAGTTAAAGCCTAAACTATCGAGTTGGCATTTCTTTTTAAAAGTGTATAAAGAAGCGGTAATGGGCCAAATCCTCAAGCCACTGTAAATCAACACGATTTGCTTGCCTCCGCTGGAACACCCGCTCTCTATTTCAGTTCAGGAGCTAACACACAGTATCTTAATATGCATTTAGGTTAATATTTGCACTTTGCAGGGCTAGGTAGATTGCACGGCTGGCACATATCAGACTAAATGTCACTTCCGAAAGCTAAGGGACCGAACCGGAAGCTGCCATTCAGAGGGACTACCTGACAACATGTGGAACCTCTCCGGAAAAGCCTTCCCACCTCAAGCAACTCCTTTTGATTAATCTTTCACATAGACAATACACGTTATATACACCGACACACCCCCCCGGCCTTTGCCTCCACAGATCCTGTGGTTGGCTAATTAAAGGAGGAGGTGTAACTATCAATCTAATCTCGCTTGTTCTCAAATTTACCATAATTTCCACACTTGAGAGGCTGGTGAAATGAAACAGCACTACTACACTTTCCCATTCATCAGCCGGAAGCAGAACAACTCCGAGAACCGGGCCAAAAATAATTAGGATGCGGGATCAGTTGTTGCGCGCGTGCATCTGTGCCTGTACAGGGGCACGCAGGCACATGAGCATTCACGGGAGGCAGCAGCAGTAGCACGGGGGCAGATGAGCACCACCAGTCATTTGACCTCGACAGGTGAATGCTTGCAGATGTACTCACAGCACACTTATTAGAAGAGGCCCAAATGCCCGAGAAAACTGCCGTCAGATTACGCCGGAAACAACAACGGCTTTTTAAACAACTACAGCCGCCAGAACGGTACCGGCGGCAGCACTGCAGGAGCTGCTCAGGAACCGCTGGGGCAACCCCAGCGCACCGGGTGCTCAGCGCGTGGCCCTGACCCCACCACATGGCATGTCACCCTTGGGCAGGAAGCTTGACATTTTCTGGAAGCACCGGTGTCATTTCATGGGCTTTGCCGTCGCTTTGCGCTTGTGGGGTAACACTATAGAGTTTTTCAGAAAGTGTTGGAGCAACTTTGGTACCTTTTCCATTCAGGCACACTGGGAGTGAGCTGTGGGGCTACTGCCAGGGGCTCTGCTCAGCACAGCATGGCTGGAGCTGGTCCGGGACCTCCTTCGAAAGACAGACTGGTCAGACACACAGCTATCCTGAATCATCAAGGATAATCCTATGTTCAAGTTCAAGTTCCTACGTTCCAGTTCAAGTTCAAGTTCCTACGTTCCAATTGGTGCCCGTTACCTCTTGTCCTGGATCATCAAAGATGATCCAGGACAAGAGGTAACGGGTACAAACTGGAACCTAGGAACTTCTATCAAAGCATGAGGAGGAACTTCTTTACTTTGAGGGTGGCAGAGCGCTGGAACAGGCTGCCCAGTAAGGCAGTAGAGTCTCCGACCCCAGAGACATTCAAAACCTGCCTGGAGGTCATCCTGTGCAACCTGCTGTAGGTGACCCTGCTCTGGCAGGGTGGTTGGACTGGATGATCTCCCGACCTCCTTTCCAACCCAAAGCAATCTGTGATTCTGTGATCAGAGCTGTTCTTCGAAATCTGTTCCTAGGAAATCGCTGCGAGAAGGAGGATGCACCTGAGGAGCAGGCCTAAGATGGAGGATTGAACAAACAAGTAGCTCTTACCTGAGGAATCGGCTATCCCATGGAACAACTTCTGAGAAAGATTCTGCAACATTACTAGGGGTCCGCCAAAACATACAATTACTTGCCATGTTCCAGTTAAAGCCTAAACTATCGAGTTGGCATTTCTTTTTAAAAGTGTATAAAGAAGCGGTAATGGGCCAAATCCTCAAGCCACTCTAAATCAACACGATTTGCTTGCCTCCGCTGGAACACCCGCTCTCTATTTCAGTTCAGGAGCTAACACACAGTATCTTAATATGCATTTAGGTTAATATTTGCACTTTGCAGGGCTAGGTAGATTGCACGGCTGGCACATATCAGACTAAATGTCACTTCCGAAAGCTAAGGGACCGAACCGGAAGCTGCCATTCAGAGGGACTACCTGACAACATGTGGAACCTCTCCGGAAAAGCCTTCCCACCTCAAGCAACTCCTTTTGATTAATCTTTCACATAGACAATACACGTTACTATTTTAAAAAGCTGAATTTTTAAGGACAGAATACCTTAACGAACAGAGGAAAATGTGAACCAATTAGCATCTTCAAGCACTCTGAGACGCAGGGAGAGAAGGCCTACATAGAGTAGCCAGGTCCCTTCAGAGACCACAGCTGTAGCCCCTCTCTGCAATGTTGCCTCCTGCCAGCTAGACCGGGTCCAAACCCAGGACCCAGACACACTGCCAGTCACTCCAGAGTGTCATTAAGATGCACGGCACCACGGCGCAATTCAAATAAATGTTTCTTTCCTGCACGTTGCAGCGGGCGAGGTAGCAAAGGTTGACGTGAAAAGTGGGAGAGCTGCCCAGTAACCGTGAGGTTTTGCATCACGCGAACTTACAAAATGGTCTGGAATAAAGAATCTGTGCAGTATTGCCTTTCACACGGTGTCTAATCTCGTACCGCTAGACAACTTCAACTACGAGTATCTGGCAGAACTCGAGATGGTTTCACAAAGACTTGTCATCCTCCTTCACCAGATCACTCTCTAGAAGGCGTGAGGGAGGGGGAGTTGAAATACATCATATTAGAATGAATAGAAATGGTAATGATCGGGCTCTTCCACAACACTTCCGCTCTAAGTAATCAGTTAATTAACCCTGAATCGAGCGGGCTTGCTGGTCAGGAATACAGCAGTTGGATTGACAACAGCTTCCAGACTCCTGCTTCTCAAGGACAAGATTCGGTAACCCTTATTGATGTTAAACATTAGCTTACCCTGTGAGGAACCTCCAGAAATCAAGAGGGATTGTGCTACGTGAGGAAGACTGGCAGAATCTCATACCAATTTACAAGACAAGAAAGAACAGACAAGAAAGAACCTCCAGCATTCTCGCCATGGTAAACTCGTATGCCCCCCCTCCGACATCCCCCCCCGCCTTTGCCTCCACAGATCCTGTGGTTGGCTAATTAAAGGAGGAGGTGTAACTATCAATCTAATCTCGCTTGTTCTCAAATTTACCATAATTTCCACACTTGAGAGGCTGGTGAAATGAAACAGCACTACTACACTTTCCCATTCATCAGCCGGAAGCAGAACAACTCAGAGAACCGGGCGAAAAATAATTAGGATGCGGGATCAGGTGTTGCGCGCGTGCATCTGTGCCTGTACAGGGGCACGCAGGCACATGAGCATTCACGGGAGGCAGCAGCAGTAGCACGGGGGCAGATGAGCACCATCAGTCATTTGACCTCGACAGGTGAATGCTTGCAGATGTACTCACAGCACACTTATTAGAAGAGGCCCAAATGCCCGAGAAAACTGCCGTCAGATTACGCCGGAAACAACAACGGCTTTTTAAACAACTACAGCCGCCAGAACGGTACCGGCGGCAGCACTGCAGGAGCTGCTCAGGAACCGCTGGGGCAACCCCAGCGCACCGGGTGCTCAGCGCGTGGCCCTGACCCCACCGCATGGCATGCCACCCTTGGGCAGGAAGCTTGACATTTTCTGGAAGCACCGGTGTCATTTCACGGGCTTTGCTGTCGCTTTGCGCTTGTGGGGTAACACTATAGAGTTTTTCAGAAAGTGTTGGAGCAACTTTGGTACCTTTTCCATTCAGGCACACTGGGAGTGAGCTGTGGGGCTGCTGCCAGGGGCTCTGCTCAGCACAGCATGGCTGGAGCTGGCCCAGGACCTCCTTCGAAAGACAGACTGGTCAGACACACAGCTATCCTGAATCATCAAGGATAATCCTATGTTCAAGTTCAAGTTCCTACGTTCCAATTGGTGCCCGTTACCTCTTGTCCTGGATCATCAAAGATGATCCAGGACAAGAGGTAACGGGTACAAACTGGAACGTAGGAACTTCTATCAAAGCATGAGGAGGAACTTCTTTACTTTGAGGGTGGCAGAGCGCTGGAACAGGCTGCCCGGGGAGGCGGTAGAGTCTCCCACCCCAGAGACATTCAAAACCCGCCTGGAGGTCATCCTGTGCAACCTGCTGTAGGTGACCCTGCTCTGGCAGGGGGGTTGGGCTGGATGATCTCCAGAGGTCCTTTCCAACCCTAACCAATCTGTGATTCTGTGATCAGAGCTGTTCTTCGAAATCTGTTCCTAGGAAATCGCTGCGAGAAGGAGGATGCACCTGAGGAGCAGGCCTAAGATGGAGGATTGAACAAACAAGTAGCTCTTACCTGAGGAATCGGCTATCCCATGGAACAACTTCTGAGAAAGATTCTGCAACATTACTAGGGGTCCGCCAAAACATACAATTACTTGCCATGTTCCAGTTAAAGCCTAAACTATCGAGTTGGCATTTCTTTTTAAAAGTGTATAAAGAAGCGGTAATGGGCCAAATCCTCAAGCCACTGTAAATCAACACGATTTGCTTGCCTCCGCTGGAACACCCGCTCTCTATTTCAGTTCAGGAGCTAACACACAGTATCTTAATATGCATTTAGGTTAATATTTGCACTTTGCAGGGCTAGGTAGATTGCACGGCTGGCACATATCAGACTAAATGTCACTTCCGAAAGCTAAGGGACTGAACCGGAAGCTGCCATTCAGAGGGACTACCTGACAACATGTGGAACCTCTCCGGAAAAGCCTTCCCACCTCAAGCAACTCCTTTTGATTAATCTTTCACATAGACAATACACGTTATACACACCGACACGCCCCCCCGGCCTTTGCCTCTACAAATCCTGTGGTTGGCTAATTAAAGGAGGAGGTGTAACTATCAATCTAATCTCGCTTGTTCTCAAATTTACCATAATTTCCACACTTGAGAGGCTGGTGAATTGAAACAGCACTACTACACTTTCCCATTCATCAGCCGGAAGCAGAACAACTCAGAGAACCGGGCGAAAAATAATTAGGATGCGGGATCAGGTGTTGCGCGCGTGCATCTGTGCCTGTACAGGGGCACGCAGGCACATGAGCATTCACGGGAGGCAGCAGCAGTAGCACGGGGGGAGATGAGCACCACCAGTCATTTGACCTCGACAGGTGAATGCTTGCAGATATACTCACAGCACACTTATTAGAAGAGGCCCAAATGCCCGAGAAAACTGCCGTCAGATTACGCCGGAAACAACAACGGCTTTTTAAACAACTACAGCCGCCAGAACGGTACCGGCGGCAGCACTGCAGGAGCTGCTCAGGAACCGCTGGGGCAACCCCAGCGCACCGGGTGCTCAGCGCGTGGCCCTGACCCCACCGCATGGCATGTCACCCTTGGGCAGGAAGCTTGACATTTTCTGGAAGCACCGGTGTCATTTCACGGGCTTTGCCGTCGCTTTGCGCTTGTGGGGTAACACTATAGAGTTTTTCAGAAAGTGTTGGAGCAACTTTGGTACCTTTTCCATTCAGGCACACTGGGAGTGAGCTGTGGGGCTGCTGCCAGGGGCTCTGCTCAGCACAGCATGGCTGGAGCTGGTCCAGGACCTCCTTCGAAAGACAGACTGGTCAGACACACAGCTATCCTGAATCATCAAGGATAATCCTATGTTCAAGTTCCTACGTTCCAGTTCAAGTTCAAGTTCCTACGTTCCAATTGGTGCCCGTTACCTCTTGTCCTGGATCATCAAAGATGATCCAGGACAAGAGGTAACGGGTACAAACTGGAACCTAGGAACTTCTATCAAAGCATGAGGAGGAACTTCTTTACTTTGAGGGTGGCAGAGCGCTGGAACAGGCTGCCCAGGGAGGCAGTAGAGTCTCCCACCCCAGAGACATTCAAAACCCGCCTGGAGGTCATCCGGTGCAACCTGCTGTAGGTGACCCTGCTCTGGCAGGGGGGTTGGACTGGATGATCTCCAGAGCTCCTTTCCAACCCTAACCAATCTGTGATTCTGTGATCAGAGCTGTTCTTCGAAATCTGTTCCTAGGAAATCGCTGCGAGAAGGAGGATGCACCTGAGGAGCAGGCCTAAGATGGAGGATTGAACAAACAAGTAGCTCTTACCTGAGGAATCGGCTATCCCATGGAACAACTTCTGAGAAAGATTCTGCAACATTACTAGGGGTCCGCCAAAACATACAATTACTTGCCATGTTCCAGTTAAAGCCTAAACTATCGAGTTGGCATTTCTTTTTAAAAGTGTATAAAGAAGCGGTAATGGGCCAAATCCTCAAGCCACTGTAAATCAACAGGATTTGCTTGCCTCCGCTGGAACACCCGCTCTCTATTTCAGTTCAGGAGCTAACACACAGTATCTTAATATGCATTTAGGTTAATATTTGCACTTTGCAGGGCTAGGTAGATTGCACGGCTGGCACATATCAGACTAAATGTCACTTCCGAAAGCTAAGGGACCGAACCGGAAGCTGCCATTCAGAGGGACTACCTGACAACATGTGGAACCTCTCCGGAAAAGCCTTCCCACCTCAAGCAACTCCTTTTGATTAATCTTTCACATAGACAATACACGTTATACACACCGACACGCCCCCCCGGCCTTTGCCTCCACAGATCCTGTGGTTGGCTAATTAAAGGAGGAGGTGTAACTATCAATCTAATCTGGCTTGTTCTCAAATTTACCATAATTTCCACACTTGAGAGGCTGGTGAAATGAAACAGCACTACTACACTTTCCCATTCATCAGCCGGAAGCAGAACAACTCAGAGAACCGGGCGAAAAATAATTAGGATGCGGGATCAGGTGTTGCGCGCGTGCATCTGTGCCTGTACAGGGGCACGCAGGCACATGAGCATTCACGGGAGGCAGCAGCAGTAGCACGGGGGGAGATGAGCACCACCAGTCATTTGACCTCGACAGGTGAATGCTTGCAGATGTACTCACAGCACACTTATTAGAAGAGGCCCAAATGCCCGAGAAAACTGCCGTCAGATTACGCCGGAAACAACAACGGCTTTTTAAACAACTACAGCCGCCAGAACGGTACCGGCGGCAGCACTGCAGGAGCTGCTCAGGAACCGCTGGGGCAACCCCAGCGCACCGGGTGCTCAGCGCGTGGCCCTGACCCCACCGCATGGCATGTCACCCTTGGGCAGGAAGCTT
This sequence comes from Vanellus vanellus, assembly GCF_965231255.1. Lineage (NCBI taxonomy): Eukaryota > Metazoa > Chordata > Aves > Charadriiformes > Charadriidae > Vanellus > Vanellus vanellus. Next base: position 106,803 of record NW_028128923.1, on the reverse strand, counting down.
GACATTTTCTGGAAGCACCGGTGTCATTTCACGGGCTTTGCCGTCGCTTTGCGCTTGTGGGGTAACACTATAGAGTTTTTTGGAAAGTGTTGGAGCAACTTTGGTATATTTTCCATTCAGGCACACTGGGAGTGAGCTGTGGGGCTGCTGCCAGGGGCTCTGCTCAGCACAGCATGGCTGGAGCTGGCCCAGGACCTCCTTCGAAAGACAGACTGGTCAGACACACAGCTATCCTGAATCATCAAGGATAATCCTATGTTCAAGTTCCTACGTTCCAGTTCAAGTTCAAGTTCCTACGTTCCAATTGGTGCCCGTTACCTCTTGTCCTGGATCATCAAAGATGATCCAGGACAAGAGGTAACGGGTACAAACTGGAACCTAGGAACTTCTATCAAAGCATGAGGAGGAACTTCTTTACTTTGAGGGTGGCAGAGCGCTGGAACAGGCTGCCCAGGGAGGCAGTAGAGTCTCCCACCCCAGAGACATTCAAAACCCGCCTGGAGGTCATCCGGTGCAACCTGCTGTAGGTGACCCTGCTCTGGCAGGGGGGTTGGACTGGATGATCTCCAGAGCTCCTTTCCAACCCTAACCAATCTGTGATTCTGTGATCAGAGCTGTTCTTCGAAATCTGTTCCTAGGAAATCGCTGCGAGAAGGAGGATGCACCTGAGGAGCAGGCCTAAGATGGAGGATTGAACAAACAAGTAGCTCTTACCTGAGGAATCGGCTATCCCATGGAACAACTTCTGAGAAAGATTCTGCAACATTACTAGGGGTCCGCCAAAACATACAATTACTTGCCATGTTCCAGTTAAAGCCTAAACTATCGAGTTGGCATTTCTTTTTAAAAGTGTATAAAGAAGCGGTAATGGGCCAAATCCGCAAGCCACTGTAAATCAACAGGATTTGCTTGCCTCCGCTGGAACACCCGCTCTCTATTTCAGTTCAGGAGCTAACACACAGTATCTTAATATGCATTTAGGTTAATATTTGCACTTTGCAGGGCTAGGTAGATTGCACGGCTGGCACATATCAGACTAAATGTCACTTCCGAAAGCTAAGGGACTGAACCGGAAGCTGCCATTCAGAGGGACTACCTGACAACATGTGGAACCTCTCCGGAAAAGCCTTCCCACCTCAAGCAACTCCTTTTGATTAATCTTTCACATAGACAATACACGTTATACACACCGACACGCCCCCCCGGCCTTTGCCTCTACAAATCCTGTGGTTGGCTAATTAAAGGAGGAGGTGTAACTATCAATCTAATCTCGCTTGTTCTCAAATTTACCATAATTTCCACACTTGAGAGGCTGGTGAAATGAAACAGCACTACTACACTTTCCCATTCATCAGCCGGAAGCAGAACAACTCCGAGAACCGGGCCAAAAATAATTAGGATGCGGGATCAGGTGTTGCGCGCGTGCATCTGTGCCTGTACAGGGGCACGCAGGCACATGAGCATTCACGGGAGGCAGCAGCAGTAGCACGGGGGCAGATGAGCACCACCAGTCATTTGACCTCGACAGGTGAATGCTTGCAGATGTACTCACAGCACACTTATTAGAAGAGGCCCAAATGCCCGAGAAAACTGCCGTCAGATTACGCCGGAAACAACAACGGCTTTTTAAACAACTACAGCCGCCAGAACGGTACCGGCGGCAGCACTGCAGGAGCTGCTCAGGAACCGCTGGGGCAACCCCAGCGCACCGGGTGCTCAGCGCGTGGCCCTGACCCCACCGCATGGCATGTCACCCTTGGGCAGGAAGCTTGACATTTTCTGGAAGCACCGGTGTCATTTCACGGGCTTTGCCGTCGCTTTGCGCTTGTGGGGTAACACTATAGAGTTTTTCAGAAAGTGTTGGAGCAACTTTGGTACCTTTTCCATTCAGGCACACTGGGAGTGAGCTGTGGGGCTGCTGCCAGGGGCTCTGCTCAGCACAGCATGGCTGGAGCTGGCCCAGGACCTCCTTCGAAAGACAGACTGGTCAGACACACAGCTATCCTGAATCATCAAGGATAATCCTATGTTCAAGTTCCTACGTTGCAGTTCAAGTTCAAGTTCCTACGTTCCAATTGGTGCCCGTTACCTCTTGTCCTGGATCATCAAAGATGATCCAGGACAAGAGGTAACGGGTACAAACTGGAACGTAGGAACTTCTATCAAAGCATGAGGAGGAACTTCTTTACTTTGAGGGTGGCAGAGCGCTGGAACAGGCTGCCCAGGGAGGCGGTAGAGTCTCCCACCCCAGAAACATTCAAAACCCGCCTGGAGGTCATCCTGTGCAACCTGCATTAGGTGACCCTGCTCTGGCAGGGGGGTTGGGCTGGATGATCTCCAGAGTTCCTTTCCAACACTAACTAATCTGTGATTCTGTGATCAGAGCTGTTCTTCGAAATCTGTTCCTAGGAAATCGCTGCGAGAAGGAGGATGCACCTGAGGAGCAGGCCTAAGATGGAGGATTGAACAAACAAGTAGCTCTTACCTGAGGAATCGGCTATCCCATGGAACAACTTCTGAGAAAGATTCTGCAACATTACTAGGGGTCCGCCAAAACATACAATTACTTGCCATGTTCCAGTTAAAGCCTAAACTATCGAGTTGGCATTTCTTTTTAAAAGTGTATAAAGAAGCGGTAATGGGCCAAATCCTCAAGCCACTGTAAATCAACAGGATTTGCTTGCCTCCGCTGGAACACCCGCTCTCTATTTCAGTTCAGGAGCTAACACACAGTATCTTAATATGCATTTATGTTAATATTTGCACTTTGCAGGGCTAGGTAGATTGCACGGCTGGCACATATCAGACTAAATGTCACTTCCGAAAGCTAAGGGACCGAACCGGAAGCTGCCATTCAGAGGGACTACCTGACAACATGTGGAACCTCTCCGGAAAAGCCTTCCCACCTCAAGCAACTCCTTTTGATTAATCTTTCACATAGACAATACACGTTATACACACCGACACACCCCCCCGGCCTTTGCCTCCACAGATCCTGTGGTTGGCTAATTAAAGGAGGAGGTGTAACTATCAATCTAATCTGGCTTGTTCTCAAATTTACCATAATTTCCACACTTGAGAGGCTGGTGAAATGAAACAGCACTACTACACTTTCCCATTCATCAGCCGGAAGCAGAACAACTCCGAGAACCGGGCGAAAAATAATTAGGATGCGGGATCAGGTGTTGCGCGCGTGCATCTGTGCCTGTACAGGGGCACGCAGGCACATGAGCATTCACGGGAGGCAGCAGCAGTAGCACGGGGGCAGATGAGCACCACCAGTCATTTGACCTCGACAGGTGAATGCTTGCAGATGTACTCACAGCACACTTATTAGAAGAGGCCCAAATGCCCGAGAAAACTGCCGTCAGATTACGCCGGAAACAACAACGGCTTTTTAAACAACTACAGCCGCCAGAACGGTACCGGCGGCAGCACTGCAGGAGCTGCTCAGGAACCGCTGGGGCAACCCCAGCGCACCGGGTGCTCAGCGCGTGGCCCTGACCCCACCGCATGGCATGTCACCCTTGGGCAGGAAGCTTGACATTTTCTGGAAGCACCGGTGTCATTTCACGGGCTTTGCCGTCGCTTTGCGCTTGTGGGGTAACACTATAGAGTTTTTCAGAAAGTGTTGGAGCAACTTTGGTACCTTTTCCATTCAGGCACACTGGGAGTGAGCTGTGGGGCTGCTGCCAGGGGCTCTGCTCAGCACAGCATGGCTGGAGCTGGCCCAGGACCTCCTTCGAAAGACAGACTGGTCAGACACACAGCTATCCTGAATCATCAAGGATAATCCTATGTTCAAGTTCCTACGTTCCAGTTCAAGTTCAAGTTCCTACGTTCCAATTGGTGCCCGTTACCTCTTGTCCTGGATCATCAAAGATGATCCAGGACAAGAGGTAACGGGTACAAACTGGAACCTAGGAACTTCTATCAAAGCATGAGGAGGAACTTCTTTACTTTGAGGGTGGCAGAGCGCTGGAACAGGCTGCCCAGGGAGGCAGTAGAGTCTCCCACCCCAGAGACATTCAAAACCCGCCTGGAGGTCATCCGGTGCAACCTGCTGTAGGTGACCCTGCTCTGGCAGGGGGGTTGGACTGGATGATCTCCAGAGCTCCTTTCCAACCCTAACCAATCTGTGATTCTGTGATCAGAGCTGTTCTTCGAAATCTGTTCCTAGGAAATCGCTGCGAGAAGGAGGATGCACCTGAGGAGCAGGCCTAAGATGGAGGATTGAACAAACAAGTAGCTCTTACCTGAGGAATCGGCTATCCCATGGAACAACTTCTGAGAAAGATTCTGCAACATTACTAGGGGTCCGGCAAAACATACAATTACTTGCCATGTTCCAGTTAAAGCCTAAACTATCGAGTTGGCATTTCTTTTTAAAAGTGTATAAAGAAGCGGTAATGGGCCAAATCCTCAAGCCACTGTAAATCAACACGATTTGCTTGCCTCCGCTGGAACACCCGCTCTCTATTTCAGTTCAGGAGCTAACACACAGTATCTTAATATGCATTTATGTTAATATTTGCACTTTGCAGGGCTAGGTAGATTGCACGGCTGGCACATATCAGACTAAATGTCACTTCCGAAAGCTAAGGGACCGAACCGGAAGCTGCCATTCAGAGGGACTACCTGACAACATGTGGAACCTCTCCGGAAAAGCCTTCCCACCTCAAGCAACTCCTTTTGATTAATCTTTCACATAGACAATACACGTTATACACACCGACACGCCCCCCCGGCCTTTGCCTCTACAAATCCTGTGGTTGGCTAATTAAAGGAGGAGGTGTAACTATCAATCTAATCTCGCTTGTTCTCAAATTTACCATAATTTCCACACTTGAGAGGCTGGTGAATTGAAACAGCACTACTACACTTTCCCATTCATCAGCCGGAAGCAGAACAACTCCGAGAACCGGGCGAAAAATAATTAGGATGCGGGATCAGGTGTTGCGCGCGTGCATCTGTGCCTGTACAGGGGCACGCAGGCACATGAGCATTCACGGGAGGCAGCAGCAGTAGCACGGGGGCAGATGAGCACCACCAGTCATTTGACCTCGACAGGTGAATGCTTGCAGATGTACTCACAGCACACTTATTAGAAGAGGCCCAAATGCCCGAGAAAACTGCCGTCAGATTACGCCGGAAACAACAACGGCTTTTTAAACAACTACAGCCGCCAGAACGGTACCGGCGGCAGCACTGCAGGAGCTGCTCAGGAACCGCTGGGGCAACCCCAGCGCACCGGGTGCTCAGCGCGTGGCCCTGACCCCACCGCATGGCATGTCACCCTTGGGCAGGAAGCTTGACATTTTCTGGAAGCACCGGTGTCATTTCACGGGCTTTGCCGTCGCTTTGCGCTTGTGGGGTAACACTATAGAGTTTTTCAGAAAGTGTTGGAGCAACTTTGGTACCTTTTCCATTCAGGCACACTGGGAGTGAGCTGTGGGGCTGCTGCCAGGGGCTCTGCTCAGCACAGCATGGCTGGAGCTGGTCCAGGACCTCCTTCGAAAGACAGACTGGTCAGACACACAGCTATCCTGAATCATCAAGGATAATCCTATGTTCAAGTTCCTACGTTCCAGTTCAAGTTCAAGTTCCTACGTTCCAATTGGTGCCCGTTACCTCTTGTCCTGGATCATCAAAGATGATCCAGGACAAGAGGTAACGGGTACAAACTGGAACGTAGGAACTTCTATCAAAGCATGAGGAGGAACTTCTTTACTTTGAGGGTGGCAGAGCGCTGGAACAGGCTGCCCAGGGAGGCGGTAGAGTCTCCCACCCCAGAAACATTCAAAACCCGCCTGGAGGTCATCCTGTGCAACCTGCTGTAGGTGACCCTGCTCTGGCAGGGGGGTTGGGCTGGATGATCTCCAGAGGTCCTTTCCAACCCTAACTAATCTGTGATTCTGTGATCAGAGCTGTTCTTCGAAATCTGTTCCTAGGAAATCGCTGCGAGAAGGAGGATGCACCTGAGGAGCAGGCCTAAGATGGAGGATTGAACAAACAAGTAGCTCTTACCTGAGGAATCGGCTATCCCATGGAACAACTTCTGAGAAAGATTCTGCAACATTACTAGGGGTCCGCCAAAACATACAATTACTTGCCATGTTCCAGTTAAAGCCTAAACTATCGAGTTGGCATTTCTTTTTAAAAGTGTATAAAGAAGCGGTAATGGGCCAAATCCTCAAGCCACTCTAAATCAACACGATTTGCTTGCCTCCGCTGGAACACCCGCTCTCTATTTCAGTTCAGGAGCTAACACACAGTATCTTAATATGCATTTAGGTTAATATTTGCACTTTGCAGGGCTAGGTAGATTGCACGGCTGGCACATATCAGACTAAATGTCACTTCCGAAAGCTAAGGGACCGAACCGGAAGCTGCCATTCAGAGGGACTACCTGACAACATGTGGAACCTCTCCGGAAAAGCCTTCCCACCTTAAGCAACTCCTTTTGATTCATCTTTCACATAGACAATACATGTTATATACACCGACACACCCCCCCGGCCTTTGCCTCCACAGATCCTGTGGTTGGCTAATTAAAGGAGGAGGTGTAACTATCAATCTAATCTGGCTTGTTCTCAAATTTACCATAATTTCCACACTTGAGAGGCTGGTGAAATGAAACAGCACTACTACACTTTCCCATTCATCAGCCGGAAGCAGAACAACTCCGAGAACCGGGCGAAAAATAATTAGGATGCGGGATCAGGTGTTGCGCGCGTGCATCTGTGCCTGTACAGGGGCACGCAGGCACATGAGCATTCACGGGAGGCAGCAGCAGTAGCACGGGGGCAGATGAGCACCACCAGTCATTTGACCTCGACAGGTGAATGCTTGCAGATGTACTCACAGCACACTTATTAGAAGAGGCCCAAATGCCCGAGAAAACTGCCGTCAGATTACGCCGGAAACAACAACGGCTTTTTAAACAACTACAGCCGCCAGAACGGTACCGGCGGCAGCACTGCAGGAGCTGCTCAGGAACCGCTGGGGCAACCCCAGCGCACCGGGTGCTCAGCGCGTGGCCCTGACCCCACCGCATGACATGTCACCCTTGGGCAGGAAGCTTGACATTTTCTGGAAGCACCGGTGTCATTTCACGGGCTTTGCCGTCGCTTTGCACTTGTGGGGTAACACTATAGAGTTTTTCAGAAAGTGTTGGAGCAACTTTGGTACCTTTTCCATTCAGGCACACTGGGAGTGAGCTGTGGGGCTGCTGCCAGGGGCTCTGCTCAGCACAGCATGGCTGGAGCTGGCCCAGGACCTCCTTCGAAAGACAGACTGGTCAGACACACAGCTATCCTGAATCATCAAGGATAATCCTATGTTCAAGTTCCTACGTTCCAGTTCAAGTTCAAGTTCCTACGTTCCAATTGGTGCCCGTTACCTCTTGTCCTGGATCATCAAAGATGATCCAGGACAAGAGGTAACGGGTACAAACTGGAACGTAGGAACTTCTATCAAAGCATGAGGAGGAACTTCTTTACTTTGAGGGTGGCAGAGCGCTGGAACAGGCTGCCCAGGGAGGCGGTAGAGTCTCCCACCCCAGAAACATTCAAAACCCGCCTGGAGGTCATCCTGTGCAACCTGCTGTAGGTGACCCTGCTCTGGCAGGGGGGTTGGGCTGGATGATCTCCAGAGGTCCTTTCCAACCCTAACTAATCTGTGATTCTGTGATCAGAGCTGTTCTTCGAAATCTGTTCCTAGGAAATCGCTGCGAGAAGGAGGATGCACCTGAGGAGCAGGCCTAAGATGGAGGATTGAACAAACAAGTAGCTCTTACCTGAGGAATCGGCTATCCCATGGAACAACTTCTGAGAAAGATTCTGCAACATTACTAGGGGTCCGCCAAAACATACAATTACTTGCCATGTTCCAGTTAAAGCCTAAACTATCGAGTTGGCATTTCTTTTTAAAAGTGTATAAAGAAGCGGTAATGGGCCAAATCCTCAAGCCACTCTAAATCAACACGATTTGCTTGCCTCCGCTGGAACACCCGCTCTCTATTTCAGTTCAGGAGCTAACACACAGTATCTTAATATGCATTTATGTTAATATTTGCACTTTGCAGGGCTAGGTAGATTGCACGGCTGGCACATATCAGACTAAATGTCACTTCCGAAAGCTAAGGGACCGAACCGGAAGCTGCCATTCAGAGGGACTACCTGACAACATGTGGAACCTCTCCGGAAAAGCCTTCCCACCTTAAGCAACTCCTTTTGATTCATCTTTCACATAGACAATACATGTTATATACACCGACACACCCCCCCGGCCTTTGCCTCCACAGATCCTGTGGTTGGCTAATTAAAGGAGGAGGTGTAACTATCAATCTAATCTGGCTTGTTCTCAAATTTACCATAATTTCCACACTTGAGAGGCTGGTGAAATGAAACAGCACTACTACACTTTCCCATTCATCAGCCGGAAGCAGAACAACTCAGAGAACCGGGCGAAAAATAATTAGGATGCGGGATCAGGTGTTGCGCGCGTGCATCTGTGCCTGTACAGGGGCACGCAGGCACATGAGCATTCACGGGAGGCAGCAGCAGTAGCACGGGGGCAGATGAGCACCACCAGTCATTTGACCTCGACAGGTGAATGCTTGCAGATGTACTCACAGCACACTTATTAGAAGAGGCCCAAGTGCCCGAGAAAACTGCCGTCAGATTACGCCGGAAACAACAACGGCTTTTTAAACAACTACAGCCGCCAGAACGGTACCGGCGGCAGCACTGCAGGAGCTGCTCAGGAACCGCTGGGGCAACCCCAGCGCACCGGGTGCTCAGCGCGTGGCCCTGACCCCACCGCATGACATGTCACCCTTGGGCAGGAAGCTTGACATTTTCTGGAAGCACCGGTGTCATTTCACGGGCTTTGCCGTCGCTTTGCGCTTGTGGGGTAACACTATAGAGTTTTTCAGAAAGTGTTGGAGCAACTTTGGTACCTTTTCCATTCAGGCACACTGGGAGTGAGCTGTGGGGCTGCTGCCAGGGGCTCTGCTCAGCACAGCATGGCTGGAGCTGGTCCAGGACCTCCTTCGAAAGACAGACTGGTCAGACACACAGCTATCCTGAATCATCAAGGATAATCCTATGTTCAAGTTCCTACGTTCCAGTTCAAGTTCAAGTTCCTACGTTCCAATTGGTGCCCGTTACCTCTTGTCCTGGATCATCAGCAAAGGTGCCAGTGGGCAAAAGTAATGCTGGTTCTCACTGACTCCTGGAACCCTTTCAAATGCCCCAGACAATTTGGCCCTCTCTGCTTTCCTGCGGACTCCATCCTCAAAAGCACCTGTTTTCGCTTTCGGCCACCTCCGGAGCAAAAAAGACAAACGTCCAGCTTTTGCTGCCACAGCAAAGGTGCCAGCGGGGAAAAGTAATGCTGGTTCTCACTGCCTCCTGGAACTCTTTCAAATGCCCCAGACAATTTGGCCCTCTCTGCTTTCCTGCGGACTCCATCCTCAAAAGAGCCTTTTTTCCCTTTCGGCGCCCTCCGGTGGTAAAAAGACAAACGTCCAGGTTTTGCAGCCACAGCAAAGGTGCCATCGGGGAAAAGTAATGCTGGTCCTCATTGCCTCCTGGAACCTCTTCAAATGCCCCAGACAATTTGGCCCTCTCTGCTTTCCTGCGGACTCCATCCTCAAAAGCACCTATTTTCGCTTTCGGCAGCCTCCGAAGCAAAAAAGACAAACGTCCAGGTTTTGCTGCCACAGCAAAGGTGCCAGCGGGGAAAAGTAATGCTGGTCCTCATTGCCTCCTGGAACCTTATCAAATGCCACAGACAATTTGGCCCTCTCTGCTTTCCTGCGGACTCCATCCTCAAAAGCACCTGTTTTCGCTTTCGGCAACCTCTGCAGCAAAAAAGACAAACGTCCAGCTTTTGCTGCCACAGCAAAGGTGCCAGCGGGGAAAAGTGATGCTGGTCCTCATTGCCTCCTGGAACCTTATCAAATGCCACAGACAATTTGGCCCTCTCTGCTTTCCTGCGGACTCCATCCTCAAAAGCACCTGTTTTCGCTTTCGGCAACCTCAGGAGCAAAAAAGACAAACGTCCAGCTTTTGCTGCCACAGCAAAGGTGCCAGCGGGGAAAAGTGATGCTGGTCCTCATTGCCTCCTGGAACCTCTTCAAATGCCACAGACAATTTGGCCCTCTCTGCTTTCCTGCGGACTCCATCCTCAAAAGCACCTGTTTTCGCTTTCGGCAACCTCAGGAGCAAAAAAGACAAACGTCCAGGTTTTCCTGCCACAGCAAAGGTGCCAGCGGGCAAAAGTAATGCTGGTTCTCACTGCCTCCTGGAACCCTTTCAAATGCCCCAGACAATTTGGCCCTCTCTGCTTTCCTGCGGACTCTATCCTCAAAAGCACCTGTTTTCGCTTTCGGCAACCTCAGGAGCAAAAAAGACAAACATCCAGCTTTTGCTGCCACAGCAAAGGTGCCAGCTAGGAAAAGTAATGCTGGTTCTCACTGCGTCCTGGAACCTCTTCAAATGCCACAGACAATTTGGCCCTCTCTGCTTTCCTGCGGACTCCATCCTCAAAAGTACCTGTTTTCGCTTTCGGCAACCTCAGGAGCAAAAAGGACAAACGTCCAGCTTTTGCTGCCACAGCAAAGGTGCCAGCGGGGAAAAGTGATGCTGGTCCTCATTGCCTCCTGGAACCCTTTCAAATGCCACAGACAATTTGGCCCTGTCTACTTTCCTGCGGACTCCATCTTCAAAAGAACCTGTTTTCGCTTTCGGCAGCCTCCAGAGCAAAAAAGACAAACGTCCAGCTTTTGCTGCCACAGCAAAGGTGCCAGCGGGGAAAAGTAATGCTGGTTCTCACTGCCTCCTGGAACCCCTTCAAATGCCCCAGACCATTTGGCCCTCTCTGCTTTCCTGCGGACTCTATCCTCAAAAGCGCCTTTTTTCACTTTCGGCGCCCTCCGGTGGTAAAAACACAAACGTCCAGCTTTTGCTGCCACAGCAAAGGTGCCATCGGGGAAAAGTAATGCTGGTCCTCATTGCCTCCTGGAACCTCTTCAAATGCCACAGACAATTTGGCCCTCTCTGCTTTCCTGCGGACTCCATCCTCAAAAGCACCTGTTTTCACTTTCGGCAGCCTCCAGAGCAAAAAAGACAAACGTCCAGGTTTTGCTGCCACAGCAAAGGTGCCAGCGGGGAAAAGTAATGCTGGTTCTCACTACCTCCTGGAACTCTTTCAAATGCCCCAGACAATTTGGCCCTCTCTGCTTTCCTGCGGACTCCATCCTCAAAAGCACCTGTTTTCGCTTTCGGCAGCCTCCAGAGCAAAAAAGACAAACGTCCAGGTTTTGCTGCCTCAGCAAAGGTGCCAGCGGGGAAAAGTGATGCTGGTCCTCATTGACTCCTGGAACCTCTTCAAATGCCACAGACAATTTGGCCCTCTCTGCTTTCCTGCGGACTCCATCCTCAAAAGCACCTGTTTTTGCTTTCGGCAACCTCCGGAGCAAAAAAGACAAACGTCCAGCTTTTGCTGCGACAGCAGAGGTGCCAGCGGGGAAAAGTAATGCTGGTTCTCACTGCCTCCTGGAACTCTTTCAAATGCCCCAGACAATTTGGCCCTCTCTGCTTTCCTGCGGACTCCATCCTCAAAAGCACCTGTTTTTGCTTTCGGCAACCTCAGGAGCAAAAAAGACAAACGTCCAGCTTTTGCTGCCACAGCAAAGGTGCCAGCAGGGAAAAGTAATGCTGGTCCTCACTGCCTCCTGGAACCCTTTCAAATGCCACAGACAATTTGGCCATCTCTGCTTTCCTGCGGACTCCATCCTCAAAAGCACCTGTTTTCGCTTTCGGCAGCCTCCAGAGCAAAAAAGACAAACGTCCAGCTTTTGCTGCCACAGCAAAGGTGCCAGCGGGGAAAAGTAATGCTGGTTCTCACTACCTCCTGGAACTCTTTCAAATGCCACAGACAATTTGGCCCTCTCTGCTTTCCTGCGGACTCCATCCTCAAAAGCACCTGTTTTCGCTTTCGGCAGCCTCCGGAGCAAAAAAGACAAACGTCCAGCTTTTGCTGCCACAGCAAAGGTGCCAGCGGCGAAAAGTAATGCTGGTTCTCACTGCCTCCTGGAACCCCTTCAAATGCCCCAGACCATTTGGCCCTCTCTGCTTTCCTGCGGACTCTATCCTCAAAAGCGCCTTTTTTCACTTTCGGCGCCCTCCGGTGGTAAAAAGACAAACGTCCAGCTTTTGCTGCCACAGCAAAGGTGCCATCCGGGAAAAGTAATGCTGGTCCTCATTGCCTCCTGGAACCTCTTCAAATGCCACAGACAATTTGGCCCTCTCTGCTTTCCTGCGGACTCCATCCTCAAAAGCACCTCTTTTCGCTTTCGGCAGCCTCCAGAGCAAAAAAGACAAACGTCCAGGTTTTGCTGCCACAGCAAAGGTGCCAGCGGGGAAAAGTAATGCTGGTTCTCACTGCCTCCTGGAACTCTTTCAAATGCCCCAGACAATTTGGCCGTCTCTGCTTTCCTGCGGACTCCATCCTCAAAAGCACCTGTTTTCGCTTTCGGCAGCCTCCAGAGCAAAAAAGACAAACGTCCAGGTTTTGCTGCCACAGCAAAGGTGCCAGCGGGGAAAAGTTATGCTGGTCCTCATTGCCTCCTGGAACCTCTTCAAATGCCACAGACAATTTGGCCCTCTCTGCTTTCCTGCGGACTCCATCCTCAAAAGCACCTGTTTTCGCTTTCAGAAAACTCAGGAGAAAAAAAGACAAACGTCCAGGTTTTGCTGCCACAGCAAAGGTGCCAGCGGGCAAAAGTAATGCTGGTTCTCACTGCCTCCTGGAACCCTTTCAAATGCCCCAGACAATTTGGCCCTCTCTGCTTTCCTGCGGACTCCATCCTCAAAAGCACCTGTTTTCGCTTTCGGCAGCCTCCAGAGCAAAAAAGACAAACGTCCAGCTTTTGCTGCCACAGCAAAGGTGCCAGCGGGCAAAAGTAATGCTGGTTCTCACTGCCTCCTGGAACTCTTTCAAATGCCCCAGACAATTTGGCTGTCTCTGCTTTCCTGCGGACTCCATCCTCAAAAGCACCTGTTTTCGCTTTCGGCAGCCTCCAGAGCAAAAAAGACAAACGTCCAGCTTGTGCTGCCACAGCAAAGGTGCCAGCGGGGAAAAGTAATGCTGGTTCTCACTACCTCCTGGAACTCTTTCAAATGCCACAGACAATTTGGCCCTCTCTGCTTTCCTGCGGACTCCATCCTCAAAAGCACCTGTTTTCGCTTTCGGCAGCCTCCGCAGCAAAAAAGACAAACGTCCAGCTTTTGCTGCCACAGCAAAGGTGCCAGCGGGGAAACGTAATGCTGGTTCTCACTGCGTCCTGGAACCTCTTCAAATGCCACAGACAATTTGGCCCTCTCTGCTTTCCTGCGGACTCCATCCTCAAAAGCACCTGTTTTCGCTTTCGGCAACCTCCGGAGCAAAAAAGACAAACGTCCAGCTTTTGCTGCCACAGCAAAGGTGCCAGCCGGGAAAAGTAATGCTGGTTCTCACTGCCTCCTGGAACCCTTTCAAATGCCCCAGACTATTTGGCCCTCTCTGCTTTCCTGCGGACTCCATCCTCAAAAGCAGCTGTTTTCGCTTTCGGCAGCCTCCGGAGCAAAAAAGACAAACGTCCAGCTTTTGCTGCCACAGCAAAGGTGCCAGCGGGGAAAAGTGATGCTGGTCCTCATTGCCTCCTGGAACCTCTTCAAATGCCACAGACAATTTGGCCCTCTCTGCTTTCCTGCGGACTCCATCCTCAAAAGCACCTGTTTTCGCTTTAGGCAACCTCAGGAGCAAAAAAGACAAACGTCCAGCTTTTGCTGCCACAGCAAAGGTGCCAGCGGGGAAAAGTAATGCTGGTTCTCACTACCTCCTAGAACTCTTTCAAATGCCCCAGACAATTTGGCCCTCTCTGCTTTCCTGCGGACTCCATCCTCAAAAGCACCTGTTTTCGCTTTCGGCAGCCTCCGGAGCAAAAAAGACAAACGTCCAGCTTTTGCTGCCACAGCAAAGGTGCCAGCGGCAAAAAGTAATGCTGGTTCTCACTGCCTCCTGGAACCCCTTCAAATGCCCCAGACCATTTGGCCCTCTCTGCTTTCCTGCGGACTCCATCCTCAAAAGCGCCTTTTTTCCCTTTCGGCGCCCTCCGGTGGTAAAAACACAAACGTCCAGGTTTTGCAGCCACAGCAAAGGTGCCAGCGGGGAAAAGTAATGCTGGTCCTCATTGACTCCTGGAACCTCTTCAAATGCCACAGACAATTTGGCCCTCTCTGCTTTCCTGCGGACTCCATCCTCAAAAGCACCTGTTTTCGCTTTCGGCAGCCTCCAGAGCAAAAATGACAAACGTCCAGCTTTTGCTGCCACAGCAAAGGTGCCAGCCGGGAAAAGTAATGCTGGTTCTCACTGCCTCCTGGAACCTCTTCAAATGCCACAGACAATTTGGCCCTCTCTGCTTTCCTGCGGACTCCATCCTCAAAAGCACCTGTTTTCGCTTTCGGCAACCTCAGGAGTAAAAAAGACAAACGTTCAGCTTTTGCTGCCACAGCAAAGGTGCCAGCGGGCAAAAGTAATGCTGGTTCTCACTGCCTCCTGGAACTCTTTCAAATGCCCCAGACAATTTGGCCCTCTCTGCTTTCCTGCGGACTCCATCCTCAAAAGCACCTGTTTTCGCTTTCGGCAACCTCAGGAGCAAAAAAGACAAACGTCCAGGTTTTCCTGCCACAGCAAAGGTGCCAGCGGGCAAAAGTAATGCTGGTTCTCACTGCCTCCTGGAACCCTTTCATATGCCCCAGACAATTTGGCCCTCTCTGCTTTCCTGCGGACTCCATCCTCAAAAGCACCTGTTTTCGCTTTCGGCAGCCTCCGCAGCAAAAAAGACAAACGTCCAGCTTTTGCTGCCACAGCAAAGGTGCCAGCGGGGAAACGTAATGCTGGTTCTCACTGCGTCCTGGAACCTCTTCAAATGCCACAGACAATTTGGCCCTCTCTGCTTTCCTGCGGACTCCATCCTCAAAAGCACCTGTTTTCGCTTTCGGCAACCTCCGGAGCAAAAAAGACAAACGTCCAGCTTTTGCTGCCACAGCAAAGGTGCCAGCCGGGAAAAGTAATGCTGGTTCTCACTGCCTCCTGAAACCCTTTCAAATGCCCCAGACTATTTGGCCCTCTCTGCTTTCCTGCGGACTCCATCCTCAAAAGCACCTGTTTTCGCTTTCGGCAGCCTCCGGAGCAAAAAAGACAAACGTCCATCTTTTGCTGCCACAGCAAAGGTGCCAGCGGGGAAAAGTGATGCTGGTCCTCATTGCCTCCTGGAACCTCTTCAAATGCCACAGACAATTTGGCCCTCTCTGCTTTCCTGCGGACTCCATCCTCAAAAGCACCTGTTTTCGCTTTAGGCAACCTCAGGAGCAAAAAAGACAAACGTCCAGCTTTTGCTGCCACAGCAAAGGTGCCAGCTGGCAAAAGTTATGCTGGTCCTCATTGCCTCCTGGAACCTCTTCAAATGCCACAGACAATTTGGCCCTCTCTGCTTTCCTGCGGACTCCATCCTCAAAAGCACCTGTTTTCGCTTTCGCAAACATTAGAAGCAAAAAAGACAAACGTCCAGCTTTTGCTGCCACAGCAAAGGTGCCAGCGGGCAAAAGTAATGCTGGTTCTCACTGCCTCCTGGAACTCTTTCAAATGCCCCAGACAATTTGGCCCTCTCTGCTTTCCTGCGGACTCCATCCTCAAAAGCACCTGTTTTCGGTTTCGGCAACCTCCGGAGCAAAAAAGACAAACGTCCAGGTTTTGCTGCCACAGCAAAGGTGCCAGCCGGGAAAAGTAATGCTGGTTCTCACTGCCTCCTGGAACTCTTTCAAATGCCCCAGACAATTTGGCCCTCTCTGCTTTCCTGCGGACTCCATCCTCAAAAGCGCCTTTTTTCGCTTTCTGCGCCCTCTGGTGGTAAAAAGACAAACGTCTAGGTTTTGCTGCCACAGCAAAGGTGCCATCGGGGAAAAGTAATGCTGGTCCTCATTGCCTCCTGGAACCTCTTCAAATGCCACAGACAATTTGGCCCTCTCTGCTTTCCTGCGGACTCCATCCTCAAAAGCACCTGTTTTCGCTTTCGGCAACCTCCGGAGCAAAAAAGACAAACGTCCAGGTTTTGTTGCCACAGCAAAGGTGCCAGCCGGGAAAAGTAATGCTGGTTCTCACTGCCTCCTGGAACTCTTTCAAATGCCACAGACAATTTGGCCCTCTCTGCTTTCCTGCGGACTCCATCCTCAAAAGCACCTGTTTTCGCTTTCGGCAGCCTCCAGAGCAAAAAAGACAAACGTCCAGCTTTTGCTGCCACAGCAAAGGTGCCAGCGGGGAAAAGTAATGCTGGTTCTCACTACCTCCTGGAACTCTTTCAAATGCCCCAGACAATTTGGCCCTCTCTGCTTTCCTGCGGACTCCATCCTCAAAAGCACCTGTTTTCGCTTTCGGCAACCTCCAGAGCAAAAAAGACAAACGTCCAGCTTTTGCTGCCACAGCAAAGGTGCCAGCGGGGAAAAGTAATGCTGGTCCTCATTGCCTCCTGGAACCTCTTCAAATGCCCCAGACAATTTGGCCCTCTCTGCTTTCCTGCGGACTCCATCCTCAAAAGCACCTGTTTTCGCTTTCGGCAGCCTCCAGAGCAAAAAAGACAAACGTCCAGCTTTTGCTGCCACAGCAAAGGTGTCAGCAGGGAAAAGTAATGCTGGTCCTCATTGCCTCCTGGAACCTCTTCAAATGCCACAGACAATTTGGCCCTCTCTGCTTTCCTGCGGACTCCATCCTCAAAAGCACCTGTTTTCGCTTTCGGCAACCTCAGGAGCAAAAAAGACAAACGTCCAGGTTTTCCTGCCACAGCAAAGGTGCGAGCGGCGAAAAGTAATGCTGGTTCTCACTGCCTCCTGGAACTCTTTCAAATGCCCCAGACAATTTGGCCCTCTCTGCTTTCCTGCGGACTCCATCCTCAAAAGCACCTGTTTTCGCTTTCGGCAACCTCCGGAGCAAAAAAGACAAACGTCCAGGTTTTGCTGCCACAGCAAAGGTGCCAGCCGGGAAAAGTAATGCTGGTTCTCACTGCCTCCTGGAACTCTTTCAAATGCCCCAGACAATTTGGCCATCTCTGCTTTCCTGCGGACTCCATCCTCAAAAGCACCTGTTTTCGCTTTCGGAAACCTCAGGAGCAAAAAAGACAAACGTCCAGGTTTTGCTGCCACAGCAAAGGTGCCAGCGGGGAAAAGTAATGCTGGTTCTCACTGCCTCCTGGAACTCTTTCAAATGCCCCAGACAATTTGGCTCTCTCTGCTTTCCTGCGGACTCCATCCTCAAAAGCACCTGTTTTCGCTTTCGGCAGCCTCCGCAGCAAAAAAGACAAACGTCCAGGTTTTGCTGCCACAGCAAAGGTGCCAGCGGGGAAACGTAATGCTGGTTCTCACTGCGTCCTGGAACCTCTTCAAATGCCACAGACAATTTGGCCCTCTCTGCTTTCCTGCGGACTCCATCCTCAAAAGCACCTGTTTTCGCTTTTGGCAACCTCCGGAGCAAAAAAGACAAACGTCCAGCTTTTGCTGCCACAGCAAAGGTGCCAGCCGGGAAAAGTAATGCTGGTTCTCACTGCCTCCTGGAACCCTTTCAAATGCCCCAGACTATTTGGCCCTCTCTGCTTTCCTGCGGACTCCATCCTCAAAAGCACCTGTTTTCGCTTTCGGCAGCCTCCGGAGCAAAAAAGACAAACGTCCAGCTTTTGCTGCCACAGCAAAGGTGCCAGCGGGGAAAAGTGATGCTGGTTCTCACTGCCTCCTGGAACCTCTTCAAATGCCACAGACCATTTGGCCCTCTCTGCTTTCCTGCGGACTCCATCCTCAAAAGCACCTGTTTTCGCTTTCGGCAGCCTCCAGAGCAAAAAAGACAAACGTCCAGCTTTTGCTGCCACAGCAAAGGTGCCAGCGGGGAAAAGTGATGCTGGTCCTCATTGCCTCCTGGAACCTCTTCAAATGCCACAGACAATTTGGCCCTCTCTGCTTTCCTGCGGACTCCATCCTCAAAAGCACCTGTTTTCGCTTTCGGCAGCCTCCGGAGCAAAAAAGACAAACGTCCAGCTTTTGCTGCCACAGCAAAGGTGCCAGCGGGGAAAAGTAATGCTGGTTCTCACTACCTCCTGGAACTCTTTCAAATGCCACAGACAATTTGGCCCTCTCTGCTTTCCTGCGGACTCCATCCTCAAAAGCACCTGTTTTCGCTTTCGGCAGCCTCCGGAGCAAAAAAGACAAACGTCCAGCTTTTGCTGCCACAGCAAAGGTGCCAGCGGGGAAAAGTAATGCTGGTTCTCACTACCTCCTGGAACTCTTTCAAATGCCACAGACAATTTGGCCCTCTCTGCTTTCCTGCGGACTCTATCCTCAAAAGCACCTGTTTTCGCTTTCGGCAACCTCAGGAGCAAAAAAGACAAACGTCCAGGTTTTCCTGCCACAGCAAAGGTGCCAGCTGGCAAAAGTAATGCTGGTTCTCACTGCCTCCTGGAACCCTTTCAAATGCCCCAGACAATTTGGCCCTCTCTGCTTTCCTGCGGACTCCATCCTCAAAAGCACCTGTTTTCGCTTTCGGCAGCCTCCGGAGCAAAAAAGACAAACGTCCAGCTTTTGCTGCCACAGCAAAGGTGCCAGCCGGGAAAAGTAATGCTGGTTCTCACTGCTTCCTGGAACTCTTTCAAATGCCACAGACAATTTGGCCCTCTCTGCTTTCCTGCGGACTGCATCCTCAAAAGCACCTGTTTTCGCTTTCGGCAGCCTCCGGAGCAAAAAAGACAAACGTCCAGGTTTTGCTGCCACAGCAAAGGTGCCAGCGGGCAAAAATAATGCTGGTTCTCACTGCCTCCTGGAACTCTTTCAAATGCCCCAGACAATTTGGCCCTCTCTGCTTTCCTGCGGACTGCATCCTCAAAAGCACCTGTTTTCGCTTTCGGCAGCCTCCGGAGCAAAAAAGACAAACGTCCAGCTTTTGCTGCCACAGCAAAGGTGCCAGCGGGGAAAAGTAATGCTGGTTCTCACTGCCTTCTGGAACTCTTTCAAATGCCACAGACAATTTGGCCCTCTCTGCTTTCCTGCGGACTCCATCCTCAAAAGCACCTGTTTTCGCTTTCGGCAACCTCAGGAGCAAAAAAGACAAACGTCCAGCTTTTGCTGCCACAGCAAAGGTGCCAGCGGGGAAAAGTGATGCTGGTCCTCACTGCCTCCTGGAACCCCTTCAAATGCCCCAGACAATTTGGCCCTCTCTGCTTTCCTGCGGACTCCATCCTCAAAAGCACCTGTTTTCGCTTTCGGCATCCTCAGGAGCAAAAAAGACAAACGTCCAGCTTTTGCTGCCACAGCAGAGGTGCCAGCGAGGAAAAGTAATGCTGGTTCTCACTGCCTCCTGGAACCCTTTCAAATGCCCCAGACAATTTGGCCCTCTCTGCTTTCCTGCGGACTCCATCCTCAAAAGCACCTGTTTTCGCTTTCGGCAACCTCAGGAGCAAAAAAGACAAACGTCCAGCTTTTGCTGCCACAGCAAAGGTGCCAGCGGGGAAAAGTGATGCTGGTTCTCAATACCTCCTGGAACTCTTTCAAATGCCCCAGACAATTTGGCCCTCTCTGCTTTTCTGCGGACTCCATCCTCAAAAGCACCTGTTTTCGCTTTCGGCAACCTCAGGAGCAAAAAAGACAAACGTCCAGGTTTTGCTGCCACAGCAAAGGTGCCAGCCGGGAAAAGTAATGCTGGTTCTCACTGCCTCCTGGAACTCTTTCAAATGCCCCAGACAATTTGGCCATCTCTGCTTTCCTGCGGACTCCATCCTCAAAAGCACCTGTTTTCGCTTTCGGCAGCCTCCAGAGCAAAAAAGACAAACGTCCAGGTTTTGCTGCCACAGCAAAGGTGCCAGCGGGGAAAAGTAATGCTGGTTCTCACTACCTCCTAGAACTCTTTCAAATGCCCCAGACAATTTGGCCCTCTCTGCTTTCCTGCGGACTCCATCCTCAAAAGCACCTGTTTTCGCTTTCGGCAACCTCCGGAGCAAAAAAGACAAACGTCCAGGTTTTGCTGCCACAGCAAAGGTGCCAGCGGGGAAAAGTAATGCTGGTTCTCACTGCCTCCTGGAACCTCTTCAAATGCCCCAGACAATTTGGCCCTCTCTGCTTTCCTGCGGACTCCATCCTCAAAAGCACCTGTTTTCGCTTTCGGCAGCCTCCGGAGCAAAAAAGACAAACGTCCAGGTTTTGATGCCACAGCAAAGGTGCCAGCCGGGAAAAGTAATGCTGCTTCTCACTGCCTCCTGGAACCCTTTCAAATGCCCCAGACTATTTGGCCCTCTCTGCTTTCCTGCGGACTCCATCCTCAAAAGCACCTGTTTTCGCTTTCGGCATCCTCCAGAGCAAAAAAGACAAACGTCCAGCTTTTGCTGCCACAGCAAAGGTGCCAGCGGGGAAAAGTAATGCTGGTCCTCATTGCCTCCTGGAACCTTATCAAATGCCACAGACAATTTGGCCCTCTCTGCTTTCCTGCGGACTCCATCCTCAAAAGCACCTGTTTTCGCTTTCGGCAACCTCAGAAGCAAAAAAGACAAACGTCCAGGTTTTGCTGCCACAGCAAAGGTGCCAGCGGGGAAAAGTGATGCTGGTCCTCATTGCCTCCTGGAACCTCTTCAAATGCCACAGACAATTTGGCCCTCTCTGCTTTCCTGCGGACTCCATCCTCAAAAGCACCTCTTTTCGCTTTCGGCAGCCTCCAGAGCAAAAAAGACAAACGTCCAGCTTTTGCTGCCACAGCAAAGGTGCCAGCGGGGAAAAGTTATGCTGGTCCTCATTGCCTCCTGGAACCCCTTCAAATGCCACAGACAATTTGGCCCTCTCTGCTTTCCTGCGGACTCCATCCTCAAAAGCACCTGTTTTCGCTTTCGGAAACCTCAGGAGCAAAAAAGACAAACGTCCAGCTTTTGCTGCCACAGCAAAGGTGCCAGCGGGGAAAAGTAATGCTGGTTCTCACTGCCTCCTGGAACTCTTTCAAATGCCCCAGACAATTTGGCCCTCTCTGCTTTCCTGCGGACTCCATCCTCAAAAGCACCTGTTTTCGCTTTCGGCAACCTCAGGAGCAAAAAAGACAAACGTCCAGCTTTTGCTGCCACAGCAAAGGTGCCAGCGGGCAAAAGTAATGCTGGTTCTCACTGCGTCCTGGAACCTCTTCAAATGCCACAGACAATTTGGCCCTCTCTGCTTTCCTGCGGACTCCATCCTCAAAAGCACCTGTTTTCGCTTTCGGCAACCTCTGGAGCAAAAAAGACAAACGTCCAGCTTTTGCTGCCACAGCAAAGGTGCCAGCCGGGAAAAGTAGTGCTGGTTCTCACTGCCTCCTGGAACCCTTTCAAATGCCCCAGACTATTTGGCCCTCTCTGCTTTCCTGCGGACTCCATCCTCAAAAGCACCTGTTTTCGCTTTCGGCAGCCTCCGGAGCAAAAAAGACAAACGTCCAGCTTTTGCTGCCACAGCAAAGGTGCCAGCGGGGAAAAGTAATGCTGGTCCTCATTGCCTCCTGGAACCTCTTCAAATGCCACAGACAATTTGGGCCTCTCTGCTTTCCTGCGGACTCCATCCTCAAAAGCACCTGTTTTCGCTTTCGGCAACCTCAGAAGCAAAAAAGACAAACGTCCAGCTTTTGCTGCCACAGCAAAGGTGCCAGCGGGGAAAAGTAATGCTGGTTCTCACTGCCTCCTGGAACTCTTTCAAATGCCACAGACAATTTGGCCCTCTCTGCTTTCCTGCGGACTCCATCCTCAAAAGCACCTGTTTTCGCTTTCGGCAGCCTCCGGAGCAAAAAAGACAAACGTCCAGGTTTTGCTGCCACAGCAAAGGTGCCAGCGGGCAAAAGTAATGCTGGTTCTCACTGCCTCCTGGAACTCTTTCAAATGCCCCAGACAATTTGGCCCTCTCTGCTTTCCTGCGGACTCCATCCTCAAAAGCACCTGTTTTCGCTTTTGGCAGCCTCCGGAGCAAAAAAGACAAACGTCCAGCTTTTGCTGCCACAGCAAAGGTGCCAGCCGGGAAAAGTAATGCTGGTTCTCACTGCCTCCTGGAACTCTTTCAAATGCCACAGACAATTTGGCCCTCTCTGCTTTCCTGCGGACTCCATCCTCAAAAGCACCTGTTTTCGCTTTCGGCAGCCTCCAGAGCAAAAAAGACAAACGTCCAGCTTTTGCTGCCACAGCAAAGGTGCCAGCGGGGAAAAGTTATGCTGGTCCTCATTGCCTCCTGGAACCCCTTCAAATGCCACAGACAATTTGGCCCTCTCTGCTTTCCTGCGGACTCCATCCTCAAAAGCACCTGTTTTCGCTTTCGGAAACCTCAGGAGCAAAAAAGACAAACGTCCAGGTTTTGCTGCCACAGCAAAGGTGCCAGCGGGGAAAAGTAATGCTGGTTCTCACTGCCTCCTGGAACTCTTTCAAATGCCCCAGACAATTTGGCCCTCTCTGCTTTCCTGCGGACTCCATCCTCAAAAGCACCTGTTTTCGCTTTCGGCAACCTCCGGAGCAAAAAAGACAAACGTCCAGCTTTTGCTGCCACAGCAAAGGTGCCAGCGGGGAAAAGTAATGCTGGTTCTCACTGCGTCCTGGAACCTCTTCAAATGCCACAGACAATTTGGCCCTCTCTGCTTTCCTGCGGACTCCATCCTCAAAAGCACCTGTTTTCGCTTTCGGCAACCTCTGGAGCAAAAAAGACAAACGTCCAGCTTTTGCTGCCACAGCAAAGGTGCCAGCCGGGAAAAGTAGTGCTGGTTCTCACTGCCTCCTGGAACCCTTTCAAATGCCCCAGACTATTTGGCCCTCTCTGCTTTCCTGCGGACTCCATCCTCAAAAGCACCTGTTTTCGCTTTCGGCAGCCTCCGGAGCAAAAAAGACAAACGTCCAGCTTTTGCTGCCACAGCAAAGGTGCCAGCGGGGAAAAGTAATGCTGGTCCTCATTGCCTCCTGGAACCTCTTCAAATGCCCCAGACAATTTGGCCCTCTCTGCTTTCCTGCGGACTCCATCCTCAAAAGCACCTGTTTTCGCTTTCGACAACCTCAGAAGCAAAAAAGACAAACGTCCAGCTTTTGCTGCCACAGCAAAGGTGCCAGCGGGGAAAAGTGATGCTGGTCCTCATTGCCTCCTGGAACCTCTTCAAATGCCACAGACAATTTGGCCCTCTCTGCTTTCCTGCGGACTCCATCCTCAAAAGCACCTCTTTTCGCTTTCGGCAGCCTCCGGAGCAAAAAAGACAAACGTCCAGCTTTTGCTGCCACAGCAAAGGTGCCAGCCGGGAAAAGTAATGCTGGTTCTCACTGCCTCCTGGAACTCTTTCAAATGCCACAGACAATTTGGCCCTCTCTGCTTTCCTGCGGACTCCATCCTCAAAAGCACCTGTTTTCACTTTCGGCAGCCTCCAGAGCAAAAAAGACAAACGTCCAGCTTTTGCTGCCACAGCAAAGGTGCCAGCGGGCAAAAGTAATGCTGGTTCTCACTGCCTCCTGGAACTCTTTCAAATGCCCCAGACAATTTGGCCCTCTCTGCTTTCCTGCGGACTGCATCCTCAAAAGCACCTGTTTTCGCTTTCGGCAGCCTCCGGAGCAAAAAAGACAAACGTCCAGCTTTTGCTGCCACAGCAAAGGTGCCAGCCGGGAAAAGTAATGCTGGTTCTCACTGCCTCCTGGAACTCTTTCAAATGCCACAGACAATTTGGCCCTCTCTGCTTTCCTGCGGACTCCATCCTCAAAAGCACCTGTTTTCGCTTTCGGCAACCTCAGGAGCAAAAAAGACAAACGTCCAGCTTTTGCTGCCACAGCAAAGGTGCCAGCGGGGAAAAGTGATGCTGGTCCTCATTGCCTCCTGGAACCTCTTCAAATGCCACAGACAATTTGGCCCTCTCTGCTTTCCTGCGGACTCCATCCTCAAAAGCACCTGTTTTCGCTTTCGGCAGCCTCCGGAGCAAAAAAGACAAACGTCCAGCTTTTGCTGCCACAGCAAAGGTGCCAGCGGGGAAAAGTAATGCTGGTTCTCACTACCTCCTAGAACTCTTTCAAATGCCCCAGACAATTTGGCCCTCTCTGCTTTCCTGCGGACTCCATCCTCAAAAGCACCTGTTTTCGCTTTCGGCAGCCTCCGGAGCAAAAAAGACAAACGTCCAGCTTTTGCTGCCACAGCAAAGGTGCCAGCGGGGAAAAGTAATGCTGGTTCTCACTGCGTCCTGGAACCTCTTCAAATGCCACAGGCAATTTGGCCCTCTCTGCTTTCCTGCGGACTCCATCCTCAAAAGCACCTGTTTTCGCTTTCGGCAACCTCTGCAGCAAAAAAGACAAACGTCCAGCTTTTGCTGCCACAGCAAAGGTGCCAGACGGGAAAAGTAGTGCTGGTTCTCACTGCCTCCTGGAACCCTTTCAAATGCCCCAGACTATTTGGCCCTCTCTGCTTTCCTGCGGACTCCATCCTCAAAAGCACCTGTTTTCGCTTTCGGCAGCCTCCGGAGCAAAAAAGACAAACGTCCAGCTTTTGCTGCCACAGCAAAGGTGCCAGCGGGGAAAAGTAATGCTGGTCCTCATTGCCTCCTGGAACCTCTTCAAATGCCACAGACAATTTGGCCCTCTCTGCTTTCCTGCGGACTCCATCCTCAAAAGCACCTGTTTTCGCTTTCGACAACCTCAGAAGCAAAAAAGACAAACGTCCAGCTTTTGCTGCCACAGCAAAGGTGCCAGCGGGGAAAAGTGATGCTGGTCCTCATTGCCTCCTGGAACCTCTTCAAATGCCACAGACAATTTGGCCCTCTCTGCTTTCCTGCGGACTCCATCCTCAAAAGCACCTCTTTTCGCTTTCGGCAGCCTCCGGAGCAAAAAAGACAAACGTCCAGCTTTTGCTGCCACAGCAAAGGTGCCAGCCGGGAAAAGTAATGCTGGTTCTCACTGCCTCCTGGAACTCTTTCAAATGCCACAGACAATTTGGCCCTCTCTGCTTTCCTGCGGACTCCATCCTCAAAAGCACCTGTTTTCACTTTCGGCAGCCTCCAGAGCAAAAAAGACAAACGTCCAGCTTTTGCTGCCACAGCAAAGGTGCCAGCGGGCAAAAGTAATGCTGGTTCTCACTGCCTCCTGGAACTCTTTCAAATGCCCCAGACAATTTGGCCCTCTCTGCTTTCCTGCGGACTCCATCCTCAAAAGCACCTGTTTTCGCTTTCGGCAGCCTCCGGAGCAAAAAAGACAAACGTCCAGCTTTTGCTGCCACAGCAAAGGTGCCAGCTGGCAAAAGTAATGCTGGTTCTCACTGCCTCCTGGAACTCTTTCAAATGCCACAGACAATTTGGCCCTCTCTGCTTTCCTGCGGACTCCATCCTCAAAAGCACCTGTTTTCGCTTTCGGCAACCTCAGGAGCAAAAAAGACAAACGTCCAGCTTTTGCTGCCACAGCAAAGGTGCCAGCGGGGAAAAGTGATGCTGGTCCTCATTGCCTCCTGGAACCTCTTCAAATGCCACAGACAATTTGGCCCTCTCTGCTTTCCTGCGGACTCCATCCTCAAAAGCACCTGTTTTCGCTTTCGGCAGCCTCCGGAGCAAAAAAGACAAACGTCCAGCTTTTGCTGCCACAGCAAAGGTGCCAGCGGGGAAAAGTAATGCTGGTTCTCACTACCTTCTAGAACTCTTTCAAATGCCCCAGACAATTTGGCCCTCTCTGCTTTCCTGCGGACTCCATCCTCAAAAGCACCTGTTTTCGCTTTCGGCAACCTCTGGAGCAAAAAAGACAAACGTCCAGCTTTTGCTGCCACAGCAAAGGTGCCAGCCGGGAAAAGTAATGCTGGTTCTCACTGCCTACTGGAACCCTTTCAAATGCCCCAGACTATTTGGCCCTCTCTGCTTTCCTGCGGACTCCATTTTCAAAAGCACCTGTTTTCGCTTTCGGCAGCCTCCGGAGCAAAAAAGACAAACGTCCAGCTTTTGCTGCCACAGCAAAGGTGCCAGCGGGGAAAAGTAATGCTGGTCCTCATTGCCTCCTGGAACCTCTTCAAATGCCCCAGACAATTTGGCCCTCTCTGCTTTCCTGCGGACTCCATCCTCAAAAGCACCTGTTTTCGCTTTCGGCAGCCTCCAGAGCAAAAAAGACAAACGTCCAGCTTTTGCTGCCACAGCAAAGGTGCCAGCGGGGAAAAGTGATGCTGGTCCTCATTGCCTCCTGGAACCTCTTCAAATGCCCCAGACAATTTGGCCCTCTCTGCTTTCCTGCGGACTCCATCCTCAAAAGCACCTCTTTTCGCTTTCGGCAGCCTCCGGAGCAAAAAAGACAAACGTCCAGGTTTTGCTGCCACAGCAAAGGTGCCATCCGGGAAAAGTAATGCTGGTTCTCACTGCCTCCTGGAACTCTTTCAAATGCCACAGACAATTTGGCCCTCTCTGCTTTCCTGCGGACTCCATCCTCAAAAGCACCTGTTTTCGCTTTCGGCAGCCTCCGGAGCAAAAAAGACAAACGTCCAGGTTTTGCTGCCACAGCAAAGGTGCCAGCGGGCAAAAGTAATGCTGGTTCTCACTGCCTCCTGGAACTCTTTCAAATGCCCCAGACAATTTGGCCCTCTCTGCTTTCCTGCGGACTGCATCCTCAAAAGCACCTGTTTTCCATTTCGGCAGCCTCCGGAGCAAAAAAGACAAACGTCCAGCTTTTGCTTCCACAGCAAAGGTGCCAGCCGGGAAAAGTAATGCTGGTTCTCACTGCCTCCTGGAACTCTTTCAAATGCCACAGACAATTTGGCCCTCTCTGCTTTCCTGCGGACTCCATCCTCAAAAGCACCTGTTTTCGCTTTCGGCAACCTCCGGAGCAAAAAAGACAAACGTCCAGCTTTTGCTGCAACAGCAAAGGTGCCAGCGGGGAAAAGTAATGCTGGTCCTCATTGCCTCCTGGAACCTCTTCAAATGCCACAGACAATTTGGCCCTCTCTGCTTTCCTGCGGACTCCATCCTCAAAAGCACCTGTTTTCGCTTTTGGCAACCTCAGGAGCAAAAAAGACAAACGTCCAGCTTTTGCTGCCACAGCAAAGGTGCCAGCGGGGAAAAGTGATGCTGGTCCTCATTGCCTCCTGGAACCTCTTCAAATGCCACAGACAATTTGGCCCTCTCTGCTTTCCTGCGGACTCCATCCTCAAAAGCACCTGTTTTCGCTTTCGGCAGCCTCCGGAGCAAAAAAGATAAACGTCCAGGTTTTCCTGCCACAGCAAAGGTGCCAGCGGGCAAAAGTAATGCTGGTTCTCACTGCCTCCTGGAACCCTTTCAAATGCCCCAGACAATTTGGCCCTCTCTGCTTTCCTGCGGACTCCATCCTCAAAAGTACCTGTTTTCGCTTTCGGCAACCTCAGGAGCAAAAAAGACAAACGTCTAGGTTTTGCTGCCACAGCAAAGGTGCCAGAGGGGAAAAGTTATGCTGGTCCTCATTGCCTCCTGGAACCTCTTCAAATGCCTCAGACTATTTGGCCCTCTCTGCTTTCCTGCGGACTCCATCCTCAAAAGCACCTGTTTTCGCTTTCGGCAGCCTCAGGAGCAAAAAAGACAAACGTCCAGCTTTTGCTGCCACAGCAGAGGTGCCACCGGGGAAAAGTAATGCTGGTTCTCACTGCCTCCTGGAACCCTTTCAAATGCCCCAGACAATTTGGCCCTCTCTGCTTTCCTGCGGACTCCATCCTCAAAAGCACCTGTTTTCGCTTTCGGCAGCCTCCGGAGCAAAAAAGACAAACGTCCAGGTTTTGCTGCCACAGCAAAGGTGCCAGCCGGGAAAAGTAATGCTGGTTCTCACTGCCTCCTGGAACTCTTTCAAATGCCCCAGACAATTTGGCCCTCTCTGCTTTCCTGCGGACTCCATCCTCAAAAGCACCTGTTATCGCTTTCGGCATCCTCAGGAGCAAAAAAGACAAACGTCCAGCTTTTGCTGCCACAGCAGAGTTGCCAGCGGGGAAAAGTAATGCTGGTTCTCACTGCCTCCTGGAACTCTTTCAAATGCCCCAGACAATTTGGCCCTCTCTGCTTTCCTGCGGACTCCATCCTCAAAAGCACCTGTTTTCGCTTTCGGAAACCTCAGGAGCAAAAAAGACAAACGTCCAGCTTTTGCTGCCACAGCAAAGGTGCCAACGGCGAAAAGTAATGCTGGTTCTCACTGCCTCCAAGAACCACTTCAAATGCCCCAGACCATTTGGCCCTCTCTGCTTTCCTGCGGACTCTATCCTCAAAAGCGCCTTTTTTCACTTTCGGCGCCCTCCGGTGGTAAAAAGACAAACGTCCAGCTTTTGCTGCCACAGCAAAGGTGCCAGCGGGGAAAAGTGATGCTGGTCCTCATTGCCTCCTGGAACCTCTTCAAATGCCACAGACAATTTGGCCCTCTCTGCTTTCCTGCGGACTCCATCCTCAAAAGCACCTGTTTTCGCTTTCGGCAACCTCAGGAGCAAAAAAGACAAACGTCCAGGTTTTGCTGCCACAGCAAAGGTGCCAGCGGGGAAAAGTGATGCTGGTCCTCATTGCCTCCTGGAACCTCTTCAAATGCCACAGACAATTTGGCCCTCTCTGCTTTCCTGCGGACTCCATCCTCAAAAGCACCTGTTTTCGCTTTCGGCAACCTCAGGAGCAAAAAAGACAAACGTCCAGGTTTTCCTGCCACAGCAAAGGTGCCAGCGGGGAAAAGTAATGCTGGTTCTCACTGCCTCCTGGAACCCTTTCAAATGCCCCAGACAATTTGGCCCTCTCTGCTTTCCTGCGGACTCCATCCTCAAAAGCACCTGTTTTCGCTTTCGGCAGCCTCCGGAGCAAAAAAGACAAACGTCCAGCTTTTGCTGCCACAGCAAAGGTGCCAGCTGGGAAAAGTAATGCTGGTTCTCACTGCCTCCTGGAACTCTTTCAAATGCCCCAGACAATTTGGCCCTCTAAGCTTTCCTGCGGACTCCATCCTCAAAAGCACCTGTTTTCGCTTTCGGCAGCCTCCGGAGCAAAAAAGACAAACGTCCAGCTTTTGCTGCCACAGCAAAGGTGCCAGCGGGGAAAAGTAATGCTGGTTCTCACTACCTCCTGGAACTCTTTCAAATGCCACAGACAATTTGGCCCTCTCTGCTTTCCTGCGGACTCCATCCTCAAAAGCACCTGTTTTCGCTTTCGGCAACCTCCGGAGCAAAAAAGACAAACGTCCAGGTTTTGCTGCCACAGCAAAGGTGCCAGCTAGGAAAAGTAATGCTGGTTCTCACTGCGTCCTGGAACCTCTTCAAATGCCACAGACAATTTGGCCCTCTCTGCTTTCCTGCGGACTCCATCCTCAAAAGTACCTGTTTTCGCTTTCGGCAACCTCAGGAGCAAAAAAGACAAACGTCCAGGTTTTGCTGCCACAGCAAATGTGCCACCGGGGAAAAGTAATGCTGGTTCTCACTGCCTCCTGGAACCCTTTCAAATGCCCCAGACAATTTGGCCCTCTCTGCTTTCCTGCGGACTCCATCCTCAAAAGCACCTGTTTTCGCTTTCGGCAGCCTCCGGAGCAAAAAAGACAAACGTCCAGGTTTTGCTGCCACAGCAAAGGTGCCAGCCGGGAAAAGTAATGCTGGTTCTCACTGCCTCCTGGAACTCTTTCAAATGCCCCAGACAATTTGGCCCTCTCTGCTTTCCTGCGGACTCCATCCTCAAAAGCACCTGTTATCGCTTTCGGCATCCTCAGGAGCAAAAAAGACAAACGTCCAGCTTTTGCTGCCACAGCAGAGTTGCCAGCGGGGAAAAGTAATGCTGGTTCTCACTGCCTCCTGGAACTCTTTCAAATGCCCCAGACAATTTGGCCCTCTCTGCTTTCCTGCGGACTCCATCCTCAAAAGCACCTGTTTTCGCTTTCGGAAACCTCAGGAGCAAAAAAGACAAACGTCCAGCTTTTGCTGCCACAGCAAAGGTGCCAACGGCGAAAAGTAATGCTGGTTCTCACTGCCTCCAAGAACCACTTCAAATGCCCCAGACCATTTGGCCCTCTCTGCTTTCCTGCGGACTCTATCCTCAAAAGCGCCTTTTTTCACTTTCGGCGCCCTCCGGTGGTAAAAAGACAAACGTCCAGCTTTTGCTGCCACAGCAAAGGTGCCAGCGGGGAAAAGTGATGCTGGTCCTCATTGCCTCCTGGAACCTCTTCAAATGCCACAGACAATTTGGCCCTCTCTGCTTTCCTGCGGACTCCATCCTCAAAAGCACCTGTTTTCGCTTTCGGCAACCTCAGGAGCAAAAAAGACAAACGTCCAGGTTTTGCTGCCACAGCAAAGGTGCCAGCGGGGAAAAGTGATGCTGGTCCTCATTGCCTCCTGGAACCTCTTCAAATGCCACAGACAATTTGGCCCTCTCTGCTTTCCTGCGGACTCCATCCTCAAAAGCACCTGTTTTCGCTTTCGGCAACCTCAGGAGCAAAAAAGACAAACGTCCAGGTTTTCCTGCCACAGCAAAGGTGCCAGCGGGGAAAAGTAATGCTGGTTCTCACTGCCTCCTGGAACCCTTTCAAATGCCCCAGACAATTTGGCCCTCTCTGCTTTCCTGCGGACTCCATCCTCAAAAGCACCTGTTTTCGCTTTCGGCAGCCTCCGGAGCAAAAAAGACAAACGTCCAGCTTTTGCTGCCACAGCAAAGGTGCCAGCTGGGAAAAGTAATGCTGGTTCTCACTGCCTCCTGGAACTCTTTCAAATGCCCCAGACAATTTGGCCCTCTAAGCTTTCCTGCGGACTCCATCCTCAAAAGCACCTGTTTTCGCTTTCGGCAGCCTCCGGAGCAAAAAAGACAAACGTCCAGCTTTTGCTGCCACAGCAAAGGTGCCAGCGGGGAAAAGTAATGCTGGTTCTCACTACCTCCTGGAACTCTTTCAAATGCCACAGACAATTTGGCCCTCTCTGCTTTCCTGCGGACTCCATCCTCAAAAGCACCTGTTTTCGCTTTCGGCAACCTCCGGAGCAAAAAAGACAAACGTCCAGGTTTTGCTGCCACAGCAAAGGTGCCAGCTAGGAAAAGTAATGCTGGTTCTCACTGCGTCCTGGAACCTCTTCAAATGCCACAGACAATTTGGCCCTCTCTGCTTTCCTGCGGACTCCATCCTCAAAAGTACCTGTTTTCGCTTTCGGCAACCTCAGGAGCAAAAAAGACAAACGTCCAGGTTTTGCTGCCACAGCAAATGTGCCAGCGGGGAAAAGTGATGCTGGTCCTCATTGCCTCGTGGAACCTCTTCAAATGCCTCAGACAATTTGGCCCTCTCTGCTTTCCTGCGGACTCCATCCTCAAAAGCACCTGTTTTCGCTTTCGGCAACCTCAGGAGCAAAAAAGACAAATGTCCAGCTTTTGCTGCCACAGCAAAGGTGCCAGCGGGGAAAAGTAATGCTGGTTCTCACTGCCTCCTGGAACCCTTTCAAATGCCACAGACAATTTGGCCCTCTCTGCTTTCCTGCGGACTCCATCCTCAAAAGAACCTGTTTTCGCTTTCGGCAGCCTCCAGAGCAAAAAAGACAAACGTCCAGCTTTTGCTGCCACAGCAAAGGTGCCAGCGGCGAAAAGTAATGCTGGTTCTCACTGCCTCCTGGAACCCCTTCAAATGCCCCAGACACTTTGGCCCTCTCTGCTTTCCTGCGGACTCTGTCCTCAAAAGCGCCTTTTTTCACCTTCGGCGCCCTCCGGTGGTAAAAAGAAAAACGTCCAGGTTTTGCTGCCACAGCAAAGGTGCCAGCGGGCAAAAGTAATGCTGGTTCTCACTGCCTCCTGGAACTCTTTCAAATGCCCCAGACAATTTGGCCCTCTCTGCTTTCCTGCGGACTCCATCCTCAAAAGCACCTGTTTTCGCTTTCGGAAAGCTCAGGAGCAAAAAATACAAAACGTACAGGTTTTCCTGCCACAGCAAAGGTGCCAGCGGGCAAAAGTAATGCTGGTTCTCACTGCCTCCTGGAACCCTTTCAAATGCCCCAGACAATTTGGCCCTCTCTGCTTTCCTGCGGACTCCATCCTCAAAAGCACCTGTTTTCGCTTTCGGCAGCCTCCGGAGCAAAAAAGACAAACGTCCAGGTTTTGCTGCCACAGCAAAGGTGCCAGCCGGGAAAAGTAATGCTGGTTCTAACTGCCTCCTGGAACTCTTTCAAATGCCACAGACAATTTGGCCCTCTCTGCTTTCCTGCGGACTCCATCCTCAAAAGCACCTGTTTTCGCTTTCGGCAGCCTCAGGAGCAAAAAAGACAAACGTCCAGGTTTTGCTGCCACAGCAAAGGTGCCAGCTAGGAAAAGTAATGCTGGTTCTCACTGCCTCCTGGAACCTCTTCAAATGCCACAGACAATTTGGCCCTCTCTGCTTTCCTGCGGACTCCATCCTCAAAAGTACCTGTTTTCGCTTTCGACAGCCTCCAGAGCAAAAAAGACAAACGTCCAGCTTTTGCTGCCACAGCAAAGGTGCCAGCGGCGAAAAGTAATGCTGGTTCTCACTGCGTCCTGGAACCCCTTCAAATGCCCCAGACACTTTGGCCCTCTCTGCTTTCTTGCGGACTCTGTCGTCAAAAGCGCCTTTTTTCACTTTTGGTTCCCTCCGGTGGTAAAAAGACAAATGTCCAGCTTTTGCTGCCACAGCAAAGGTGCCAGCCGGGAAAAGTAATGCTGGTTCTCACTGCCTCCTGGAACTCTTTCAAATGTCCCAGAAAATTTGGCCCTCTCTGCTTTCCTGCGGACTCCATCCTCAAAAGCACCTGTTTTCGCTTTCGGAAACCACAGGAGCAAAAAAGACAAACGTCCAGGTTTTCCTGCCATAGCAAAGGTGCCAGCGGGCAAAAGTAATGCTGGTTCTCACTGCCTCCTGGAACCCTTTCAAATGCCCCAGACAATTTGGCCCTCTCTGCTTTCCTGCGGACTCCATCCTCAAAAGCACCTGTTTTCGCTTTCGGCAACCTCAGGAGCAAAAAAGACAAACGTCCAGGTTTTGCTGCCACAGCAAAGGTGCCAGCGGGCAAAAGTAATGCTGGTTCTCACTGCCTCCTGGAACTCTTTCAAATGCCACAGACAATTTGTCCCTCTCTGCTTTCCTGCGGACTCCATCCTCAAAAGCACCTGTTTTCGCTTTCGGCAGCCTCAGGAGCAAAAAAGACAAACGTCCAGCTTTTGCTGCCACAGCAAAGGTGCCATCGGGGAAAAGTAATGCTGGTCCTCATTGCCTCCCGGAACCTCTTCAAATGCCACAGACAATTTGGCCCTCTCTGCTTTCCTGCGGACTCCATCCTCAAAAGCACCTGTTTTCGCTTTCGGCAACCTCAGGAGCAAAAAAGACAAACGTCCAGGTTTTGATGCCACAGCAAAGGTGCCAGCGGGGAAAAGTAATGCTGGTTCTCACTACCTCCTGGAACTCTTTCAAATGCCCCAGACAATTTGGCCCTCTCTGCTTTCCTGCGAACTCCATCCTCAAAAGCACCTGTTTTCGCTTTCGGCAGCCTCCAGAGCAAAAAAGACAAACGTCCAGCTTTTGCTGCCACAGCAAAGGTGCCAGCGGGGAAAAGTAATGCTGGTTCTCACTACCTCCTAGAACTCTTTCAAATGCCACAGACAATTTGGCCCTCTCTGCTTTCCTGCGGACTCCATGCTGAAAAGCACCTGTTTTCGCTTTCGGCAGCCTCCGTAGCAAAAAAGACAAACGTCCAGCTTTTGCTGCCACAGCAAAGGTGCCAGCGGGGAAAAGTAATGCTGGTTCTCACTGCGTCCTGGAACCTCTTCAAATGCCCCAGACAATTTGGCCCTCTCTGCTTTCCTGCGGACTCCATCCTCAAAAGCACCTGTTTTCGCTTTCGGCAACCTCCGGAGCAAAAAAGACAAACGTCCAGCTTTTGCTGCCACAGCAAAGGTGCCAGCCGGGAAAAGTAATGCTGGTTCTCACTGCCTCCTGGAACCCTTTCAAATGCCCCAGACTATTTGGCCCTCTCTGCTTTCCTGTGGACTCCATCCTCAAAAGCACCTGTTTTCGCTTTCGGCAGCCTCCGGAGCAAAAAAGACAAACGTCCAGCTTTTGCTGCCACAGCAAAGGTGCCAGCGGGGAAAAGTAATGCTGGTCCTCATTGCCTCCTGGAACCTTATCAAATGCCACAGACAATTTGGCCCTCTCTGCTTTCCTGCGGACTCCATCCTCAAAAGCACCTGTTTTCGCTTTCGGCAGCCTCCAGAGCAAAAAAGACAAACGTCCAGCTTTTGCTGCCACAGCAAAGGTGCCAGCGGGGAAAAGTAATGCTGGTTCTCACTACCTCCTGGAACCCTTTCAAATGCCACAGACAATTTGGCCCTCTCTACTTTCCTGCGGACTCCATCCTCAAAAGAACCTGTTTTCGCTTTCGGCAGCCTCCAGAGCAAAAAAGACAAACGTCCAGCTTTTGCTGCCACAGCAAAGGTGCCAGCGGCGAAAAGTAATGCTGGTTCTCACTGCCTCCTGGAACCCCTTCCAATGCCCCAGACACTTTGGCCCTCTCTGCTTTCCTGCGGACTCTGTCCTCAAAAGCGCCTTTTTTCACTTTCGGCGCCCTCCGGTGGTAAAAAGAAAAACGTCCAGGTTTTGCTGCCACAGCAAAGGTGCCAGCCGGGAAAAGTAATGCTGGTTCTCACTGCCACCTGGAACCCTTTCAAATGCCCCAGACAATTTGGCCCTCTCTGCTTTCCTGCGGACTCCATCCTCAAAAGCACCTGTTTTCGCTTTCGGCAACCTCCGGAGCAAAAAAGACAAACGTCCAGGTTTTGCTGCCACAGCAAAGGTGCCAGCGGGCAAAAGTAATGCTGGTTCTCACTGCCTCCTGGAACTCTTTCAAATGCCCCAGACAATTTGGCCCTCTCTGCTTTCCTGCGGACTGCATCCTCAAAAGCACCTTTTTTCGCTTTCGGCAGCCTCCGGAGCAAAAAAGACAAACGTCCAGCTTTTGCTGCCACAGCAAAGGTGCCAGCCGGGAAAAGTAATACTGGTTCTCACTGCCTCCTGGAACTCTTTCAAATGCCCCAGACAATTTGGCCCTCTCTGCTTTCCTGCGGACTCCATCCTCAAAAGCACCTGTTTTCGCTTTCGGCAGCCTCAGGAGCAAAAAAGACAAACGTCCAGCTTTTGCTGCCACAGCAAAGGTGCCATCGGGGAAAAGTAATGCTGGTCCTCATTGCCTCCCGGAACCTCTTCAAATTCCACAGACAATTTGGCCCTCTCTGCTTTCCTGCGGACTCCATCCTCAAAAGCACCTGTTTTCGCTTTCGGCAACCTCAGGAGCAAAAAAGACAAACGTCCAGCTTTTGCTGCCACAGCAAAGGTGCCAGCGGGGAAAAGTGATGCTGGTCCTCTTTGCCTCCTTGAACCTCTTCAAATGCCACAGACAATTTGGCCCTCTCTGCTTTCCTGCGGACTCCATCCTCAAAAGCACCTGTTTTCGCTTTTCGGCAGCCTCCAGAGCAAAAAAGACAAACGTCCCAGCTTTGCTGCCACAGCAAAGGTGCCAGCCGGGAAAAGTAATGCTGGTTCTCACTGCCTCCTGGAACTCTTTCAAATGCCCCAGACAATTTGGCCCTCTCTGCTTTCCTGCGGACTCCATCCTCAAAAGCACCTGTTTTCGCTTTCGGCAGCCTCCGGAGCAAAAAGACAAACGTCCAGGTTTTGATGCCACAGCAAAGGTGCCAGCGGGGAAAAGTAATGCTGGTTCTCACTGCCTCCTGGAACCCCTTCAAATGCCCCAGACAATTTGGCCCTCTCTGCTTTCCTGCGGACTCTGTCCTCAAAAGCGCCTTTTTCACTTTTGGTTCTCTCCGGTGGTAAAAAGGACAAACGTCCAGGTTTTGCTGCCACAGCAAAGGTGCCAGCCGGGAAAAGTAATGCTGGTTCTCACTGCCTCCTGAACTCTTTCAAATGCCACAGACAATTGGCCCTCTCTGCTTTCCTGCGGACTCCATCCTCAAAAGCACCTGTTTTCGCTTTCGGAAACCTCAGGAGCAAAAAAGACAAACGTCCAGTTTTTGCTGCCACAGCAAAGGTGCCAGCGGGGAAAAGTAATGCTGGTTCTCACTACCTCCTGGAACTCTTTCAAATGCCCCAGACAATTTGGCCCTCTCTGCTTTCCCTGCGGACTCCATCCTCAAAAGCACCTGTTTTCGCTTTCGGCAGCCTCCAGAGCAAAAAAGACAAACGTCCAGCATTTGCTGCCACAGAAAAGGTGCCAGCGGGGAAAAGTAATGCTGGTCCTCATTGCCTCCGGAACCTCTTCAAATGCCACAGACAATTTGGCCCTCTCTGCTTTCCTGCGGACTCCATCCTCAAAAGCACCTGTTTTCGCTTTCGGCAACCTCAGGAGCAAAAAAGACAAACGTCCAGGTTTTGCTGCCACAGCAAAGGTGCCAGCGGGGAAAAGTGATGCTGGTCCTCATTGCCTCCTGGAACCTCTTCAAATGCCACAGACAATTTGGCACTCTCTGCTTTCCTGCGGACTCCATCCTCAAAAGCACCTGTTTTCGCTTCGGCAGCCTCCGGAGCAAAAAAGACAAACGTCCAGCTTTTGCTGCCACAGCAAAGGTGCCAGCGGGCAAAAGTAATGCTGGTTCTCACTACCTCCTAGAACTCTTACAAATGCCCCAGACAATTTGGCCCTCTCTGCTTTCCTGCGGACTCCATGCTGAAAAGCACCTGTTTTCGCTTTCGGCAGCCTTCGTAGCAAAAAAGACAAACGTCCAGCTTTTGCTGCCACAGCAAAGGTGCCAGCGGGGAAAAGTAATGCTGGTCCTCATTGCCTCCTGGAACCTTATCAATGCCACAGACAATTTGGCCCTCTCTGCCTTTCCTGCGGACTCCATCCTCAAAAGCACCTGTTTTCGCTTTCGGCAGCCTCCAGAGCAAAAAAGACAAACGTCCAGGTTTTGCTGCCACAGCAAAGGTGCCAGCGGGGAAAAGTAATGCCTGGTTCTCACTACCTCCTGGCACTCTTTCAAATGCCCCAGACAATTTGGCCCTCTCTGCTTTCCTGCGGACTCCATCCTCAAAAGCACCTGTTTTCGCTTTCGGCAGCCTCCGGAGCAAAAAAGACAAACGTCCAGCTTTTGCTGCCACAGCAAAGGTGCCAGCGGGGAAAAGTAATGCTGGTTCTCACTACCTCCTAGAACTCTTTCAAATGCCCCAGACAATTTGGCCCTCTCTGCCTTCCTGCGGACTCCATGCTGAAAAGCACCTGTTTTCGCTTTCGGCAGCCTCCGGAGCAAAAAAGACAAACGTCCAGCTTTTGCTGCCACAGCAAAGGTGCCAGCGGGGAAAAGTAATGCTGGTTCTCACTGCCTCCTGGAACCTCTTCAAATGCCACAGACAATTTGGCCCTCTCTGCTTTCCTGCGGACTCCATCCTCAAAAGCACCTGTTTTCGCTTTCGGCAACCTCCGGAGCAAAAAAGACAAACGTCCAGCTTTTGCTGCCACAGCAAAAGGTGCCAGCGGGGAAAAGTAATGGCTGGTTCTCACTGCCTCCTGGAACCCTTTCAAATGCCCCAGGTCATTTGGCCCTCTCTGCTTTCCTGTGA
This sequence comes from Vanellus vanellus, assembly GCF_965231255.1. Classification (NCBI taxonomy): domain Eukaryota; kingdom Metazoa; phylum Chordata; class Aves; order Charadriiformes; family Charadriidae; genus Vanellus; species Vanellus vanellus. The sequence continues at coordinate 69,230 of NW_028128923.1, read as the reverse complement.
CTCCATCCTCAAAAGAACCTGTTTTCGCTTTCGGCAGCCTCCGGAGCAAAAAAGACAAACGTCCAGCTTTTGCTGCCACAGCAAAGGTCCAGCGGGGAAAAGTAATGCTGGTTCCTCACTGCCTCCTGGAACCCTTATCAAATGCCACAGACAATTTGGCCCTCTCTGCTTTCCTGCGGACTCCATCCTCAAAAGCACCTAGTTTTCGCTTTCGCAGACCTCCAGAGCAAAAAAGACGTCCAGCTTTTGCTGCCACAGCAAAGGTGCCAGCGGGGAAAAGTAATGCTGGTTCTCACTGCCTCCTGGAACCCTTTCAAATGCCCCAGACAATTTGGCCCTCTCTGCTTTCCTGCGGACTCTATCCTCAAAAGCGCCTTTTTTCACTTTCGGCGCCTTCCGGTGGTAAAAAGACAAACGTCCAGCTTTTGCTGCCGCAGCAAAGGTGCCAGCGGGGAAAAGTAATGCTGGTCCTCACTGCCTCCTGGAACCTCTTTAAATGCCAAAGACAATTTGGCCCTCTCTGCTTTCCTGCGGACTCCATCTTCAAAAGCAGTTGTTTTCGCTTTCGGCAGCCTCCGGAGCAAAAAAGACAAACGTCCAGCTTTTGCTGCCACAGCAAAGGTGCCAGCGGGGAAAAGTAATGCTGGTTCTCACTGCCTCCTGGAACCCTTTCAAATGCCACAGACAATTTGGCCCTCTCTGCTTTCCTGCGGACTCCATCCTCAAAAGCACCTATTTTCGCTTTCGGCAACCTCCGGAGCAAAAAAGACAAACGTCCAGCTTTTGCTGCCACAGCAAAGGTGCCAGCGGGGAAAAGTAATGCTGGTTCTCACTGCCTCCTGGAACCCTTTCAAATGCCACAGACAATTTGGCCCTCTCTGCTTTCCTGCGGACTCCATCCTCAAAAGCACCTGTTTTCGCTTTCGGCAACCTCCGGAGCAAAAAAGACAAACGTCCAGCTTTTGCTGCCACAGCAAAGGTGCCAGCGGGGAAAAGTAATGCTGGTTCTCACTGCCTCCTGGAACCCTTTCAAATGCCACAGACAATTTGGCCCTCTCTGCCTTCCTGCGGACTCCATCCTCAAAAGCACCTGTTTTCGCTTTCGGCAGCCTCCGGAGCAAAAGAGGCAAACGTCCAGCTTTTGCTGCCACAGCAAAAGTACCAGCGGGGAAAAGTAATGCTGGTTCTCACTGCCTCCTGGAACCCTTTCAAATGCCCCAGACAATTTGGCCCTCTCTGCTTTCCTGCGGACTCTATCCTCAAAGGCGCCTTTTTTCACTTTCGGCGCCTTCCGGTGGTAAAAAGACAAACGTCCAGCTTTTGCTGCCGCAGCAAAGGTGCCAGCGGGGAAAAGTAATGCTGGTTCTCACTGCCTCCTGGAACCTCTTCAAATGCCACAGACAATTTGGCCCTCTCTGCTTTCCTGCGGACTCCATCCTCAAAAGCAGCTGTTTTCGCTTTCGGCAGCCTCCGGAGCAAAAAAGACAAACGTCCAGCTTTTGCTGCCACAGCAAAGGTGCCAGCGGGGAAAAGTAATGCTGGTTCTCACTGCCTCCTGGAACCCTTTCAAATGCCCCAGACAATTTGGCCCTCTCTGCTTTCCTGCGGACTCCATCCTCAAAGAACCTATTTTCGCTTTCGGCAGCCTCCGGAGCAAAAAAAGACAAACGTCCAGCTTTTGCTGCCACAGCAAAGGTGCCAGCGGGGAAAAGTAATGCTGGTTCTCACTGCCTCCTGGAACCCTTTCAAATGCCACAGACAATTTGGCCCTCTCTGCTTTTCCTGCGGACTCCATCCTCAAAAGCACCTATTTTCGCTTTTGGCAACCCTCCGGAGCAAAAAAGACAAACGTCCAGCTTTTGCTGCCACAGCAAAGGTACCAGCGGGGAAAAGTAATGCTGGTTTCTCACTGCCTCCTGGAACCTCTTCAAATGCCACAGACAATTTGGCCCTCTCTGCTTTCCTGCGGACTCCATCATCAAAAGCACCTGTTTTCGCTTTGGGCAGCCTCGGAGCAAAAAAGACAAACGTCCAGCTTTTGCTGCCACAGCAAAGGTGCCAGCGGGGAAAAGTAATGCTGGTTCTCACTGCCTCCTGGAACCCTTTCAAATGCCCCAGACAATTTGGCCCTCGCTGCTTTCCTACGGACTCCATCCTCAAAAGCACCTGTTTTCGCTTTCGGCAACCTCTGGAGCAAAAAAGACAAACGTCCAGCTTTTGCTGCCACAGCAAAGGTGCCAGCGGGGAAAAGTGATGCTGGTCCTCACTGCCTCCTGGAACCTCTTCAAATGCCCCAGACAATTTGGCCCTCTCTGCTTTCCTGCGGACTCCATCCTCAAAAGAACCCTGTTTTTGCTTTCGGCAACCTCCGGAGCAAAAAAGACAAAAGTCCAGCTTTTGCTGCCACAGCAAAGGTGCCAGCGGGAAAAAGTGATGCTGGTCCTCATTGCCTCCTGGAACCTCTTCAAATGCCACAGACAATTTGGCCCTCTCTGCTTTCCTGCGGTCTCCATCCTCAAAAGCACCTGTTTTCGCTTTCAGCAACCTCAGGAGCAAAAAAGACAAACGTCCAGCTTTTGCTGCCACAGCAAAGGTGCCAGCGGGGAAAAGTAATGCTGGTTCTCACTGCCTCCTGGAACCCTTTCAAATGCCACAGACAATTTGGCCCTCTCTGCTTTCCTACGGACTCCATCCTCAAAAGCACCTTTTTTCACTTTCGGCGCCCTCCGGTGGTAAAAAGACAAACGTCCAGCTTTTGCTGCCGCAGCAAAGGTGCCAGCGGGAAAAAGTGATGCTGGTCCTCATTGCCTCCTGGAACCTCTTCAAATGCCACAGACAATTTGGCCCTCTCTGCTTTCCTGCGGTCTCCATCCTCAAAAGCACCTGTTTTCGCTTTCGGCAACCTCCGGAGCAAAAAAGACAAACGTCCAGCTTTTGCTGCCACAGCAAAGGTGCCAGCGGGGAAAAGTAATGCTGGTTCTCACTGCCTCCTGGAACCCTTTCAAATGCCACAGACAATTTGGCCCTCTCTGCTTTCCTGTGGACTCCATCCTCAAAAGCACCTGTTTTCACTTTCGGCAACCTCCGGAGCAAAAAAGACAAACGTCCAGCTTTTGCTGCCACAGCAAAGGTGCCAGCGGGGAAAAGTAATGCTGGTTCTCACTGCCTCCTGGAACCTCTTCAAATGCCCCAGACAATTTGGCCCTCTCTGCTTTCCTGCGGACTCCATCCTCAAAAGCACCTGTTTTCGCTTTCGGCAACCTCCGGTGGTAAAAAGACAAACGTCCAGGTTTTGCTGCCACAGCAAAGGTGCCAGCGGGGAAAAGTAATGCTGGTTCTCACTGCCTCCTGGAACCTCTTCAAATGCCTCAGACAATTTGGCCCTCTCTGCTTTCCTGCGGTCTCCATCCTCAAAAGCACCTGTTTTCGCTTTCAGCAAACTCCGGAGCAAAAAAGACAAACGTCCAGCTTTTGCTGCCACAGCAAAGGTGCCAGCGGGGAAAAGTAATGCTGGTTCTCACTGCCTCCTGGAACCTCTTCAAATGCCACAGACAATTTGGCCCTCTCTGCTTTCCTGCGGACTCCATCCTCAAAAGAACCTGTTTTCGCTTTCGGCAGCATCCGGAGCAAAAAAGACAAATGTCCAGCTTTTGCTGCCACAGCAAAGGTGCCAGCGGGGAAAAGTAATGCTGGTTCTCACTGCCTCCTGGAACCCTTTCAAATGCCCCAGACAATTTGGCCCTCGCTGCTTTCCTACGGACTCCATTCTCAAAAGCACCTGTTTTCGCTTTCAGAAACCTCCGGAGCAAAAAAGACAAACGTCCAGCTTTTGCTGCCACAGCAAAGGTGCCAGCGGGGAAAAGTGATGCTGGTCCTCACTGGCTCCTGGAACCCCTTCAAATGCCACAGACAATTTGGCCCTCTCTGCTTTCCAGCGGACTCCATCCTCAAAAGCACCTGTTTTCGCTTTCGGCGGTGTTTGGAACAAAAAAGACAAACGTCCAGCTTTTGCTGCCGCAGCAAAGGTGCCAGCGGGGAAAAGTAATGCTGGTTCTCACTGCCTCCTGGAACTCTTTCAAATGCCCCAGACAATTTGGCCCTCTCTGCTGTCCTGCAGACTCCATCCTCAAAAGCACCTATTTTCGCTTTCGGCAACCTCCGGAGCAAAAAAGACAAACGTCCAGCTTTTGCTGCCACAGCAAAGGTGCCAGCGGGGAAAAGTAATGCTGGTTCTCACTGCCTCCTGGAACCTCTTCAAATGCCCCAGACAATTTGGCCCTCTCTGCTTTCCTGCGGACTCCATCCTCAAAAGCACCTGGTTTCGCTTTCGGCAACCTCCGAAGCAAAAAAGACAAACGTCCAGCTTTTGCTGCCACAGCAAAGGTGCCAGCGGGGAAAAGTAATGCTGGTTCTCACTGCCTCCTGGAACCCTTTCAAATGCCCCAGACAATTTGGCCCTCTCTGCTTTCCTGCGGACTCCATCCTCAAAAGCACCTGTTTTTGCTTTCGGCAACCTCCGGAGCAAAAGAGACAAACGTCCAGCTTTTGCTGCCACAGCAAAGGTGCCAGCGGGAAAAAGTGATGCTGGTCCTCATTACCTCCTGGAACCTCTTCAAATGCCCCAGACAATTTGGCCCTCTCTGCTTTCCTGCGGTCTCCATCCTCAAAAGCACCTGTTTTCGCTTTCAGCAACCTCAGGAGCAAAAAAGACAAACGTCCAGCTTTTGCTGCCACAGCAAAGGTACCAGCGAGGATAAGTGATGCTGGTCCTCATTGCCTCCTGGAACTCTTTCAAATGCCCCAGACAATTTGGCCCTCTCTGCTTTCCTGCGGACTCCATCCTCAAAAGCACCTGTTTTTGCTTTCGGCAGCCTCCGGAGCAAAAAAGACAAACGTCCAGCTTTTGCTGCCACAGCAAAGGTGCCAGTGGGGAAAAGTAATGCTGGTTCTCACTGCCTTCTGGAACCCTTTCAAATGCCACAGACAATTTGGCCCTCTCTGCTTTCCTGCGGTCTCCATCCTCAAAAGCACCTGTTTTCGCTTTCGGCATCCTCCAGAGCAAAAAAGACAAACATCCAGCTTTTGCTGCCACAGCAAAGGTGCCAGCGGGGAAAAGTAATGCTGGTTCTCACTGCCTCCTGGAACCCTTTCAAATGCCACAGACAATTTGGCCCTCTCTGCTTTCCTGCGGACTCCATCCTCAAAAGCACCTGTTTTCGCTTTCGGCAACCTCCGGAGCAAAAAAGACAAACGTCCAGCTTTTGCTGCCACAGCAAAGGTGCCAGCGGGAAAAAGTGATGCTGGTCCTCATTGCCTCCTGGAACCTCTTCAAATGCCACAGACAATTTGGCCCTCTCTGCTTTCCTGCGGACTCCATCCTCAAAAGCACCTGTTTTCGCTTTCGGCAACCTCCGGAGCAAAAAAGACAAACGTCCAGCTTTTGCTGCCACAGCAAAGGTGCCAGCGGGGAAAAGTAATGCTGGTTCTCACTGTCTCCTGGAACCCTTTCAAATGCCACAGACAATTTGGCCCTCTCTGCTTTCCTACGGACTCCATCCTCAGAAGCACCTTTTTTCACTTTCGGCGCCCTCCGGTGGTAAAAAGACAAAAGTCCAGCTTTTGCTGCCGCAGCAAAGGTGCCAGCGGGAAAAAGTGATGCTGGTCCTCATTGCCTCCTGGCACCTCTTCAAATGCCCCAGACAATTTGGCCCTCTCTGCTTTCCTGCGGTCTCCATCCTCAAAAGCACCTGTTTTCGCTTTCGGCATCCTCCGGAGCAAAAAAGACAAACATCCTGCTTTTGCTGCCACAGCAAAGGTGCCAGCGGGGAAAAGTAATGCTGGTTCTCACTGCCTCCTGGAACCCTTTCAAATGCCACAGACAATTTGGCCCTCTCTGCTTTCCTGCGGACTCCATCCTCAAAAGCACCTGTTTTTGCTTTCGGCAACCTCCGGAGCAAAAAAGACAAACGTCCAGCTTTTGCTGCCACAGCAAAAGTGCCAGCAGGGAAAAGTAATGCTGGTTCTCACTGCCTCCTGGAACCTCTTCAAATGCCCCAGACAATTTGGCCCTCTCTGCTTTCCTGCGGACTCCATCCTCAAAAGCACCTGTTTTCGCTTTGGGCAGCCTCCGGAGCAAAAAAGACAAACGTCCAGCTTTTGCTGCCACAGCAAAGGTGCCAGCGGGGAAAAGTAATGCTGGTTCTCACTGCCTCCTGGAACCCTTTCAAATGCCCCAGACAATTGGCCCTCTCTGCTTTCCTGCGGACTCTATCCTCAAAAGCGCCTTTTTTCATTTTCGGCGCCCTCCGGTGGTAAAAAGACAAACGTCCAGCTTTTGCTGCCACAGCAAAGGTGCCAGCGGGAAAAAGTGATGCTGGTCCTCATTGCCTCCTGGAACCTCTTCAAATGCCACAGACAATTTGGCCCTCTCTGCTTTCCTGCGGTCTCCATCCTCAAAAGCACCTGTTTTCGCTTTCAGCAACCTCCGGAGCAAAAAAGACAAACGTCCAGCTTTTGCTGCCACAGCAAAGGTGCCAGCGGGGAAAAGTAATGCTGGTTCTCACTGCCTCTTGGAACCTCTTCAAATGCCCCAGACAATTTGGCCCTCTCTGCTTTCCTGCGGTCTCCATCCTCAAAAGCACCTTTTTTCGCTTTCGGCAGCCTCCGGAGCAAAAAAGACAAACGTCCAGCTTTTGCTGCCACAGCAAAGGTGCCAGCGGGAAAAAGTGATGCTGGTCCTCATTGCCTCCTGGAACCTCTTCAAATGCCACAGACAATTTGGCCCTCTCTGCTTTCCTGCGGTCTCCATCCTCAAAAGCACCTGTTTTCGCTTTCGGCATCCTCCGGAGCAAAAAAGACAAACATCCAGCTTTTGCTGCCACAGCAAAGGTGCCAGCGGGGAAAAGTAATGCTGGTTCTCACTGCCTCCTGGAACCCTTTCAAATGCCCCAGACAATTTGGCCCTCTCTGCTTTCCTGCGGACTCCATCCTCAAAAGCACCTGTTTTCACTTTCGGCAACCTCCGGAGCAAAAAAGACAAACGTCCAGCTTTTGCTGCCACAGCAAAGGTGCCAGCGGGAAAAAGTGATGCTGGTCCTCATTGCCTCCTGGAACCTCTTCAAATGCCACAGACAATTTTGCCCTCTCTGCTTTCCTGCGGACTCCATCCTCAAAAGCACCTGTTTTCGCTTTCGGCAACCTCCGGAGCAAAAAAGACAAACGTCCAGATTTTGCTGCCACAGCAAAGGTGCCAGCGGGGAAAAGTAATGCTGGTTCTCACTGCCTCCTGGAACCTCTTCAAATGCCCCAGATAATTTGGCCCTCTCTGCTTTCCTGTGGACTCCATCCTCAAAAGCACCTGTTTTCGCTTTTGGCGCCCTCCCGTGGTAAAAAGACAAACGTCCAGCTTTTGCTGCCACAGCAAAGGTGCCAGCGGGGATAAGTAATGCTGGTTCTCACTGCCTCCTGGAACTCTTTCAAATGCCCCAGACAATTTGGCCCTCTCTGCTTTCCTTAGGACTCCATCCTCAAAAGCACCTTTTTTTGCTTTCGGCAACCTCCGGAGCAAAAAAGACAAACGTCCAGCTTTTGCTGCCACAGCAAAAGTGCCAGCGGGGAAAAGTAATGCTGGTTCTCACTGCCTCCTGGAACCCTTTCAAATGCCACAGACAATTTGGCCCTCTCTGCTTTCCAGCGGACTCCATCCTCAAAAGCACCTGTTTTCGCTTTCGGCAGCCTCCGGAGCAAAAAAGACAAACGTCCAGCTTTTGCTGCCACAGCAAAGGTGCCAGCGGGGAAAAGTAATGCTGGTTCTCATTGCGTCCTGGAACCTCTTCAAATGCCACAGACAATTTGGCCCTCTCTGCTTTCCTGCGGTCTCCATCCTCAAAAGCACCTTTTTTCGCTTTCGGCAGCCTCCGGAGCAAAAAAGACAAACGTCCAGCTTTTGCTGCCACAGCAAAGGTGCCAGCGGGAAAAAGTGATGCTGGTCCTCATTGCCTCCTGGAACCTCTTCAAATGCCACAGACAATTTGGCCCTCTCTGCTTTGCTGCGGTCTCCATCCTCAAAAGCACCTGTTTTCGCTTTCGGCATCCTCAGGAGCAAAAAAGACAAACATCCAGCTTTTGCTGCCACAGCAAAGGTGCCAGCGGGGAAAAGTAATGCTGGTTCTCACTGCCTCCTGGAACCCTTTCAAATGCCACAGACAATTTGGCCCTCTCTGCTTTCCTGCGGACTCCATCCTCAAAAGCACCTGTTTTCGCTTTCGGCAACCTCCGGAGCAAAAAAGACAAACGTCCAGCTTTTGCTGCCACAGCAAAGGTGCCAGCGGGAAAAAGTGATGCTGGTTCTCACTGCCTCCTGGAACCTCTTCAAATGCCACAGACAATTTGGCCCTCTCTGCTTTCCTGCGGACTCCATCCTCAAAAGCACCTGTTTTCGCTTTCGGCAACCTCCGGAGCAAAAAAGACAAACGTCCAGCTTTTGCTGCCACAGCAAAGGTGCCAGCGGGGAAAAGTAATGCTGGTTCTCACTGCCTCCTGGAACCTCTTCAAATGCCCCAGACAATTTGGCCCTCTCTGCTTTTCTGCGGACTCTATCCTCAACAGCGCCTTTTTTCAATTTCGGCGCCCTCCGGTGGTAAAAAGACAAACGTCCAGCTTTTGCTGCCACAGCAAAGGTGCCAGCGGGGATAAGTAATGCTGGTTCTCACTGCCTCCTGGAACTCTTTCAAATGCCCCAGACAATTTGGCCCTCTCTGCTTTCCTTAGGCCTCCATCCTCAAAAGCACCTTTTTTTGCTTTCGGCAACCTCCGGAGCAAAAAAGACAAACGTCCAGCTTTTGCTGCCACAGCAAAAGTGCCAGCGGGGAAAAGTAATGCTGGTTCTCACTGCCTCCTGGAACCCTTTCAAATGCCACAGACAATTTGGCCCTCTCTGCTTTCCAGCGGACTCCATCCTCAAAAGCACCTGTTTTCGCTTTCGGCAGCCTCCGGAGCAAAAAAGACAAACGTCCAGCTTTTGCTGCCACAGCAAAGGTGCCAGCGGGGAAAAGTAATGCTGGTTCTCATTGCGTCCTGGAACCTCTTCAAATGCCACAGACAATTTGGCCCTCTCTGCTTTCCTGCGGTCTCCATCCTCAAAAGCACCTTTTTTCGCTTTCGGCAGCCTCCGGAGCAAAAAAGACAAACGTCCAACTTTTGCTGCCACAGCAAAGGTGCCAGCGGGGAAAAGTGATGCTGGTCCTCATTGCCTCCTGGAACCTCTTCAAATGCCACAGACAATTTGGCCCTCTCTGCTTTCCTGCGGACTCCATCCTCAAAAGCACCTGTTTTCGCTTTCGGCATCCTCAGGAGCAAAAAAGACAAACATCCAGCTTTTGCTGCCACAGCAAAGGTGCCAGCGGGGAAAAGTAATGCTGGTTCTCACTGCCTCCTGGAACCCTTTCAAATGCCACAGACAATTTGGCCCTCTCTGCTTTCCTGCGGACTCCATCCTCAAAAGCACCTGTTTTCGCTTTCGGCAACCTCCGGAGCAAAAAAGACAAACGTCCAGCTTTTGCTGCCACAGCAAAGGTGCCAGCGGGAAAAAGTGATGCTGGTTCTCACTGCCTCCTGGAACCTCTTCAAATGCCACAGACAATTTGGCCCTCTCTGCTTTCCTGCGGACTCCATCCTCAAAAGCACCTGTTTTCGCTTTCGGCAACCTCCGGAGCAAAAAAGACAAACGTCCAGCTTTTGCTGCCACAGCAAAGGTGCCAGCGGGGAAAAGTAATGCTGGTTCTCACTGCCTCCTGGAACCTCTTCAAATGCCCCAGACAATTTGGCCCTCTCTGCTTTTCTGCGGACTCTATCCTCAACAGCGCCTTTTTTCAATTTCGGCGCCCTCCGGTGGTAAAAAGACAAACGTCCAGCTTTTGCTGCCGCAGCAAAGGTGCCAGCGGGGAAAAGTAATGCTGGTTCTCACTGCCTCCTGGAACTCTTTCAAATGCCCCAGACAATTTGGCCCTCTCTGCTTTCCTGCGGACTCCATCCTCAAAAGCACCTGTTTTCGCTTTCGGCAACCTCCGGAGCAAAAAAGACAAACGTCCAGCTTTTGCTGCCACAGCAAAGGTGCCAGCGGGGAAAAGTAATGCTGGTTCTCACTGCCTCCTGGAACCCTTTCAAATGCCACAGACAATTTGGCCCTCTCTGCTTTCCTGCGGACTCCATCCTCTAAAGCGCCTTTTTTCACTTTCGGCGCCCTCCGGTGGTAAAAAGACAAACGTCCAGCTTTTGCTGCCGCAGCAAAGGTGCCAGCGGGGAAAAGTAATGCTGGTTCTCACTGCCTCCTGGAACTCTTTCAAATGCCCCAGACAATTTGGCCCTCTCTGCTTTCCTGCGGACTCCATCCTCAAAAGCACCTGTTTTCGCTTTCGGCAACCTCCGGAGCAAAAAAGACAAACGTCCAGCTTTTGCTGCCACAGCAAAGGTGCCAGCGGGGAAAAGTAATGCTGGTTCTCATTGCCTCCTGGAACCTCTTCAAATGCCACAGACAATTTGGCCCTCTCTGCTTTCCTGCGGTCTCCATCCTCAAAAGCACCTGTTTTCGCTTTCGGCAGCCTCCGGAGCAAAAAAGACAAACGTCCAGCTTTTGCTGCCACAGCAAAGGTGCCAGCGGGAAAAAGTGATGCTGGTCCTCATTGCCTCCTGGAACCTCTTCAAATGCCCCAGACAATTTGGCCCTCTCTGCTTTCCTGCGGACTCCATCCTCAAAAGCACCTGTTTTCGCTTTCGGCAGCCTCCGGAGCAAAAAAGACAAACGTCCAGCTTTTGCTGCCACAGCAAAGGTGCCAGCGGGGAAAAGTAATGCTGGTTCTCACTGCCTCCTGGAACCTCTTCAAATGCCCCAGACAATTTGGCCCTCTCTGCTTTCCTGCGGACTCCATCCTCAAAAGCACCTGTTTTCGCTTTCGGCAACCTCTGGAGCAAAAAAGACAAACGTCCAGCTTTTGCTGCCACAGCAAAGGTGCCAGCGGGGAAAAGTAATGCTGGTTCTCACTGCCTCCTGGAACCCTTTCAAATGCCCCAGACAATTTGGCCCTCTCTGCTTTCCTGCGGACTCCATCCTCAAAAGCGCCTTTTTTCACTTTCGGCGCCCTCCGGTGGTAAAAAGACAAACGTCCAGCTTTTGCTGCCGCAGCAAAGGTGCCAGCGGGGAAAAGTAATGCTGGTTCTCACTGCCTCCTGGAACCCTTTCAAATGCCACAGACAATTTGGCCCTCTCTGCTTTCCTGCGGACTCCATCCTCAAAAGCACCTGTTTTCGCTTTCGGTAACCTCCGGAGCAAAAAAGACAAACGTCCAGCTTTTGCTGCCACAGCAAAGGTGCCAGCGGGGAAAAGTGATGCTGGTCCTCATTGCCTCCTGGAACCTCTTCAAATGCCACAGACAATTTGGCCCTCTCTGCTTTCCTGCGGACTCCATCCTCAAAAGCACCTGTTTTCGCTTTCGGCAACCTCCGGAGCAAAAAAGACAAACGTCCAGCTTTTGCTGCCACAGCAAAGGTGCCAGCGGGGAAAAGTAATGCTGGTTCTCACTGCCCCCTGGAACCTCTTCAAATGCCCCAGACAATTTGGCCCTCTCTGCTTTTCTGCGGACTCTATCCTCAACAGCGCCTTTTTTCAATTTCGGCGCCCTCCGGTGGTAAAAAGACAAACGTCCAGCTTTTGCTGCCGCAGCAAAGGTGCCAGCAGGGAAAAGTAATGCTGGTTCTCACTGCCTCCTGGAACTCTTTCAAATGCCACAGACAATTTGGCCCTCTCTGCTTTCCTGCGGACTCCATCCTCAAAAGCACCTGTTTTCGCTTTCGGCAACCTCCGGAGCAAAAAAGACAAACGTCCAGCTTTTGCTGCCACAGCAAAGGTGCCAGCGGGGAAAAGTAATGCTGGTTCTCACTGCCTCCTGGAACCCTTTCAAATGCCACAGACAATTTGGCCCTCTCTGCTTTCCTGCGGACTACATCCTCAAAAGCGCCTTTTTTCACTTTCGGCGCCCTCCGGTGGTAAAAAGACAAACGTCCAGCTTTTGCTGCCGCAGCAAAGGTGCCAGCGGGGAAAAGTAATGCTGGTTCTCACTGCCTCCTGGAACTCTTTCAAATGCCCCAGACAATTTGGCCCTCTCTGCTTTCCTGCGGACTCCATCCTCAAAAGCACCTTTTTTTGCTTTCGGCAACCTTTGGAGCAAAAAAGACAAACGTCCAGCTTTTGCTGCCACAGCAAAGGTGCCAGCGGGGAAAAGTAATGCTGGTTCTCACTGCCTCCTGGAACCCTTTCAAATGCCACAGACAATTTGGCCCTCTCTGCTTTCCTGTGGACTCCATCCTCAAAAGCACCTGTTTTCGCTTTCGGCAACCTCCGGAGCAAAAAAGACAAACGTCCAGCTTTTGCTGCCACAGCAAAGGTGCCAGTGGGGAAAAGTAATGCTGGTTCTCACTGCCTCCTGGAACCCTTTCAAATGCCACAGACAATTTGGCCCTCTCTGCTTTCCTGCGGACTCCATCCTCAAAAGCACCTGTTTTCGCTTTCAGCAACCTCCGGAGCAAAAAAGACAAACGTCCAGCTTTTGCTGCCACAGCAAAGGTGCCAGCGGGAAAAAGTGATGCTGGTCCTCATTGCCTCCTGGAACCTCTTCAAATGCCACAGACAATTTGGCCCTCTCTGCTTTCCTGCGGACTCCATCCTCAAAAGCACCTGTTTTCGCTTTCGGCAGCCTCCGGAGCAAAAAAGACAAACGTCCAGCTTTTGCTGCCACAGCAAAGGTGCCAGCAGGGAAAAGTAATGCTGGTTCTCACTGCCTCCTGGAACCTCTTCAAATGCCCCAGACAATTTGGCCCTCTCTGCTTTCCTGCGGACTCCATCCTCAAAAGCACCTGTTTTCGCTTTCGGCAACCTCCGGAGCAAAAAAGACAAACGTCCAGCTTTTGCTGCCACAGCAAAGGTGCCAGCGGGAAAAAGTGATGCTGGTCCTCATTACCTCCTGGAACCTCTTCAAATGCCCCAGACAATTTGGCCCTCTCTGCTTTCCTGCGGTCTCCATCCTCAAAAGCACCTGTTTTCGCTTTCAGCAACCTCAGGAGCAAAAAAGACAAACGTCCAGCTTTTGCTGCCACAGCAAAGGTACCAGCGAGGATAAGTGATGCTGGTCCTCATTGCCTCCTGGAACTCTTTCAAATGCCCCAGACAATTTGGCCCTCTCTGCTTTCCTGCGGACTCCATCCTCAAAAGCACCTGTTTTTGCTTTCGGCAGCCTCCGGAGCAAAAAAGACAAACGTCCAGCTTTTGCTGCCACAGCAAAGGTGCCAGTGGGGAAAAGTAATGCTGGTTCTCACTGCCTTCTGGAACCCTTTCAAATGCCACAGACAATTTGGCCCTCTCTGCTTTCCTGCGGTCTCCATCCTCAAAAGCACCTTTTTTCGCTTTCGGCAGCCTCCGGAGCAAAAAAGACAAACGTCCAGCTTTTGCTGCCACAGCAAAGGTGCCAGCGGGAAAAAGTGATGCTGGTCCTCATTGCCTCCTGGAACCTCTTCAAATGCCACAGACAATTTGGCCCTCTCTGCTTTCCTGCGGTCTCCATCCTCAAAAGCACCTGTTTTCGCTTTCGGCATCCTCCGGAGCAAAAAAGACAAACATCCAGCTTTTGCTGCCACAGCAAAGGTGCCAGTGGGGAAAAGTAATGCTGGTTCTCACTGCCTCCTGGAACCCTTTCAAATGCCACAGACAATTTGGCCCTCTCTGCTTTCCTGCGGACTCCATCCTCAAAAGCACCTGTTTTCGCTTTCGGCAACCTCCGGAGCAAAAAAGACAAACGTCCAGCTTTTGCTGCCACAGCAAAGGTGCCAGCGGGAAAAAGTGATGCTGGTCCTCATTGCCTCCTGGAACCTCTTCAAATGCCACAGACAATTTGGCCCTCTCTGCTTTCCTGCGGACTCCATCCTCAAAAGCACCTGTTTTCGCTTTCGGCAACCTCCGGAGCAAAAAAGACAAACGTCCAGCTTTTGCTGCCACAGCAAAGGTGCCAGCGGGGAACAGTAATGCTGGTTCTCACTGCCTCCTGGAACCTCTTCAAATGCCCCAGACAATTTGGCCCTCTCTGCTTTCCTGCGGACTCCATCCTCAAAAGCACCTGTTTTCGCTTTCGGCAACCTCCGGAGCAAAAGACAAACGTCCAGCTTTTGCTGCCACAGCAAAGGTGCCAGCGGGGAAAAGTAATGCTGGTTCTCACTGCCTCCTGGAACCCTTTCAAATGCCCCAGACAATTTGGCCCTCTCTGCTTTCCTGCGGACTCCATCCTCAAAAGCACCTGTTTGTGCTTTCGGCAACCTCCGGAGCAAAAAAGACAAACGTCCAGCTTTTGCTGCCACAGCAAAGGTGCCAGCGGGAAAAAGTGATGCTGGTCCTCATTGCCTCCTGGAACCCTTTCAAATGCCACAGACAATTTGGCCCTCTCTGCTTTCCTGCGGTCTCCATCCTCAAAAGCACCTGTTTTCGCTTTCAGCAACCTCCGGAGCAAAAAAGACAAACGTCCAGCTTTTGCTGCCACAGCAAAGGTGCCAGCGGGGAAAAGTAATGCTGGTTCTCACTGTCTCCTGGAACCCTTTCAAATGCCACAGACAATTTGGCCCTCTCTGCTTTCCTACGGACTCCATCCTCAGAAGCACCTTTTTTCACTTTCGGCGCCCTCCGGTGGTAAAAAGACAAAAGTCCAGCTTTTGCTGCCGCAGCAAAGGTGCCAGCGGGAAAAAGTGATGCTGGTCCTCATTGCCTCCTGGCACCTCTTCAAATGCCCCAGACAATTTGGCCCTCTCTGCTTTCCTGCGGTCTCCATCCTCAAAAGCACCTGTTTTCGCTTTCGGCAGCCTCCGGAGCAAAAAAGACAAACATCCTGCTTTTGCTGCCACAGCAAAGGTGCCAGCGGGGAAAAGTAATGCTGGTTCTCACTGCCTCCTGGAACCCTTTCAAATGCCACAGACAATTTGGCCCTCTCTGCTTTCCTGCGGACTCCATCCTCAAAAGCACCTGTTTTTGCTTTCGGCAACCTCCGGAGCAAAAAAGACAAACGTCCAGCTTTTGCTGCCACAGCAAAGGTGCCAGCAGGGAAAAGTAATGCTGGTTCTCACTGCCTCCTGGAACCTCTTCAAATGCCCCAGACAATTTGGCCCTCTCTGCTTTCCTGCGGACTCCATCCTCAAAAGCACCTGTTTTCGCTTTGGGCAGCCTCCGGAGCAAAAAAGACAAACGTCCAGCTTTTGCTGCCACAGCAAAGGTGCCAGCGGGGAAAAGTAATGCTGGTTCTCACTGCCTCCTGGAACCCTTTCAAATGCCCCAGACAATTGGCCCTCTCTGCTTTCCTGCGGACTCTATCCTCAAAAGCGCCTTTTTTCATTTTCGGCGCCCTCCGGTGGTAAAAAGACAAACGTCCAGCTTTTGCTGCCACAGCAAAGGTGCCAGCGGGAAAAAGTGATGCTGGTCCTCATTGCCTCCTGGAACCTCTTCAAATGCCACAGACAATTTGGCTCTCTCTGCTTTCCTGCGGTCTCCATCCTCAAAAGCACCTGTTTTCGCTTTCAGCAACCTCAGGAGCAAAAAAGATAAACGTCCAGGTTTTGCTGCCACAGCAAAGGTGCCAGCGGGGAAAAGTAATGCTGGTTCTCACTGCCTCCTGGAACCCTTTCAAATGCCACAGACAATTTGGCCCTCTCTGCTTTCCTGCGGACTCCATCCTCAAAAGCACCTGTTTTTGCTTTCGGAAACCTCCGGAGCAAAAAAGACAAACGTCCAGCTTTTGCTGCCACAGCAAAGGTGCCAGCGGGGAAAAGTAATGCTGGTTCTCACTGCCTCTTGGAACCTCTTCAAATGCCCCAGACAATTTGGCCCTCTCTGCTTTCCTGCGGTCTCCATCCTCAAAAGCACCTTTTTTCGCTTTCGGCAGCCTCCGGAGCAAAAAAGACAAACGTCCAGCTTTTGCTGCCACAGCAAAGGTGCCAGCGGGAAAAAGTGATGCTGGTCCTCATTGCCTCCTGGAACCCTTTCAAATGCCACAGACAATTTGGCCCTCTCTGCTTTCCTGCGGTCTCCATCCTCAAAAGCACCTGTTTTCGCTTTCGGCATCCTCCGGAGCAAAAAAGACAAACATCCAGCTTTTGCTGCCACAGCAAAGGTGCCAGCGGGGAAAAGTAATGCTGGTTCTCACTGCCTCCTGGAACCCTTTCAAATGCCCCAGACAATTTGGCCCTCTCTGCTTTCCTGCGGACTCCATCCTCAAAAGCACCTGTTTTCACTTTCGGCAACCTCCGGAGCAAAAAAGACAAACGTCCAGCTTTTGCTGCCACAGCAAAGGTGCCAGCGGGAAAAAGTGATGCTGGTCCTCATTGCCTCCTGGAACCTCTTCAAATGCCACAGACAATTTTGCCCTCTCTGCTTTCCTGCGGACTCCATCCTCAAAAGCACCTGTTTTCGCTTTCGGCAACCTCCGGAGCAAAAAAGACAAACGTCCAGCTTTTGCTGCCACAGCAAAGGTGCCAGCGGGGAAAAGTAATGCTGGTTCTCACTGCCTCCTGGAACCTCTTCAAATGCCCCAGACAATTTGGCCCTCTCTGCTTTCCTGTGGACTCCATCCTCAAAAGCACCTGTTTTCGCTTTTGGCGCCCTCCCGTGGTAAAAAGACAAACGTCCAGCTTTTGCTGCCACAGCAAAGGTGCCAGCGGGGAAAAGTAATGCTGGTTCTCACTGCCTCCTGGAACTCTTTCAAATGCCCCAGACAATTTGGCCCTCTCTGCTTTCCTGAGGACTCCATCCTCAAAAGCACCTTTTTTTGCTTTCGGCAACCTCCGGAGCAAAAAAGACAAACGTCCAGCTTTTGCTGCCACAGCAAAAGTGCCAGCGGGGAAAAGTAATGCTGGTTCTCACTGCCTCCTGGAACCCTTTCAAATGCCACAGACAATTTGGCCCTCTCTGCTTTCCAGCGGACTCCATCCTCAAAAGCACCTGTTTTCGCTTTCGGCAGCCTCCGGAGCAAAAAAGACAAACGTCCAGCTTTTGCTGCCACAGCAAAGGTGCCAGCGGGGAAAAGTAATGCTGGTTCTCATTGCGTCCTGGAACCTCTTCAAATGCCACAGACAATTTGGCCCTCTCTGCTTTCCTGCGGTCTCCATCCTCAAAAGCACCTTTTTTCGCTTTCGGCAGCCTCCGGAGCAAAAAAGACAAACGTCCAGCTTTTGCTGCCACAGCAAAGGTGCCAGCGGGAAAAAGTGATGCTGGTCCTCATTGCCTCCTGGAACCTCTTCAAATGCCACAGAAAATTTGGCCCTCTCTGCTTTGCTGCGGTCTCCATCCTCAAAAGCACCTGTTTTCGCTTTCGGCATCCTCAGGAGCAAAAAAGACAAACATCCAGCTTTTGCTGCCACAGCAAAGGTGCCAGCGGGGAAAAGTAATGCTGGTTCTCACTGCCTCCTGGAACCCTTTCAAATGCCACAGACAATTTGGCCCTCTCTGCTTTCCTGCGGACTCCATCCTCAAAAGCACCTGTTTTCGCTTTCGGCAACCTCCGGAGCAAAAAAGACAAACGTCCAGCTTTTGCTGCCACAGCAAAGGTGCCAGCGGGAAAAAGTGATGCTGGTCCTCATTGCCTCCTGGAACCTCTTCAAATGCCACAGACAATTTGGCCCTCTCTGCTTTCCTGCGGACTCCATCCTCAAAAGCACCTGTTTTCGCTTTCGGCAACCTCCGGAGCAAAAAAGACAAACGTCCAGCTTTTGCTGCCACAGCAAAGGTGCCAGCGGGGAAAAGTAATGCTGGTTCTCACTGCCTCCTGGAACCTCTTCAAATGCCCCAGACAATTTGGCCCTCTCTGCTTTTCTGCGGACTCTATCCTCAACAGCGCCTTTTTTCATTTTCGGCGCCCTCCGGTGGTAAAAAGACAAACGTCCAGCTTTTGCTGCCGCAGCAAAGGTGCCAGCGGGGAAAAGTAATGCTGGTTCTCACTGCCTCCTGGAACTCTTTCAAATGCCCCAGACAATTTGGCCCTCTATGCTTTCCTGCGGACTCCATCCTCAAAAGCACCTGTTTTCGCTTTCGGCAACCTCCGGAGCAAAAAAGACAAACGTCCAGCTTTTGCTGCCACAGCAAAGGTGCCAGCGGGGAAAAGTAATGCTGGTTCTCACTGCCTCCTGGAACCCTTTCAAATGCCCCAGACAATTTGGCCCTCTCTGCTTTCCTGCGGACTCCATCCTCAAAAGCGCCTTTTTTCACTTTCGGCGCCCTCCGGTGGTAAAAAGACAAACGTACAGCTTTTGCTGCCGCAGCAAAGGTGCCAGCGGGGAAAAGTAATGCTGGTTCTCACTGCCTCCTGGAACTCTTTCAAATGCCCCAGACAATTTGGCCCTCTCTGCTTTCCTGCGGACTCCATCCTCAAAAGCACCTGTTTTCGCTTTCGGCAACCTCCGGAGCAAAAAAGACAAACGTCCAGCTTTTGCTGCCACAGCAAAGGTGCCAGCGGGGAAAAGTAATGCTGGTTCTCATTGCCTCCTGGAACCTCTTCAAATGCCACAGACAATTTGGCCCTCTCTGCTTTCCTGCGGTCTCCATCCTCAAAAGCACCTTTTTTCGCTTTCGGCAGCCTCCGGAGCAAAAAAGACAAACGTCCAGCTTTTGCTGCCACAGCAAAGGTGCCAGCGGGGAAAAGTAATGCTGGTTCTCACTGCCTCCTGGAACCTCTTCAAATGCCCCAGACAATTTGGCCCTCTCTGCTTTCCTGCGGACTCCATCCTCAAAAGCACCTGTTTTCGCTTTCGGCAACCTCTGGAGCAAAAAAGACAAACGTCCAGGTTTTGCTGCCACAGCAAAGGTGCCAGCGGGGAAAAGTAATGCTGGTTCTCACTGCCTCCTGGAACCCTTTCAAATGCCCCAGACAATTTGGCCCTCTCTGCTTTCCTGCGGACTCCATCCTCAAAAGCGCCTTTTTTCACTTTCGGCGCCCTCCGGTGGTAAAAAGACAAACGTCCAGCTTTTGCTGCCGCAGCAAAGGTGCCAGCGGGGAAAAGTAATGCTGGTTCTCACTGCCTCCTGGAACCCTTTCAAATGCCACAGACAATTTGGCCCTCTCTGCTTTCCTGCGGACTCCATCCTCAAAAGCACCTGTTTTCGCTTTCGGCAACCTCCGGAGCAAAAAAGACAAACGTCCAGCTTTTGCTGCCACAGCAAAGGTGCCAGCGGGGAAAAGTGATGCTGGTCCTCATTGCCTCCTGGAACCTCTTCAAATGCCACAGACAATTTGGCCCTCTCTGCTTTCCTGCGGACTCCATCCTCAAAAGCACCTGTTTTCGCTTTCGGCAACCTCCAGAGCAAAAAAGACAAACGTCCAGCTTTTGCTGCCACAGCAAAGGTGCCAGCGGGGAAAAGTAATGCTGGTTCTCACTGCCCCCTGGAACCTCTTCAAATGCCCCAGACAATTTGGCCCTCTCTGCTTTTCTGCGGACTCTATCCTCAACAGCGCCTTTTTTCAATTTCGGCGCCCTCCGGTGGTAAAAAGACAAACGTCCAGCTTTTGCTGCCGCAGCAAAGGTGCCAGCGGGGAAAAGTAATGCTGGTTCTCACTGCCTCCTGGAACTCTTTCAAATGCCACAGACAATTTGGCCCTCTCTGCTTTCCTGCGGACTCCATCCTCAAAAGCACCTGTTTTCGCTTTCGGCAACCTCCGGAGCAAAAAAGACAAACGTCCAGCTTTTGCTGCCACAGCAAAGGTGCCAGCGGGGAAAAGTAATGCTGGTTCTCACTGCCTCCTGGAACCCTTTCAAATGCCACAGACAATTTGGCCCTCTCTGCTTTCCTGCGGACTACATCCTCAAAAGCGCCTTTTTTCACTTTCGGCGCCCTCCGGTGGTAAAAAGACAAACGTCCAGCTTTTGCTGCCGCAGCAAAGGTGCCAGCGGGGAAAAGTAATGCTGGTTCTCACTGCCTCCTGGAACTCTTTCAAATGCCCCAGACAATTTGGCCCTCTCTGCTTTCCTGCGGACTCCATCCTCAAAAGCACCTTTTTTTGCTTTCGGCAACCTTTGGAGCAAAAAAGACAAACGTCCAGCTTTTGCTGCCACAGCAAAGGTGCCAGCGGGGAAAAGTAATGCTGGTTCTCACTGCCTCCTGGAACCCTTTCAAATGCCACAGACAATTTGGCCCTCTCTGCTTTCCTGTGGACTCCATCCTCAAAAGCACCTTTTTTCGCTTTCGGCAACCTCCGGAGCAAAAAAGACAAACGTCCAGCTTTTGCTGCCACAGCAAAGGTGCCAGCGGGGAAAAGTAATGCTGGTTCTCACTGCCTCCTGGAACCCTTTCAAATGCCACAGACAATTTGGCCCTCTCTGCTTTCCTGCGGACTCCATCCTCAAAAGCACCTGTTTTCGCTTTCGGCAACCTCCGGAGCAAAAAAGACAAACGTCCAGCTTTTGCTGCCACAGCAAAGGTGCCAGCGGGAAAAAGTGATGCTGGTCCTCATTGCCTCCTGGAACCTCTTCAAATGCCACAGACAATTTGGCCCTCTCTGCTTTCCTGCGGACTCCATCCTCAAAAGCACCTGTTTTCGCTTTCGGCAGCCTCCGGAGCAAAAAAGACAAACGTCCAGCTTTTGCTGCCACAGCAAAGGTGCCAGCAGGGAAAAGTAATGCTGGTTCTCACTGCCTCCTGGAACCTCTTCAAATGCCCCAGACAATTTGGCCCTCTCTGCTTTCCTGCGGACTCCATCCTCAAAAGCACCTGTTTTCGCTTTCGGCAACCTCCGGAGCAAAAAAGACAAACGTCCAGCTTTTGCTGCCACAGCAAAGGTGCCAGCGGGGAAAAGTAATGCTGGTTCTCACTGCCTCCTGGAACACTTTCAAATGCCAGAGACAATTTGGCCCTCTCTGCTTTCCTGCGGTCTCCATCCTCAAAAGCACCTTTTTTCACATTCGGCGCCCTCCGGTGGTAAAAAGACAAACGTCCAGCTTTTGCTGCCACAGCAAAGGTGCCAGCGGGAAAAAGTAATGCTGGTCCTCATTGCCTCCTGGAACCTCTTCAAATGCCACAGACAATTTGGCCCTCTCTGCTTTCCTGCGGTCTCCATCCTCAAAAGCACCTGGTTTCGCTTTCGGCAACCTCCGGAGCAAAAAAGACAAACGTCCAGCTTTTGCTGCCACAGCAAAGGTGCCAGCGGGGAAAAGTAATGCTGGTTCTCACTGCCTCCTGGAACCCTTTCAAATGCCACAGACAATTTGGCCCTCTCTGCTTTCCTGTGGACTCCATCCTCAAAAGCACCTGTTTTCGCTTTCGGCAACCTCCGGAGCAAAAAAGACAAACGTCCAGCTTTTGCTGCCACAGCAAAGGTGCCAGCGGGGAAAAGTAATGCTGGTTCTCACTGCCTCCTGGAACCTCTTCAAATGCCCCAGACAATTTGGCCCTCTCTGCTTTCCTGCGGACTCCATCCTCAAAAGCACCTGTTTTCGCTTTCGGCAACCTCCGGAGCAAAAAAGACAAACGTCCAGCTTTTGCTGCCACAGCAAAGGTGCCAGCGGGGAAAAGTAATGCTGGTTCTCACTGCCTCCTGGAACACTTTCAAATGCCAGAGACAATTTGGCCCTCTCTGCTTTCCTGCGGTCTCCATCCTCAAAAGCACCTTTTTTCACATTCGGCGCCCTCCGGTGGTAAAAAGACAAACGTCCAGCTTTTGCTGCCACAGCAAAGGTGCCAGCGGGAAAAAGTAATGCTGGTCCTCATTGCCTCCTGGAACCTCTTCAAATGCCACAGACAATTTGGCCCTCTCTGCTTTCCTGCGGTCTCCATCCTCAAAAGCACCTGGTTTCGCTTTCGGCAACCTCCGGAGCAAAAAAGACAAACGTCCAGCTTTTGCTGCCACAGCAAAGGTGCCAGCGGGGAAAAGTAATGCTGGTTCTCACTGCCTCCTGGAACCCTTTCAAATGCCACAGACAATTTGGCCCTCTCTGCTTTCCTGTGGACTCCATCCTCAAAAGCACCTGTTTTCGCTTTCGGCAACCTCCGGAGCAAAAAAGACAAACGTCCAGCTTTTGCTGCCACAGCAAAGGTGCCAGCGGGGAAAAGTAATGCTGGTTCTCACTGCCTCCTGGAACCTCTTCAAATGCCACAGACAATTTGGCCCTCTCTGCTTTCCTGCGGACTCCATCCTCAAAAGCACCTGTTTTCGCTTTCGGCAACCTCCGGAGCAAAAAAGACAAACGTCCAGCTTTTGCTGCCACAGCAAAGGTGCCAGCGGGGAAAAGTAATGCTGGTTCTCACTGCCTCCTGGAACCCTTTCAAATGCCCCAGACAATTTGGCCCTCTCTGCTTTCCTGCGGAGTCCATCCTCAAAAGCACCTGTTTTCGCTTTCGTCAACCTCCGGAGCAAAAAAGACAAACGTCCAGCTTTTGCTGCCACAGCAAAGGTGCCAGCGAGAAAAAGTGATGCTGGTCCTCATTGCCTCCTGGAACCTCTTAAAATACCACAGACAATTTGGCCCTCTCTGCTTTCCTGCGGTCTCCATCCTCAAAAGCACCTTTTTTCGCTTTCGGCAGCCTCCGGAGCAAAAAACACAAACGTCCAGCTTTTGCTGCCACAGCAAAGGTGCCAGTGGGGAAAAGTAATGCTGGTTCTCACTGCCTCCTGGAACTCTTTCAAATGCCCCAGACAATTTGGCCCTCTCTGCTTTCCTACGGACTCCATCCTCAAAAGCACCTGTTTTTGCTTTCGGCAACCTCCGGAGCAAAAAAGACAAACGTCCAGCTTTTGCTGCCACAGCAAAGGTGCCAGCGGGGAAAAGTAATGCTGGTTCTCACTGCCTCCTGGAACCCTTTCAAATGCCACAGACAATTTGGCCCTCTCTGCTTTCCTGTGGACTCCATCCTCAAAAGCACCTGTTTTCGCTTTCGGCAACCTCCGGAGCAAAAAAGACAAACGTCCAGCTTTTGCTGCCACAGCAAAGGTGCCAGCGGGGAAAAGTAATGCTGGTTCTCACTGCCTCCTAGAACCTCTTCAAATGCCACAGACAATTTGGCCCTCTCTGCTTTCCTGCGGTCTCCATCCTCAAAAGCACCTGTTTTTGCTTTCGGCAACCTCCGGAGCAAAAAAGACAAACGTCCAGCTTTTGCTGCCACAGCAAAGGTGCCAGCGGGGAAAAGTAATGCTGGTTCTCACTGCCTCCTGGAACCCTTTCAAATGCCCCAGACAATTTGGCCCTCTCTGCTGTCCTGCGGACTCCATCCTCAAAAGCACCTGTTTTCGCTTTCGGCAACCTCCGGAGCAAAAAAGACAAACGTCCAGCTTTTGCTGCCACAGCAAAGGTGCCAGCGGGGAAAAGTAATGCTGGTTCTCACTGCCTCCTGGAACCTCTTCAAATGCCACAGACAATTTGGCCCTCTCTGCTTTCCTGCGGACTCCATCCTCAAAAGCACCTGTTTTCGCTTTCGGCAACCTCCGGAGCAAAAAAGACAAACGTCCAGCTTTTGCTGCCACAGCAAAGGTGCCAGCGGGGAAAAGTAATGCTGGTTCTCACTGCCTCCTGGAACCCTTTCAAATGCCCCAGACAATTTGGCCCTCTCTGCTTTCCTGCGGAGTCCATCCTCAAAAGCACCTGTTTTCGCTTTCGGCAACCTCCGGAGCAAAAAAGACAAACGTCCAGCTTTTGCTGCCACAGCAAAGGTGCCAGCGAGAAAAAGTGATGCTGGTCCTCATTGCCTCCTGGAACCTCTTAAAATACCACAGACAATTTGGCCCTCTCTGCTTTCCTGCGGTCTCCATCCTCAAAAGCACCTTTTTTCGCTTTCGGCAGCCTCCGGAGCAAAAAACACAAACGTCCAGCTTTTGCTGCCACAGCAAAGGTGCCAGTGGGGAAAAGTAATGCTGGTTCTCACTGCCTCCTGGAACTCTTTCAAATGCCCCAGACAATTTGGCCCTCTCTGCTTTCCTACGGACTCCATCCTCAAAAGCACCTGTTTTTGCTTTCGGCAACCTCCGGAGCAAAAAAGACAAACGTCCAGCTTTTGCTGCCACAGCAAAGGTGCCAGCGGGGAAAAGTAATGCTGGTTCTCACTGCCTCCTGGAACCCTTTCAAATGCCACAGACAATTTGGCCCTCTCTGCTTTCCTGTGGACTCCATCCTCAAAAGCACCTGTTTTCGCTTTCGGCAACCTCCGGAGCAAAAAAGACAAACGTCCAGCTTTTGCTGCCACAGCAAAGGTGCCAGCGGGGAAAAGTAATGCTGGTTCTCACTGCCTCCTGGAACCTCTTCAAATGCCACAGACAATTTGGCCCTCTCTGCTTTCCTGCGGTCTCCATCCTCAAAAGCACCTGTTTTTGCTTTCGGCAACCTCCGGAGCAAAAAAGACAAACGTCCAGCTTTTGCTGCCACAGCAAAGGTGCCAGCGGGGAAAAGTAATGCTGGTTCTCACTGCCTCCTGGAACCCTTTCAAATGCCACAGACAATTTGGCCCTCTCTGCTGTCCTGCGGACTCCATCCTCAAAAGCACCTGTTTTCGCTTTCGGCAACCTCCGGAGCAAAAAAGACAAACGTCCAGCTTTTGCTGCCACAGCAAAGGTGCCAGCGGGGAAAAGTAATGCTGGTTCTCACTGCCTCCTGGAACCTCTTCAAATGCCCCAGACAATTTGGCCCTCTCTGCTTTCCTGCGGACTCCATCCTCAAAAGCAGCTGTTTTCGCTTTGGGCAGCCTCCGGAGCAAAAAAGACAAACGTCCAGCTTTTGCTGCCACAGCAAAGGTGCCAGCGAGAAAAAGTGATGCTGGTCCTCATTGCCTCCTGGAACCTCTTCAAATACCACAGACAATTTGGCCCTCTCTGCTGTCCTGCGGACTCCATCCTCAAAAGCACCTTTTTTTCGCTTTCGGCAGCCTCCGGAGCAAAAAAGACAAACGTCCAGCTTTTGCTGCCACAGCAAAGGTGCCAGCGGGAAAAAGTGATGCTGGTCCTCATTGCCTCCTGGAACCTCTTCAAATGCCACAGACAATTTGGCCCTCTCTGCTTTCCTGCGGTCTCCATCCTCAAAAGCACCTGTTTTCGCTTTCGGCATCCTCTGGAGCAAAAAAGACAAACATCCAGCTTTTGCTGCCACAGCAAAGGTGCCAGCGGGGAAAAGTAATGCTGGTTCTCACTGCCTCCTGGAACCCTTTCAAATGCCCCAGACAATTTGGCCCTCTCTGCTTTGCTGCGGACTCCATCCTCAAAAGCACCTGTTTTCGCTTTCGGCAACCTCCGGAGCAAAAAAGACAAACGTCCAGCTTTTGCTGCCACAGCAAAGGTGCCAGCGGGAAAAAGTGATGCTGGTCCTCATTGCCTCCTGGAACCTCTTCAAATGCCACAGACAATTTGGCCCTCTCTGCTTTCCTGCGGTCTCCATCCTCAAAAGCACCTGTTTTTGCTTTCAGCAACCTCAGGAGCAAAAAAGACAAACGTCCAGCTTTTGCTGCCACAGCAAAGGTGCCAGCGGGAAAAAGTGATGCTGGTCCTCATTGCCTCCTGGAACCTCTTCAAATGCCACAGACAATTTGGCCCTCTCTGCTTTCCTGCGGACTCCATCCTCAAAAGCACCTGTTTTCGCTTTCGGCAACCTCCGGAGCAAAAAAGACAAACGTCCAGGTTTTGCTGCCACAGCAAAGGTGCCAGCGTGCAAAAGTAATGCTGGTTCTCACTGCCTCCTGGAACCTCTTCAAATGCCCCAGACAATTTGGCCCTCTCTGCTTTCCTGCGGTCTCCATCCTCAAAAGCACCTTTTTTCGCTTTCGGCAGCCTCCGGAGCAAAAAAGACAAACGTCCAGCTTTTGCTGCCACAGCAAAGGTGCCAGCGGGGAAAAGTAATGCTGGTTCTCACTGCCTCCTGGAACCCTTTCAAATGCCACAGACAATTTGGCCCTCTCTGCTTTCCTGTGGACTCCATCCTCAAAAGCACCTGTTTTCGCTTTCGGCAACCTCCGGAGCAAAAAAGACAAACGTCCAGCTTTTGCTGCCACAGCAAAGGTGCCAGCAGGGAAAAGTAATGCTGGTTCTCACTGCCTCCTGGAACCTCTTCAAATGCCACAGACAATTTGGCCCTCTCTGCTTTCCTGCGGACTCCATCCTCAAAAGCACCTGTTTTTGCTTTCGGCAACCTCCGGAGCAAAAAAGACAAACGTCCAGCTTTTGATGCCACAGCAAAGGTGCCAGCGGTGAAAAGTAATGCTGGTTCTCACTGCCTCCTGGAACCCTTTCAAATGCCCCAGACAATTTGGCCCTCTCTGCTTTCCTGCGGACTCCATCCTCAAAAGCACCTGTTTTCGCTTTCGGCAACCTCCGGAGCAAAAAAGACAAACGTCCAGCTTTTGCTGCCACAGCAAAGGTGCCAGCGGGGAAAAGTAATGCTGGTTCTCACTGCCTCCTGGAACCTCTTCAAATGCCCCAGACAATTTGGCCCTCTCTGCTTTCCTGCGGACTCCATCCTCAAAAGCACCTGTTTTCGCTTTCGGCAACCTCCGGAGCAAAAAAGACAAACGTCCAGCTTTTGCTGCCACAGCAAAGGTGCCAGCGAGAAAAAGTGATGCTGGTCCTCATTGCCTCCTGGAACCTCTTCAAATACCACAGACAATTTGGCCCTCTCTGCTGTCCTGCGGACTCCATCCTCAAAAGCACCTTTTTTTCGCTTTCGGCAGCCTCCGGAGCAAAAAAGACAAACGTCCAGCTTTTGCTGCCACAGCAAAGGTGCCAGCGGGAAAAAGTGATGCTGGTCCTCATTGCCTCCTGGAACCTCTTCAAATGCCACAGACAATTTGGCCCTCTCTGCTTTCCTGCGGTCTCCATCCTCAAAAGCACCTGTTTTCGCTTTCGCCATCCTCTGGAGCAAAAAAGACAAACATCCAGCTTTTGCTGCCACAGCAAAGGTGCCAGCGGGGAAAAGTAATGCTGGTTCTCACTGCCTCCTGGAACCCTTTCAAATGCCACAGACAATTTGGCCCTCTCTGCTTTCCTGCGGACTCCATCCTCAAAAGCACCTGCTTTCGCTTTCGGCAACCTCCGGAGCAAAAAAGACAAACGTCCAGCTTTTGCTGCCACAGCAAAGGTGCCAGCGGGAAAAAGTGATGCTGGTCCTCATTGCCTCCTGGAACCTCTTCAAATGCCACAGACAATTTGGCCCTCTCTGCTTTCCTGCGGTCTCCATCCTCAAAAGCACCTGTTTTTGCTTTCAGCAACCTCAGGAGCAAAAAAGACAAACGTCCAGCTTTTGCTGCCACAGCAAAGGTGCCAGCGGGAAAAAG
Source organism: Vanellus vanellus (assembly GCF_965231255.1). Classification (NCBI taxonomy): domain Eukaryota; kingdom Metazoa; phylum Chordata; class Aves; order Charadriiformes; family Charadriidae; genus Vanellus; species Vanellus vanellus. The sequence goes on along the minus strand of NW_028128923.1, from coordinate 41,920 downwards.
TGATGCTGGTCCTCATTGCCTCCTGGAACCTCTTCAAATGCCACAGACAATTTGGCCCTCTCTGCTTTCCTGCGGACTCCATCCTCAAAAGCACCTGTTTTCGCTTTCGGCAACCTCCGGAGCAAAAAAGACAAACGTCCAGCTTTTGCTGCCACAACAAAGGTGCCAGCGGGGAAAAGTAATGCTGGTTCTCATTGCGTCCTGGAACCTCTTCAAATGCCACAGACAATTTGGCCCTCTCTGCTGTCCTGCGGACTCCATCCTCAAAAGCACCTTTTTTCACTTTCGGCGCCCTCCGGTGGTAAAAAGACAAACGTCCAGCTTTTGCTGCCGCAGCAAAGGTGCCAGCGGGGAAAAGTAATGCTGGTTCTCACTGCCTCCTGGAACTCTTTCAAATGCCCCAGACAATTTGGCCCTCTCTGCTGTCCTGCGGACTCCATCCTCAAAAGCACCTGTTTTCGCTTTCGGCAACCTCCGGAGCAAAAAAGACAAACGTCCAGCTTTTGCTGCCACAGCAAAGGTGCCAGCGGGAAAAAGTGATGCTGGTCCTCATTGCGTCCTGGAACCTCTTCAAATGCCACAGACGATTTTACCCTCTCTGCTGTCCTGCGGACTCCATCCTCAAAAGCACCTTTTTTCGCTTTCGGCAACCTCCGGAGCAAAAAAGACAAACGTCCAGCTTTTGCTGCCACAGCAAAGGTGCCAGCGGGAAAAAGTGATGCTGGTCCTCATTGCGTCCTGGAACCCTTTCAAATGCCACAGACAATTTGGCCCTCTCTGCTTTCCTGCGGACTCCATCCTCAAAAGCACCTGTTTTCGCTTTCGGCAACCTCCGGAGCAAAAAAGACAAACGTCCAGCTTTTGCTGCCACAGCAAAGGTGCCAGCGGGAAAAAGTGATGCTGGTCCTCATTGCCTCCTGGAACCTCTTCAAATGCCACAGACAATTTGGCCCTCTCTGCTTTCCTGCGGTCTCCATCCTCAAAAGCACCTGTTTTTGCTTTCAGCAACCTCAGGAGCAAAAAAGACAAACGTCCAGCTTTTGCTGCCACAGCAAAGGTGCCAGCGGGAAAAAGTGATGCTGGTCCTCATTGCCTCCTGGAACCTCTTCAAATGCCACAGACAATTTGGCCCTCTCTGCTTTCCTGCGGACTCCATCCTCAAAAGCACCTGTTTTCGCTTTCGGCAACCTCCGGAGCAAAAAAGACAAACGTCCAGGTTTTGCTGCCACAGCAAAGGTGCCAGCGGGCAAAAGTAATGCTGGTTCTCACTGCCTCCTGGAACCTCTTCAAATGCCCCAGACAATTTGGCCCTCTCTGCTTTCCTGCGGTCTCCATCCTCAAAAGCACCTTTTTTCGCTTTCGGCAGCCTCCGGAGCAAAAAAGACAAACGTCCAGCTTTTGCTGCCACAACAAAGGTGCCAGCGGGGAAAAGTAATGCTGGTTCTCATTGCGTCCTGGAACCTCTTCAAATGCCACAGACAATTTGGCCCTCTCTGCTGTCCTGCGGACTCCATCCTCAAAAGCACCTTTTTTCACTTTCGGCGCCCTCCGGTGGTAAAAAGACAAACGTCCAGCTTTTGCTGCCGCAGCAAAGGTGCCAGCGGGGAAAAGTAATGCTGGTTCTCACTGCCTCCTGGAACTCTTTCAAATGCCCCAGACAATTTGGCCCTCTCTGCTGTCCTGCGGACTCCATCCTCAAAAGCACCTGTTTTCGCTTTCGGCAACCTCCGGAGCAAAAAAGACAAACGTCCAGCTTTTGCTGCCACAGCAAAGGTGCCAGCGGGAAAAAGTGATGCTGGTCCTCATTGCGTCCTGGAACCTCTTCAAATGCCACAGACGATTTTACCCTCTCTGCTGTCCTGCGGACTCCATCCTCAAAAGCACCTTTTTTCGCTTTCGGCAGCCTCCGGAGCAAAAAAGACAAACGTCCAGCTTTTGCTGCCACAGCAAAGGTGCCAGCGGGAAAAAGTGATTCTGGTCCTCATTGCCTCCTGGAACCTCTTCAAATGCCACAGACAATTTGGCCCTCTCTGCTTTCCTGCGGTCTCCATCCTCAAAAGCACCTGTTTTCGCTTTCGGCATCCTCTGGAGCAAAAAAGACAAACGTCCAGCTTTTGCTGCCACAGCAAAGGTGCCAGCGGGGAAAAGTAATGCTGGTTCTCACTGCCTCCTGGAACCCTTTCAAATGCCACAGACAATTTGGCCCTCTCTGCTTTCCTGCGGACTCCATCCTCAAAAGCACCTGTTTTCGCTTTCGGCAACCTCCGGAGCAAAAAAGACAAACGTCCAGCTTTTGCTGCCACAGCAAAGGTGCCAGCGGGGAAAAGTAATGCTGGTTCTCACTGCCTCCTAGAACCTCTTCAAATGCCCCAGACAATTTGGCCCTCTCTGCTTTCCTGCGGTCTCCATCCTCAAAAGCACCTGTTTTCGCTTTCAGCAACCTCAGGAGCAAAAAAGACAAACGTCCAGCTTTTGCTGCCACAGTAACGGTGCCAGCGGGGAAAAGTAATGCTGGTTCTCACTGCCTCCTGGAACCCTTTCAAATGCCCCAGACAATTTGGCCCTCTCTGCTTTCCTACGGACTCCATCCTCAAAAGCACCTTTTTTCACTTTCGGCGCCCTCCGGTGGTAAAAAGACAAACGTCCAGCTTTTGCTGCCGCAGCAAACGTGCCAGCGGGGAAAAGTAATGCTGGTTCTCACTGCCTCCTGGAACTCTTTCAAATGCAATAGACAATTTGGCCCTCTCTGCTGTCCTGCGGACTCCATCCTCAAAAGCACCTTTTTTCGCTTTCGGCAACCTCCGGAGCAAAAAAGACAAACGTCCAGCTTTTGCTGCCACAGCAAAGGTGGCAGCGGGTAAAAGTAATGCTGGTTCTCACTGCCTCCTGGAACCCTTTCAAATGCCACAGACAATTTGGCCCTCTCTGCTTTCCTGCGGTCTCCATCCTCAAAAGCACCTGTTTTCGCTTTCAGCAACCTCAGGAGCAAAAAAGACAAACGTCCAGCTTTTGCTGCCACAGTAACGGTGCCAGCGGGGAAAAGTAATGCTGGTTCTCACTGCCTCCTGGAACCCTTTCAAATGCCCCAGACAATTTGGCCCTCTCTGCTTTCCTACGGACTCCATCCTCAAAAGCACCTTTTTTCACTTTCGGCGCCCTCCGGTGGTAAAAAGACAAACGTCCAGCTTTTGCTGCCGCAGCAAACGTGCCAGCGGGGAAAAGTAATGCTGGTTCTCACTGCCTCCTGGAACTCTTTCAAATGCCCCAGAGAATTTGGCCCTCTCTGCTGTCCTGCGGTCTCCATCCTCAAAAGCACCTGTTTTTGCTTTCAGCAACCTCAGGAGCAAAAAAGACAAACGTCCAGCTTTTGCTGCCACAGCAAAGGTGCCAGCGGGAAAAAGTGATGCTGGTCCTCATTGCCTCCTGGAACCTCTTCAAATGCCACAGACAATTTGGCCCTCTCTGCTTTCCTGCGGACTCCATCCTCAAAAGCACCTGTTTTCGCTTTCGGCAACCTCCGGAGCAAAAAAGACAAACGTCCAGGTTTTGCTGCCACAGCAAAGGTGCCAGCGGGCAAAAGTAATGCTGGTTCTCACTGCCTCCTGGAACCCTTTCAAATGCCACAGACAATTTGGCCCTCTCTGCTTTCCTGCGGTCTCCATCCTCAAAAGCACCTTTTTTCGCTTTCGGCAGCCTCCGGAGCAAAAAAGACAAACGTCCAGCTTTTGCTGCCACAACAAAGGTGCCAGCGGGGAAAAGTAATGCTGGTTCTCATTGCGTCCTGGAACCTCTTCAAATGCCACAGACAATTTGGCCCTCTCTGCTGTCCTGCGGACTCCATCCTCAAAAGCACCTTTTTTCACTTTCGGCGCCCTCCGGTGGTAAAAAGACAAACGTCCAGCTTTTGCTGCCGCAGCAAAGGTGCCAGTGGGGAAAAGTAATGCTGGTTCTCACTGCCTCCTGGAACTCTTTCAGATGCCCCAGACAATTTGGCCCTCTCTGCTGTCCTGCGGACTCCATCCTCAAAAGCACCTGTTTTCGCTTTCGGCAACCTCCGGAGCAAAAAAGACAAACGTCCAGCTTTTGCTGCCACAGCAAAGGTGCCAGCGGGAAAAAGTGATGCTGGTCCTCATTGCGTCCTGGAACCTCTTCAAATGCCACAGACGATTTTACCCTCTCTGCTGTCCTGCGGACTCCATCCTCAAAAGCACCTTTTTTCGCTTTCGGCAACCTCCGGAGCAAAAAAGACAAACGTCCAGCTTTTGCTGCCACAGCAAAGGTGCCAGCGGGAAAAAGTGATGCTGGTCCTCATTGCGTCCTGGAACCCTTTCAAATGCCACAGACAATTTGGCCCTCTCTGCTTTCCTGCGGACTCCATCCTCAAAAGCACCTGTTTTCGCTTTCGGCAACCTCCGGAGCAAAAAAGACAAACGTCCAGCTTTTGCTGCCACAGCAAAGGTGCCAGCGGGAAAAAGTGATGCTGGTCCTCATTGCCTCCTGGAACCTCTTCAAATGCCACAGACAATTTGGCCCTCTCTGCTTTCCTGCGGTCTCCATCCTCAAAAGCACCTGTTTTTGCTTTCAGCAACCTCAGGAGCAAAAAAGACAAACGTCCAGCTTTTGCTGCCACAGCAAAGGTGCCAGCGGGAAAAAGTGATGCTGGTCCTCATTGCCTCCTGGAACCTCTTCAAATGCCACAGACAATTTGGCCCTCTCTGCTTTCCTGCGGACTCCATCCTCAAAAGCACCTGTTTTCGCTTTCGGCAACCTCCGGAGCAAAAAAGACAAACGTCCAGGTTTTGCTGCCACAGCAAAGGTGCCAGCGGGGAAAAGTAATGCTGGTTCTCACTGCCTCCTGGAACCTCTTCAAATGCCCCAGACAATTTGGCCCTCTCTGCTTTCCTGCGGTCTCCATCCTCAAAAGCACCTTTTTTCGCTTTCGGCAGCCTCCGGAGCAAAAAAGACAAACGTCCAGCTTTTGCTGCCACAACAAAGGTGCCAGCGGGGAAAAGTAATGCTGGTTCTCATTGCGTCCTGGAACCTCTTCAAATGCCACAGACAATTTGGCCCTCTCTGCTGTCCTGCGGACTCCATCCTCAAAAGCACCTTTTTTCACTTTCGGCGCCCTCCGGTGGTAAAAAGACAAACGTCCAGCTTTTGCTGCCGCAGCAAAGGTGCCAGCGGGGAAAAGTAATGCTGGTTCTCACTGCCTCCTGGAACTCTTTCAAATGCCCCAGACAATTTGGCCCTCTCTGCTGTCCTGCGGACTCCATCCTCAAAAGCACCTGTTTTCGCTTTCGGCAACCTCCGGAGCAAAAAAGACAAACGTCCAGCTTTTGCTGCCACAGCAAAGGTGCCAGCGGGAAAAAGTGATGCTGGTCCTCATTGCGTCCTGGAACCTCTTCAAATGCCACAGACGATTTTACCCTCTCTGCTGTCCTGCGGACTCCATCCTCAAAAGCACCTTTTTTCGCTTTCGGCAGCCTCCGGAGCAAAAAAGACAAACGTCCAGCTTTTGCTGCCACAGCAAAGGTGCCAGCGGGAAAAAGTGATTCTGGTCCTCATTGCCTCCTGGAACCTCTTCAAATGCCACAGACAATTTGGCCCTCTCTGCTTTCCTGCGGTCTCCATCCTCAAAAGCACCTGTTTTCGCTTTCGGCATCCTCTGGAGCAAAAAAGACAAACGTCCAGCTTTTGCTGCCACAGCAAAGGTGCCAGCGGGGAAAAGTAATGCTGGTTCTCACTGCCTCCTGGAACCCTTTCAAATGCCACAGACAATTTGGCCCTCTCTGCTTTCCTGCGGACTCCATCCTCAAAAGCACCTGTTTTCGCTTTCGGCAACCTCCGGAGCAAAAAAGACAAACGTCCAGCTTTTGCTGCCACAGCAAAGGTGCCAGCGGGGAAAAGTAATGCTGGTTCTCACTGCCTCCTAGAACCTCTTCAAATGCCCCAGACAATTTGGCCCTCTCTGCTTTCCTGCGGTCTCCATCCTCAAAAGCACCTGTTTTCGCTTTCAGCAACCTCAGGAGCAAAAAAGACAAACGTCCAGCTTTTGCTGCCACAGTAACGGTGCCAGCGGGGAAAAGTAATGCTGGTTCTCACTGCCTCCTGGAACCCTTTCAAATGCCCCAGACAATTTGGCCCTCTCTGCTTTCCTACGGACTCCATCCTCAAAAGCACCTTTTTTCACTTTCGGCGCCCTCCGGTGGTAAAAAGACAAACGTCCAGCTTTTGCTGCCGCAGCAAACGTGCCAGCGGGGAAAAGTAATGCTGGTTCTCACTGCCTCCTGGAACTCTTTCAAATGCAATAGACAATTTGGCCCTCTCTGCTGTCCTGCGGACTCCATCCTCAAAAGCACCTTTTTTCGCTTTCGGCAACCTCCGGAGCAAAAAAGACAAACGTCCAGCTTTTGCTGCCACAGCAAAGGTGGCAGCGGGTAAAAGTAATGCTGGTTCTCACTGCCTCCTGGAACTCTTTCAAATGCCACAGACAATTTGGCCCTCTCTGCTTTCCTGCGGACTCCATCCTCAAAAGCACCTGTTTTCGCTTTCGGCAACCTCCGCAGCAAAAAAGACAAACGTCCAGCTTTTGCTGCCACAGCAAAGGTGCCAGCGGGAAAAAGTGATGCTGGTCCTCATTGCCTCCTGGAACCTCTTCAAATGCCACAGACAATTTGGCCCTCTCTGCTTTCCTGCGGACTCCATCCTCAAAAGCACCTGTTTTCGCTTTCGGCAACCTCCGGAGCAAAAAAGACAAACATCCAGCTTTTGCTGCCACAGCAAAGGTGCCAGCGGGGAAAAGTAATGCTGGTTCTCACTGCCTCCTGGAACTCTTTCAAATGCCCCAGACAATTTGGCCCTCTCTGCTGTCCTGCGGACTCCATCCTCAAAAGCACCTGTTTTCGCTTTCGGCAACCTCCGGAGCAAAAAAGACAAACGTCCAGCTTTTGCTGCCACAGCAAAGGTGCCAGCGGGGAAAAGTAATGCTGGTTCTCACTGCCTCCTGGAACCTCTTCAAATGCCACAGACAATTTGGCCCTCTCTGCTTTCCTGCGGACTCCATCCTCAAAAGCACCTGTTTTCGCTTTCGGCAACCTCCGGAGCAAAAAAGACAAACGTCCAGCTTTTGCTGCCACAGCAAAGGTGCCAGCGGGAAAAAGTGATGCTGGTCCTCGTTGCCTCCTGGAACCTCTTCAAATGCCACAGACAATTTGGCCCTCTCTGCTTTCCTGCGGTCTCCATCCTCAAAAGCACCTGTTTTCGCTTTCAGCAACCTCCGGAGCAAAAAAGACAAACGTCCAGCTTTTGCTGCCACAGCAAAGGTGCCAGCGGGGAAAAGTAATGCTGGTTCTCACTGCCTCCTGGAACCCTTTCAAATGCCACAGACAATTTGGCCCTCTCTGGTTTCCTACGGACTCCATCCTCAAAAGCACCTTTTTTCACTTTCGGCGCCCTCCGGTGGTAAAAAGACCAACGTCCAGCTTTTGCTGCCACAGCAAAGGTGCCAGTGGGGAAAAGTAATGCTGGTTCTCACTGCCTCCTGGAACTCTTTCAAATGCCCCAGACAATTTGGCCCTCTCTGCTGTCCTGCGGACTCCATCCTCAAAAGCACCTGTTTTCGCTTTCGGCAACCTCCGGAGCAAAAAAGACAAACGTCCAGCTTTTGCTGCCACAGCAAAGGTGCCAGCGGGAAAAAGTAATGCTGGTCCTCATTGCGTCCTGGAACCTCTTCAAATGCCAAAGACAATTTGGCCCTCTCTGCTGTCCTGCGGACTCCATCCTCAAAAGCACCTTTTTTCGCTTTCGGCAGCCTCCGGAGCAAAAAAGACAAACGTCCAGCTTTTGCTGCCACAGCAAAGGTGCCAGCGGGAAAAAGTGATGCTGGTCCTCATTGCCTCCTGGAACCTCTTCAAATGCCACAGACAATTTGGCCCTCTCTGCTTTCCTGCGGACTCCATCCTCAAAAGCACCTGTTTTCGCTTTCGGCAACCTCCGGAGCAAAAAAGACAAACGTCCAGCTTTTGCTGCCACAGCAAAGGTGCCAGCGGGGAAAAGTAATGCTGGTTCTCACTGCCTCCTGGAACCCTTTCAAATGCCACAGACAATTTGGCCCTCTCTGCTTTCCTGCGGACTCCATCCTCAAAAGCACCTGTTTTCGCTTTCGGCAACCTCCGGAGCAAAAAAGACAAACGTCCAGCTTTTGCTGCCACAGCAAAGGTGCCAGCGGGAAAAAGTGATGCTGGTCCTCATTGCCTCCTGGAACCTCTTCAAATGCCACAGACAATTTGGCCCTCTCTGCTTTCCTGCGGACTCCATCCTCAAAAGCACCTGTTTTCGCTTTCAGCAACCTCAGGAGCAAAAAAGACCAACGTCCAGCTTTTGCTGCCACAGCAAAGGTGCCAGCGGGGAAAAGTGATGCTGGTCCTCATTGCCTCCTGGAACCCTTTCAAATGCCACAGACAATTTGGCCCTCTCTGCTTTCCTGCGGACTCCATCCTCAAAAGCACCTGTTTTCGCTTTCGGCAACCTCAGGAGCAAAAAAGATAAACGTCCAGGTTTTGCTGCCACAGCAAAGGTGCCAGCGGGGAAAAGTAATGCTGGTTCTCACTGCCTCCTGGAACCCTTTCAAATGCCACAGACAATTTGGCCCTCTCTGCTTTCCTGCGGACTCCATCCTCAAAAGCACCTGTTTTCGCTTTCGGCAACCTCCGGAGCAAAAAAGACAAACGTCCAGGTTTTGCTGCCACAGCAAAGGTGCCAGCAGGCAAAAGTAATGCTGGTTCTCACTGCCTCCTGGAACCTCTTCAAATGCCCCAGACAATTTGGCCCTCTCTGCTTTCCTGCGGTCTCCATCCTCAAAAGCACCTTTTTTCGCTTTCGGCAGCCTCCGGAGCAAAAAAGACAAACGTCCAGCTTTTGCTGCCACAGCAAAGGTGCCAGCGGGGAAAAGTAATGCTGGTTCTCACTGTCTCCTGGAACCCTTTCAAATGCCCCAGACAATTTGGCCCTCTCTGCTTTCCTACGGACTCCATCCTCAAAAGCACCTTTTTTCACTTTCGGCGCCCTCCGGTGGTAAAAAGACAAACGTCCAGCTTTTGCTGCCGCAGCATAGGTGACAGCGGGGAAAAGTAATGCTGGTTCTCACTGCCTCCTGGAACTCTTTCAAATGCCCCAGACAATTTGGCCCTCTCTGCTGTCCTGCGGACTCCATCCTCAAAAGCACCTGCTTTCGCTTTCGGCAACCTCCGGAGCAAAAAAGACAAACGTCCAGCTTTTGCTGCTACAGCAAAGGTGCCAGCGGGAAAAAGTGATGCTGGTCCTCATTGCGTCCTGGAACCTCTTCAAATGCCACAGACAATTTGGCCCTCTCTGCTGTCCTGCGGACTCCATCCTCAAAAGCACCTTTTTTCGCTTTCGGCAGCCTCCGGAGCAAAAAAGACAAACGTCCAGCTTTTGCTGCCACAGCAAAGGTGCCAGCGGGCAAAAGTGATGCTGGTCCTCATTGCCTCCTGGAACCTCTTCAAATGCCCCAGACAATTTGGCCCTCTCTGCTTTCCTGCGGTCTCCATCCTCAAAAGCACCTGTTTTCGCTTTCGGCATCCTCTGGAGCAAAAAAGACAAACGTCCAGCTTTTGCTGCCACAGCAAAGGTGCCAGCGGGGAAAAGTAATGCTGGTTCTCACTGCCTCCTGGAACCCTTTCAAATGCCACAGACAATTTGGCCCTCTCTGCTTTCCTGCGGACTCCATCCTCAAAAGCACCTGTTTTCGCTTTCGGCAACCTCCGGAGCAAAAAAGTCAAACGTCCAGCTTTTGCTGCCACAGCAAAGGTGCCAGCGGGGAAAAGTAATGCTGGTTCTCACTGCCTCCTGGAACCTCTTCAAATGCCCCAGACAATTTGGCCCTCTCTGCTTTCCTGCGGACTCCATCCTCAAAAGCACCTGTTTTCGCTTTCGGCGCCCTCCGGTGGTAAAAAGACAAACGTCCAGCTTTTGCTGCCGCAGCAAAGGTGCCAGCGGGGAAAAGTAATGCTGGTTCTCACTGCCTCCTGGAACTCTTTCAAATGCCCCAGACAATTTGGCCCTCTCTGCTGTCCTGCGGACTCCATCCTCAAAAGCACCTTTTTTCGCTTTCGGAAACCTCCGGAGCAAAAAAGACAAACGTCCAGCTTTTGCTGCCACAGCAAAGATGCCAGCGGGGAAAAGTAATGCTGGTTCTCACTGCCTCCTGGAACCCTTTCAAATGCCACAGACAATTTGGCCCTCTCTGCTTTCCTGCGGACTCCATCCTCAAAAGCACCTGTTTTCGCTTTCGGCAACCTCCGCAGCAAAAAAGACAAACGTCCAGCTTTTGCTGCCACAGCAAAGGTGCCAGCGGGGGAAAAGTAATGCTGGTTCTCACTGCCTCCTGGAACTCTTTCAAATGCCCCAGACAATTTGGCCCTCTCTGCTGTCCTGCGGACTCCATCCTCAAAAGCACCTGTTTTCGCTTTCGGCAACCTCCGGAGCAAAAAAGACAAACGTCCAGCTTTTGCTGCCACAGCAAAGGTGCCAGCGGGGAAAAGTAATGCTGGTTCTCACTGCCTCCTGGAACTCTTTCAAATGCCCCAGACAATTTGCCCTCTCTGCTGTCCTGCGGACTCCATCCTCAAAAGCACCTGTTTTCGCTTTCGGCAACCTCCGGAGCAAAAAAGACAAACGTCCAGCTTTTGCTGCCACAGCAAAGGTGCCAGCGGGGAAAAGTAATGCTGGTTCTCACTGCCTCCTGGAACCCTTTCAAATGCCACAGACAATTTGGCCCTCTCTGCTTTCCTGCGGACTCCATCCTCAAAAGCACCTGTTTTCGCTTTCGGACACCTCCGGAGCAAAAAAGACAAACGTCCAGCTTTTGCTGCCACAGCAAAGGTGCCAGCGGGGAAAAGTAATGCTGGTTCTCACTGCCTCCTGGAACCTCTTCAAATGCCCCAGACAATTTGGCCCTCTCTGCTTTCCTGCGGTCTCCATCCTCAAAAACACCTGTTTTCGCTTTCGGCAGCCTCCGGAGCAAAAAAGACAAACGTCCAGCTTTTGCTGCCACAGCAAAGGTACCAGCGGGGAAAAGTGATGCTGGTCCTCATTGCCTCCTGGAACTCTTTCAAATGCCCCAGACAATTTGGCCCTCTCTGCTTTCCTGCCGACTCCATCCTCAAAAGCACCTGTTTTCGCTTTTGGCAACCTCCGGAGCAAAAAAGATAAACGTCCAGCTTTTGCTGCCACAGCAAAGGTGCCAGCGGGGAAAAGTAATGCTGGTTCTCACTGCCTCCTGGAACCTCTTCAAATGCCCCAGACAATTTGGCCCTCTCTGCTTTCCTGCGGTCTCCATCCTCAAAAGCACCTGTTTTCGCTTTCGGCGCCCTCCGGTGGTAAAAAGACAAACGTCCAGCTTTTGCTGCCACAGCAAAGGTACCAGCGGGGAAAAGTGATGCTGGTCCTCATTGCCTCCTGGAATTCTTTCAAATGCCCCAGACAATTTGGCACTCTCTCCTTTCCTGCGGACTCCATCCTCAAAAGCACCTTTTTTCGCTTTCGGCAACCTCCAGAGCAAAAAAGATAAACGTCCAGGTTTTGCTGCCACAGCAAAGGTGCCAGCGGGGAAAAGTAATGCTGGTTCTCACTGCCTCCTGGAACCCTTTCAAATGCCCCAGACAATTTGGCCCTCTCTGCTTTCCTGCGGACTCCATCCTCAAAAGCACCTGTTTTCGCTTTCGGCGCCCTCCGGTGGTAAAAAGACAAACGTCCAGCTTTTGCTGCCACAGCAAAGGTACCAGCGGGGAAAAGTGATGCTGGTCCTCATTGCCTCCTGGAACTCTTTCAAATGCCCCAGACAATTTGGCCCTCTCTGCTGTCCTGCGGACTCCATCCTCAAAAGCACCTTTTTTCGCTTTCGGCAGCCTCCGGAGCAAAAAAGACAAACGTCCAGCTTTTGCTGCCACAGCAAAGGTGCCAGCGGGCAAAAGTGATGCTGGTCCTCATTGCCTCCTGGAACCTCTTCAGATGCCCCAGACAATTTGGCCCTCTCTGCTTTCCTGCGGTCTCCATCCTCAAAAGCACCTGTTTTCGCTTTCGGCATCCTCTGGAGCAAAAAAGACAAACGTCCAGCTTTTGCTGCCACAGCAAAGGTGCCAGCGGGGAAAAGTAATGCTGGTTCTCACTGCCTCCTGGAACCCTTTCAAATGCCACAGACAATTTGGCCCTCTCTGCTTTCCTGCGGACTCCATCCTCAAAAGCACCTGTTTTCGCTTTCGGCAACCTCCGGAGCAAAAAAGTCAAACGTCCAGCTTTTGCTGCCACAGCAAAGGTGCCAGCGGGGAAAAGTAATGCTGGTTCTCACTGCCTCCTGGAACCTCTTCAAATGCCCCAGACAATTTGGCCCTCTCTGCTTTCCTGCGGACTCCATCCTCAAAAGCACCTGTTTTTGCTTTCGGCGCCCTCCGGTGGTAAAAAGACAAACGTCCAGCTTTTGCTGCCGCAGCAAAGGTGCCAGCGGGGAAAAGTAATGCTGGTTCTCACTGCCTCCTGGAACTCTTTCAAATGCCCCAGACAATTTGGCCCTCTCTGCTGTCCTGCGGACTCCATCCTCAAAAGCACCTTTTTTCGCTTTCGGAAACCTCCGGAGCAAAAAAGACAAACGTCCAGCTTTTGCTGCCACAGCAAAGATGCCAGCGGGGAAAAGTAATGCTGGTTCTCACTGCCTCCTGGAACTCTTTCAAATGCCCCAGACAATTTGGCCCTCTCTGCTGTCCTGCGGACTCCATCCTCAAAAGCACCTGTTTTCGCTTTCGGCAACCTCCGGAGCAAAAAAGACAAACGTCCAGCTTTTGCTGCCACAGCAAAGGTGCCAGCGGGGAAAAGTAATGCTGGTTCTCACTGCCTCCTGGAACTCTTTCAAATGCCCCAGACAATTTGGCCCTCTCTGCTGTCCTGCGGACTCCATCCTCAAAAGCACCTGTTTTCGCTTTCGGCAACCTCCGGAGCAAAAAAGACAAACGTCCAGCTTTTGCTGCCACAGCAAAGGTGCCAGCGGGGAAAAGTAATGCTGGTTCTCACTGCCTCCTGGAACCCTTTCAAATGCCACAGACAATTTGGCCCTCTCTGCTTTCCTGCGGACTCCATCCTCAAAAGCACCTGTTTTCGCTTTCGGACACCTCCGGAGCAAAAAAGACAAACGTCCAGCTTTTGCTGCCACAGCAAAGGTGCCAGCGGGGAAAAGTAATGCTGGTTCTCACTGCCTCCTGGAACCGCTTCAAATGCCCCAGACAATTTGGCCCTCTCTGCTTTCCTGCGGTCTCCATCCTCAAAAACACCTGTTTTCGCTTTCGGCAGCCTCCGGAGCAAAAAAGACAAACGTCCAGCTTTTGCTGCCACAGCAAAGGTACCAGCGGGGAAAAGTGATGCTGGTCCTCATTGCCTCCTGGAACTCTTTCAAATGCCCCAGACAATTTAGCCCTCTCTGCTTTCCTGCCGACTCCATCCTCAAAAGCACCTGTTTTCGCTTTCGGCAACCTCCGGAGCAAAAAAGATAAACGTCCAGCTTTTGCTGCCACAGCAAAGGTGCCAGCGGGGAAAAGTAATGCTGGTTCTCACTGCCTCCTGGAACCTCTTCAAATGCCCCAGACAATTTGGCCCTCTCTGCTTTCCTGCGGTCTCCATCCTCAAAAGCACCTGTTTTCGCTTTCGGCGCCCTCCGGTGGTAAAAAGACAAACGTCCAGCTTTTGCTGCCACAGCAAAGGTACCAGCGGGGAAAAGTGATGCTGGTCCTCATTGCCTCCTGGAACTCTTTCAAATGCCCCAGACAATTTGGCACTCTCTCCTTTCCTGCGGACTCCATCCTCAAAAGCACCTGTTTTCGCTTTCGGCAACCTCCGGAGCAAAAAAGATAAACGTCCAGGTTTTGCTGCCACAGCAAAGGTGCCAGCGGGGAAAAGTAATGCTGGTTCTCACTGCCTCCTGGAACCCTTTCAAATGCCCCAGACAATTTGGCCCTCTCTGCTTTCCTGCGGACTCCATCCTCAAAAGCACCTGTTTTCGCTTTCGGCGCCCTCCGGTGGTAAAAAGACAAACGTCCAGCTTTTGCTGCCACAGCAAAGGTACCAGCGGGGAAAAGTGATGCTGGTCCTCATTGCCTCCTGGAACTCTTTCAAATGCCCCAGACAATTTGGCCCTCTCTGCTTTCCTGCGGACTCCATCCTCAAAAGCACCTGTTTTCGCTTTCGGCAACCTCCGGAGCAAAAAAGATAAACGTCCAGGTTTTGCTGCCACAGCAAAGGTGCCAGCGGGGAAAAGTAATGCTGGTTCTCACTGCCTCCTGGAACCCTTTCAAATGCCCCAGACAATTTGGCCCTCTCTGCTTTCCTGCGGACTCCATCCTCAAAAGCACCTGTTTTCGCTTTCGGCAACCTCCAGAGCAAAAAAGACAAACGTCCAGCTTTTGCTGCCACAGCAAAGGTGCCAGCGGGGAAAAGTAATGCTGGTTCTCACTGCCTCCTGGAACCTCTTCAAATGCCCCAGACAATTTGGCCCTCTCTGCTTTCCTGCGGTCTCCATCCTCAAAAGCACCTGTTTTCGCTTTCGGCAACCTCCGGAGCAAAAAAGACAAACGTCCAGGTTTTGCTGCCACAGCAAAGGTACCAGCGGGGAAAAGTGATGCTGGTCCTCATTGCCTCCTGGAACTCTTTCAAATGCCCCAGACAATTTGGCCCTCTCTGCTTTCCTGCGGACTCCATCCTCAAAAGCACCTGTTTTCGCTTTCGGCAACCTCCGGAGCAAAATAGATAAACGTCCAGGTTTTGCTGCCACAGCAAAGGTGCCAGCGGGGAAAAGTAATGCTGGTTCTCACGGCCTCCTGGAACCCTTTCAAATGCCACAGACAATTTGGCCCTCTCTGCTTTCCTGCGGACTCCATCCTCAAAAGAACCTGTTTTCGCTTTCGGCAGCCTCCGGAGCAAAAAAGACAAACGTCCAGCTTTTGCTGCCACAGCAAAGGTGCCAGCGGGGAAAAGTAATGCTGGTTCTCACTGCCTCCTGGAACCTCTTCAAATGCCCCAGACAATTTGGCCCTCTCTGCTTTCCTGCGGTCTCCATCCTCAAAAGCACCTTTTTTCGCTTTCGGCAGCCTCCGGAGCAAAAAAGACAAACATCCAGCTTTTGCTGCCACAGCAAAGGTGCCAGCGGGGAAAAGTAATGCTGGTTCTCACTGCCTCCTGGAACCCTTTCAAATGCCACAGACAATTTGGCCCTCTCTGCTTTCCTGTGGACTCCATCCTCAAAAGCACCTGTTTTCGATTTCGGCAACCTCCGGAGCAAAAAAGACAAACGTCCAGCTTTTGCTGCCACAGCAAAGGTGCCAGCGGGGAAAAGTAATGCTGGTTCTCACTGCCTCCTGGAACCCCTTCAAATGCCCCAGACAATTTGGCCCTCTCTGCTTTCCTGCGGTCTCCATCCTCAAAAGCACCTGTTTTTCGCTTTCGGCAACCTCCGGAGCAAAAAAGACAAACGTCCAGCTTTTGCTGCCACAGCAAAGGTGCCAGCGGGGAAAAGTAATGCTGGTTCTCACTGCCTCCTGGAACTCTTTCAAATGCAAAAGACAGTTTGGCCCTCTCTGCTTTCCTGCGGACTCCATCCTCAAAAGCACCTGTTTTCGCTTTCGGCAACCTCTGGAGCAAAAAAGATAAACGTCCAGGTTTTGCTGCCACAGCAAAGGTGCCAGCGGGGAAAAGTAATGCTGGTTCTCACTGCCTCCTGGAACCCTTTCAAATGCCACAGACAATTTGGCCCTCTCTGCTTTCCTGCGGACTCCATCCTCAAAAGCACCTGTTTTCGCTTTCGGCAACCTCCGGAGCAAAAAAGACAAACGTCCAGCTTTTGCTGCCACAGCAAAGGTGCCAGCGGGAAAAAGTGATGCTGGTCCTCATTGCCTCCTGGAACCTCTTCAAATGCCACAGACAATTTGGCCCTCTCTGCTTTCCTGCGGTCTCCATCCTCAAAAGCACCTGTTTTCGCTTTCAGCAACCTCAGGAGCAAAAAAGACAAACGTCCAGCTTTTGCTGCCACAGCAAAGGTGCCAGCGGGGAAAAGTAATGCTGGTTCTCACTGCCTCCTGGAACCTCTTTCAAATGCCCCAGACAATTTGGCCCTCTCTGCTTTCCTGCGGACTCCATCCTCAAAAGCACCTGTTTTCGCTTTCGGCAACCTCCGGAGCAAAAAAGACAAACGTCCAGCTTTTGCTGCCACAGCAAAGGTGCCAGCGGGGAAAAGTAATGCTGGTTCTCACTGCCTCCTGGAACCTCTTCAAATGCCCCAGACAATTTGGCCCTCTCTGCTTTCCTGCGGTCTCCATCCTCAAAAGCACCTTTTTTCGCTTTCGGTAGCCTCCGGAGCAAAAAAGACAAACGTCCAGCTTTTGCTGCCACAGCAAAGGTGCCAGCGGGAAAAAGTGATGCTGGTCCTCATTGCCTCCTGGAACCTCTTCAAATGCCCCAGACAATTTGGCCCTCTCTGCTTTCCTGCGGTCTCCATCCTCAAAAGCACCTGTTTTCGCTTTCGGCATCCTCCGGAGCAAAAAAGACAAACATCCAGCTTTTGCTGCCACAGCAAAGGTGCCAGCGGGGAAAAGTAATGCTGGTTCTCACTGCCTCCTGGAACCCTTTCAAATGCCACAGACAATTTGGCCCTCTCTGCTTTCCTGCGGACTCCATCCTCAAAAGCACCTGCTTTCGCTTTCGGCAACCTCCGCAGCAAAAAAGACAAACGTCCAGCTTTTGCTGCCACAGCAAAGGTGCCAGCGGGAAAAAGTGATGCTGGTCCTCATTGCCTCCTGGAACCTCTTCAAATGCCACAGACAATTTGGCCCTCTCTGCTTTCCTGCGGACTCCATCCTCAAAAGCACCTGTTTTCGCTTTCGGCAACCTTTGGAGCAAAAAAGACAAACGTCCAGCTTTTGCTGCCACAGCAAAGGTGCCAGCGGGGAAAAGTAATGCTTGTTCTCACTGCCTCCTGGAACCTCTTCAAATGCCCCAGACAATTTGGCCCTCTCTGCTTTCCTGCGGACTCCATCCTCAAAAGCACCTGTTTTCGCTTTCGGCAACCTCCGGAGCAAAAAAAACAAACGTCCAGCTTTTGCTGCCACAGCAAAGGTGCCAGCGGGGAAAAGTAATGCTGGTTCTCACTGCCTCCTGGAACCCTTTCAAATGCCACAGACAATTTGGCCCTCTCTGCTTTCCTGCGGACTCCATCCTCAAAAGCACCTGTTTTTGCTTTCGGCGCCCTCCGGAGCAAAAAAGACAAACGTCCAGCTTTTGCTGCCACAGCAAAGTTGCCAGCGGGAAAAAGTGATGCTGGTCCTCATTGCCTCCTGGAACCTCTTCAAATGCCACAGACAATTTGGCCCTCTCTGCTTTCCTGCGGACTCCATCCTCAAAAGCACCTGTTTTCGCTTTCAGCAACCTCAGGAGCAAAAAAGACAAACGTCCAGCTTTTGCTGCCACAGCAAAGGTGCCAGCGGGGAAAAGTAATGCTGGTTCTCACTGCCTCCTGGAACCCTTTCAAATGCCACAGACAATTTGGCCCTCTCTGCTTTCCTGTGGACTCCATCCTCAAAAGCACCTGTTTTCGCTTTCGGCAGCCTCCGGAGCAAAAAAGACAAACGTCCAGCTTTTGCTGCCACAGCAAAGGTGCCAGCGGGGAAAAGTAATGCTGGTTCTCACTGCCTCCTGGAACCTCTTCAAATGCCCCAGACAATTTGGCCCTCTCTGCTTTCCTGCGGACTCCATCCTCAAAAGCACCTGTTTTCGCTTTCGGCAACCTCCGGAGCAAAAAAGACAAACGTCCAGCTTTTGCTGCCACAGCAAAGGTGCCAGCAGGGAAAAGTAATGCTGGTTCTCACTGCCTCCTGGAACCCTTTCAAATGCCCCAGACAATTTGGCCCTCTCTGCTTTCCTGCGGACTCTATCCTCAAAAGCGCCTTTTTTCACTTTCGGCGCCCTCCGGTTGTAAAAAGACAAACGTCCAGCTTTTGCTGCCACAGCAAAGGTGCCAGCGGGGAAAAGTAATGCTGGTTCTCACTGCCTCCTGGAACCCTTTCAAATGCCCCAGACAATTTGGCCCTCTCTGCTTTCCTGCGGACTCCATCCTCAAAAGCACCTGTTTTCGCTTTCGGCAACCTCCGGAGCAAAAAAGACAAACGTCCAGCTTTTGCTGCCACAGCAAAGGTGCCAGCGGGGAAAAGTAATGCTGGTTCTCACTGCCTCCTGGAACTCTTTCAAATGCAAAAGACAGTTTTGCCCTCTCTGCTTTCCTGCGGACTCCATCCTCAAAAGCACCTGTTTTCGCTTTCGGCAACCTCCGGAGCAAAAAAGATAAACGTCCAGGTTTTGCTGCCACAGCAAAGGTGCCAGCGGGGAAAAGTAATGCTGGTTCTCACTGCCTCCTGGAACCCTTTCAAATGCCACAGACAATTTGGCCCTCTCTGCTTTCCTGCGGACTCCATCCTCAAAAGCACCTGTTTTAGCTTTCGGCAACCTCAGGAGCAAAAAAGACAAACGTCCAGCTTTTGTTGCCAGAGCAAAGGTGCCAGCGGGAAAAAGTGATGCTGGTCCTCATTGCCTCCTGGAACCTCTTCAAATGCCACAGACAATTTGGCCCTCTCTGCTTTCCTGCGGTCTCCATCCTCAAAAGCACCTGTTTTCGCTTTAAGCAACCTCAGGAGCAAAAAAGACAAACGTCCAGCTTTTGCTGCCACAGCAAAGGTGCCAGCGGGGAAAAGTAATGCTGGTTCTCACTGCCTCCTGGAACCTCTTCAAATGCCCCAGACAATTTGGCCCTCTCTGCTTTCCTGCGGACTCCATCCTCAAAAGCACCTGTTTTCGCTTTCGGCATCCTCCGGAACAAAAAAGACAAACATCCAGCTTTTGCTGCCACAGCAAAGGTGCCAGCGGGGAAAAGTAATGCTGGTTCTCACTGCCTCCTGGAACCCTTTCAAATGCCACAGACAATTTGGCCCTCTCTGCTTTCCTGTGGACTCCATCCTCAAAAGCACCTGTTTTCGCTTTCGGCAACCTCCGGAGCAAAAAAGACAAACGTCCAGCTTTTGCTGCCACAGCAAAGGTGCCAGCGGGGAAAAGTAATGCTGGTTCTCACTGCCTCCTGGAACTCTTTCAAATGCAAAAGACAGTTTTGCCCTCTCTGCTTTCCTGCGGACTCCATCCTCAAAAGCACCTGTTTTCGCTTTCGGCAACCTCCGGAGCAAAAAAGATAAACGTCCAGGTTTTGCTGCCACAGCAAAGGTGCCAGCGGGGAAAAGTAATGCTGGTTCTCACTGCCTCCTGGAACCCTTTCAAATGCCACAGACAATTTGGCCCTCTCTGCTTTCCTGCGGACTCCATCCTCAAAAGCACCTGTTTTAGCTTTCGGCAACCTCAGGAGCAAAAAAGACAAACGTCCAGCTTTTGTTGCCAGAGCAAAGGTGCCAGCGGGAAAAAGTGATGCTGGTCCTCATTGCCTCCTGGAACCTCTTCAAATGCCACAGACAATTTGGCCCTCTCTGCTTTCCTGCGGTCTCCATCCTCAAAAGCACCTGTTTTCGCTTTAAGCAACCTCAGGAGCAAAAAAGACAAACGTCCAGCTTTTGCTGCCACAGCAAAGGTGCCAGCGGGGAAAAGTAATGCTGGTTCTCACTGCCTCCTGGAACCTCTTCAAATGCCCCAGACAATTTGGCCCTCTCTGCTTTCCTGCGGACTCCATCCTCAAAAGCACCTGTTTTCGCTTTCGGCATCCTCCGGAACAAAAAAGACAAACATCCAGCTTTTGCTGCCACAGCAAAGGTGCCAGCGGGGAAAAGTAATGCTGGTTCTCACTGCCTCCTGGAACCCTTTCAAATGCCACAGACAATTTGGCCCTCTCTGCTTTCCTGTGGACTCCATCCTCAAAAGCACCTGTTTTCGCTTTCGGCAACCTCCGGAGCAAAAAAGACAAACGTCCAGCTTTTGCTGCCACAGCAAAGGTGCCAGCGGGGAAAAGTAATGCTGGTTCTCACTGCCTCCTGGAACTCTTTCAAATGCAAAAGACAGTTTTGCCCTCTCTGCTTTCCTGCGGACTCCATCCTCAAAAGCACCTGTTTTCGCTTTCGGCAACCTCCGGAGCAAAAAAGATAAACGTCCAGGTTTTGCTGCCACAGCAAAGGTGCCAGCGGGGAAAAGTAATGCTGGTTCTCACTGCCTCCTGGAACCCTTTCAAATGCCACAGACAATTTGGCCCTCTCTGCTTTCCTGCGGACTCCATCCTCAAAAGCACCTGTTTTAGCTTTCGGCAACCTCAGGAGCAAAAAAGACAAACGTCCAGCTTTTGCTGCCAGAGCAAAGGTGCCAGCGGGAAAAAGTGATGCTGGTCCTCATTGCCTCCTGGAACCTCTTCAAATGCCACAGACAATTTGGCCCTCTCTGCTTTCCTGCGGTCTCCATCCTCAAAAGCACCTGTTTTCGCTTTAAGCAACCTCAGGAGCAAAAAAGACAAACGTCCAGCTTTTGCTGCCACAGCAAAGGTGCCAGCGGGGAAAAGTAATGCTGGTTCTCACTGCCTCCTGGAACCTCTTCAAATGCCACAGACAATTTGGCCCTCTCTGCTTTCCTGCGGACTCCATCCTCAAAAGCACCTGTTTTCGCTTTCGGCATCCTCCGGAACAAAAAAGACAAACATCCAGCTTTTGCTGCCACAGCAAAGGTGCCAGCGGGGAAAAGTAATGCTGGTTCTCACTGCCTCCTGGAACCCTTTCAAATGCCCCAGACAATTTGGCCCTCTCTGCTTTCCTGCGGACTCCATCCTCAAAAGCACCTGTTTTCGCTTTCGGCAACCTCCGCAGCAAAAAAGACAAACGTCCAGCTTTTGCTGCCACAGCAAATGTGCCAGCGGGGAAAAGTAATGCTGGTTCTCACTGCCTCCTGGAACCTCTTCAAATGCCACAGACAATTTGGCCCTCTCTGCTTTCCTGCGGACTCTATCCTCAAAAGCGCCTTTTTTCACTTTCGGCGCCCTCCGGTTTTAAAAAGACAAACGTCCAGCTTTTGCTGCCACAGCAAAGGTACCAGCGGGGAAAGTAATGCTGGTTCTCACTGCCTCCTGGAACTCTTTCAAATGCCCCAGACAATTTGGCCCTCTCTGCTTTCCTGCGGACTCCATCCTCAAAAGCACCTGTTTTCGCTTTCAGCAACCTCCGGAGCAAAAAAGACAAACGTCCAGCTTTTGCTGCCACAGCAAATGTGCCAGCGGGGAAAAGTAATGCTGGTTCTCACTGCCTCCTGGAACTCTTTCAAATGCAACAGACAGTTTGGCCCTCTCTGCTTTCCTGCGGACTCCATCCTCAAAAGCACCTGTTTTCGCTTTCGGCGCCCTCCGGAGCAAAAAAGACAAACGTCCAGCTTTTGCTGCCACAGCAAAGGTGCCAGCGGGGAAAAGTAATGCTGGTTCTCACTGCCTCCTGGAACCCTTTCAAATGCCACAGACAATTTGGCCCTCTCTGCTTTCCTGCGGTCTCCATCCTCAAAAGCACCTGTTTTCGCTTTCGGCATCCTCCGGAGCAAAAAAGACAAACGTCCAGCTTTTGCTGCCACAGCAAAGGTGCCAGCGGGGAAAAGTAATGCTTGTTCTCACTGCCTCCTGGAACCTCTTCAAATGCCCCAGACAATTTGGCCCTCTCTGCTTTCCTGCGGACTCCATCCTCAAAAGCACCTGTTTTCGCTTTCGGCAACCTCCGGAGCAAAAAAGACAAACGTCCAGCTTTTGCTGCCACAGCAAAGTGCCAGCGGGGAAAAGTAATGCTGGTTCTCACTGCCTCCTGGAACCCTTTCAAATGCCACAGACAATTTGGCCCTCTCTGCTTTCCTGCGGACTCCATCCTCAAAAGCACCTGTTTTTGCTTTCGGCAACCTCTGGAGCAAAAAAGACAAACGTCCAGCTTTTGCTGCCACAGCAAATGTGCCAGCGGGAAAAAGTGATGCTGGTCCTCATTGCCTCCTGGAACCTCTTCAAATGCCACAGACAATTTGGCCCTCTCTGCTTTCCTGCGGACTCCATCCTCAAAAGCACCTGTTTTCGCTTTCGGCAACCTCCGGAGCAAAAAAGATAAACGTCCAGGTTTTGCTGCCACAGCAAAGGTGCCAGCAGGGAAAAGTAATGCTGGTTCTCACTGTCTCCTGGAACCCTTTCAAATGCCACAGACAATTTGGCCCTCTCTGCTTTCCTACGGACTCCATCCTCAAAAGCACCTTTTTTCACTTTCGGCGCCCTCCGGAGCAAAAAAGACAAACGTCCAGCTTTTGCTGCCGCAGCAAAGGTGCCAGCGGGAAAAAGTGATGCTGGTCCTCATTGCCTCCTGGAACCTCTTCAAATGCCACAGACAATTTGGCCCTCTCTGCTTTCCTGCGGTCCCCATCCTCAAAAGCACCTGTTTTCGCTTTCGGCATCCTCCGGAGCAAAAAAGACAAACATCCAGCTTTTGCTGCCACAGCAAAGGTGCCAGCGGGGAAAAGTAATGCTGGTTCTCACTGTCTCCTGGAACCCTTTCAAATGCCCCAGACAATTTGGCCCTCTCTGCTTTCCTGCGGACTCTATCCTCAAAAGCGCCTTTTTTCACTTTTGGCGCCCTCCGGTTGTAAAAAGACAAACGTCCAGCTTTTGCTGCCACAGCAAAGGTGCCAGCGGGGAAAAGTAATGCTGGTTCTCACTGCCTCCTGGAACTCTTTCAAATGCCCCAGACAATTTGGCCCTCTCTGCTTTCCTGCGGACTCCATCCTCAAAAGCACCTGTTTTCGCTTTCGGCAACCTCCGGAGCAAAAAAGACAAACGTCCAGCTTTTGCTGCCACAGCAAAGGTGCCAGCGGGGAAAAGTAATGCTGGTTCTCACTGTCTCCTGGAACCCTTTCAAATGCCCCAGACAATTTGGCCCTCTCTGCTTTCCTACGGACTCCATCCTCAAAAGCACCTTTTTTGACTTTCAGCGCCCTCCGGTGGTAAAAAGACAAACGTCCAGCTTTTGCTGCCGCAGCAAAGGTGCCAGCGGGAAAAAGTGACGCTGGTCCTCATTGCCTCCTGGAACCTCTTCAAATGCCACAGACAATTTGGCCCTCTCTGCTTTCCTGCGGTCTCCATCCTCAAAAGCACCTGTTTTCGCTTTCGGCATCCTCCAGAGCAAAAAAGACAAACATCCAGCTTTTGCTGCCACAGCAAAGGTGCCAGCGGGGAAAAGTAATGCTGGTTCTCACTGCCTCCTGGAACCCTTTCAAATGCCACAGACAATTTGGCCCTCTCTGCTTTCCTGCGGACTCTATCCTCAAAAGCGCCTTTTTTCACTTTCGGCGCCCTCCGGTTGTAAAAAGACAAACGTCCAGCTTTTGCTGCCACAGCAAAGGTGCCAGCGGGGAAAAGTAATGCTGGTTCTCACTGCCTCCTGGAACTCTTTCAAATGCCCCAGACAATTTGGCCCTCTCTGCTTTCCTGCGGACTCCATCCTCAAAAGCACCTGTTTTCGCTTTCGGCAACCTCCGGAGCAAAAAAGACAAACGTCCAGCTTTTGCTGCCACAGCAAAGGTGCCAGCGGGGAAAAGTAATGCTGGTTCTCACTGCCTCCTGGAACTCTTTCAAATGCAAAAGACAGTTTGGCCCTCTCTGCTTTCCTGCGGACTCCATCCTCAAAAGCACCTGTTTTCGCTTTCGGCAACCTCCGGAGCAAAAAAGATAAACGTCCAGGTTTTGCTGCCACAGCAAAGGTGCCAGCGGGGAAAAGTAATGCTGGTTCTCACTGCCTCCTGGAACCCTTTCAAATGCCACAGACAATTTGGCCCTCTCTGCTTTCCTGCGGACTCCATCCTCAAAAGCACCTTTTTTCGCTTTCGGCAACCTCCGGAGCAAAAAAGACAAACGTCCAGCTTTTGCTGCCACAGCAAAGGTGCCAGCGGGGAAAAAGTGATGCTGGTCCTCATTGCCTCCTGGAACCTCTTCAAATGCCACAGACAATTTGGCCCTCTCTGCTTTCCTGCGGTCTCCATCCTCAAAAGCACCTGTTTTCGCTTTCAGCAACCTCCGGAGCAAAAAAGACAAACGTCCAGCTTTTGCTGCCACAGCAAAGGTGCCAGCGGGGAAAAGTGATGCTGGTTCTCACTGCCTCCTGGAACCTCTTCAAATGCCCCAGACAATTTGGCCCTCTCTGCTTTCCTGCGGACTCCATCCTCAAAAGCACCTGTTTTCGCTTTCGGCATCCTCCGGAACAAAAAAGACAAACATCCAGCTTTTGCTGCCACAGCAAAGGTGCCAGCGGGGAAAAGTAATGCTGGTTCTCACTGCCTCCTGGAACCCTTTCAAATGCCACAGACAATTTGGCCCTCTCTGCTTTCCTGTGGACTCCATCCTCAAAAGCACCTATTTTCGCTTTCGGCAACCTCCAAAGCAAAAAAGACAAACGTCAAGCTTTTGCTGCCACAGCAAAGGTGCCAGCGGGGAAAAGTAATGCTGGTTCTCACTGCCTCCTGGAACCTCTTCAAATGCCACAGACAATTTGGCCCTCTCTGCTTTCCTGCGGACTCTATCCTCAAAAGCGCCTTTTTTCACTTTCGGCGCCCTCCGGTTGTAAAAAGACAAACGTCCAGCTTTTGCTGCCACAGCAAAGGTGCCAGCGGGGAAAGTAATGCTGGTTCTCACTGCCTCCTGGAACTCTTTCAAATGCCCCAGACAATTTGGCCCTCTCTGCTTTCCTGCGGACTCCATCCTCAAAAGCACCTGTTTTCGCTTTCAGCAACCTCCGGAGCAAAAAAGACAAACGTCCAGCTTTTGCTGCCACAGCAAAGGTGCCAGCGGGGAAAAGTAATGCTGGTTCTCACTGCCTCCTGGAACCTCTTCAAATGCCCCAGACAATTTGGCCCTCTCTGCTTTCCTGCGGACTCCATCCTCAAAAGCACCTGTTTTTGCTTTCGGCAACCTCCGGAGCAAAAAAGACAAACGTCCAGCTTTTGCTGCCACAGCAAAGGTGACAGCGGGAAAAAGTGATGCTGGTCCTCATTGCCTCCTGGAACCTCTTCAAATGCCACAGACAATTTGGCCCTCTCTGCTTTCCTGCGGTCTCCATCCTCAAAAGCACCTGTTTTCGCTTTCAGCAACCACAGGAGCAAAAAAGACAAACGTCCAGCTTTTGCTGCCACAGCAAAGGTGCCAGCAGGGAAAAGTGATGCTGGTCCTCATTGCCTCCTGGAACCCTTTCAAATGCCACAGACAATTTGGCCCTCTCTGCTTTCCCGCGGACTCCATCCTCAAAAGCACCTGTTTTCGCTTTCGGCAACCTCCGGAGCAAAAAAGACAAACGTCCAGGTTTTGCTGCCACAGCAAAGGTGCCAGCGGGGAAAAGTAATGCTGGTTCTCACTGCCTCCTGGAACCCTTTCAAATGCCCCAGACAATTTGGCCCTCTCTGCTTTCCTGCGGACTCCATCCTCAAAAGCACCTGTTTTCGCTTTCGGCAGCCTCCGGAGCAAAAAAGACAAACGTCCAGCTTTTGCTGCCACAGCAAAGGTGCCAGCGGGGAAAAGTAATGCTGGTTCTCACTGCCTCCTGGAACCCTTTCAAATGCCACAGACAATTTGGCCCTCTCTGCTTTCCTGCGGACTCCATCCTTAAAAGCACCTTTTTTCGCTTTCGGCAACCTCTGGAGCAAAAAAGACAAACGTCCAGCTTTTGCTGCCACAGCAAATGTGCCAGCGGGAAAAAGTGATGCTGGTCCTCATTGCCTCCTGGAACCTCTTCAAATGCCACAGACAATTTGGCCCTCTCTGCTTTCCTGCGGACTCCATCCTCAAAAGCACCTGTTTTCGCTTTCGGCAACCTTTGGAGCAAAAAAGACAAACGTCCAGCTTTTGCTGCCACAGCAAAGGTGCCAGCGGGGAAAAGTAATGCTGGTTCTCACTGCCTCCTGGAACCTCTTCAAATGCCCCAGAGAATTTGCCCTCTCTGCTTTCCTGCGGACTCCATCCTCAAAAGCACCTGTTTTCGCTTTCGGCAACCTCCGGAGCAAAAAAGACAAACGTCCAGCATTTGCTGCCACAGCAAAGGTGCCAGCGGGGAAAAGTAATGCTGGTTCTCACTGCCTCCTGGAACCCTTTCAAATGCCCCAGACAATTTGGCCCTCTCTGCTTTCCTGCGGACTCCATCCTCAAAAGCACCTGTTTTTGCTTTCGGCAACCTCCGGAGCAAAAAAGACAAACGTCCAGCTTTTGCTGCCACAGCAAAGGTGCCAGCGGGAAAAAGTGATGCTGGTCCTCATTGCCTCCTGGAACCTCTTCAAATGCCACAGACAATTTGGCCCTCTCTGCTTTCCTGCGGACTCCATCCTCAAAAGCACCTGTTTTCGCTTTCGGCAACCTCAGGAGCAAAAAAGACAAACGTCCAGCTTTTGCTGCCACAGCAAAGGTGCCAGCGGGAAAAAGTGATGCTGGTCCTCATTGCCTCCTGGAACCTCTTCAAATGCCACAGACAATTTGGCCTTCTCTGCTTTCCTGCGGACTCCATCCTCAAAAGCACCTGTTTTTGCTTTCGGCAACCTCTGGAGCAAAAAAGACAAACGTCCAGCTTTTGCTGCCACAGCAAAGGTGCCAGCGGGAAAAAGTGATGCTGGTCCTCATTGCCTCCTGGAACCTCTTCAAATGCCACAGACAATTTGGTCCTCTCTGCTTTCCTGCGGACTCCATCCTCAAAAGCACCTGTTTTCGCTTTCAGCAACCTCAGGAGCAAAAAAGACAAACGTCCAGCTTTTGCTGCCACAGCAAAGGTGCCAGCGGGGAAAAGTAATGCTGGTTCTCACTGTCTCCTGAACCCTTTCAAATGCCCCAGACAATTTGGCCCTCTCTGCTTTCCTACGGACTCCATCCTCAAAAGCACCTTTTTTCACTTTCGGCGCCCTCCGGTGGTAAAAAGACAAACGTCCAGCTTTTGCTGCCGCAGCAAAGGTGCCAGCGGGAAAAAGTGATGCTGGTCCTCATTGCCTCCTGGAACCTCTTCAAATGCCACAGACAATTTGGCCCTCTCTGCTTTCCTGCGGTCTCCATCCTCAAAAGCACCTGTTTTCGCTTTCGCCATCCTCTGGAGCAAAAAAGACAAACATCCAGCTTTTGCTGCCACAGCAAAGGTGCCAGCGGGGAAAAGTAATGCTGGTTCTCACTGCCTCCTGGAACCCTTTCAAATGCCACAGACAATTTGGCCCTCTCTGCTTTCCTGTGGACTCCATCCTCAAAAGCACCTGTTTTCGCTTTCGGCAACCTCCGGAGCAAAAAAGACAAACGTCCAGCTTTTGCTGCCACAGCAAAGGTGCCAGCGGGGAAAAGTAATGCTGGTTCTCACTGCCTCCTGGAACCTCTTCAAATGCCCCAGACAATTTGGCCCTCTCTGCTTTCCTGCGGACTCCATCCTCAAAAGCACCTGTTTTCGCTTTCGGCAACCTCCGGAGCAAAAAAGACAAACGTCCAGCTTTTGCTGCCACAGCAAAGGTGCCAGCGGGGAAAAGTAATGCTGGTTCTCACTGCCTCCTGGAACCCTTTCAAATGCCACAGACAATTTGGCCCTCTCTGCTTTCCTACGGTCTCCATCCTCAAAAGCACTTGTTTTCGCTTTCGGCATCCTACGGAGCAAAAAAGACAAACATCCAGCTTTTGCTGCCACAGCAAAGGTGCCAGCGGGGAAAAGTAATGCTGGTTCTCACTGCCTCCTGGAACCTCTTCAAATGCCCCAGACAATTTGGCCCTCTCTGCTTTCCTGCGGACTCCATCCTCAAAAGCACCTGTTTTCGCTTTCGGCAACCTCCGGAGCAAAAAAGACAAACGTCCAGCTTTTGCTGCCACAGCAAAGGTGCCAGCGGGGAAAAGTAATGCTGGTTCTCACTGCCTCCTGGAACCCTTTCAAATGCCCCAGACAATTTGGCCCTCTCTGCTTTCCTGTGGACTCCATCCTCAAAAGCACCTGTTTTCGCTTTCGGCAACCTCCGGAGCAAAAAAGACAAACATCCAGCTTTTGCTGCCACAGCAAAGGTGCCAGCGGGGAAAAGTAATGCTGGTTCTCACTGCCTCCTGGAACCTCTTCAAATGCCCCAGACAATTTGGCCCTCTCTGCTTTCCTGCGGACTCCATCCTCAAAAGCACCTGTTTTCGCTTTCGGCAACCTCCGGAGCAAAAAAGACAAACGTCCAGCTTTTGCTGCCACAGCAAAGGTGCCAGCGGAAAAAAGTAATGCTGGTTCTCACTGCCTCCTGGAACCCTTTCAAATGCCACAGACAATTTGGCCCTCTCTGCTTTCCTGCGGACTCTATCCTCAAAAGCGCCTTTTTTCACTTTCGGCGCCCTCCGGTTGTAAAAAGATAAACGTCCAGCTTTTGCTGCCACAGCAAAGGTGCCAGCGGGGAAAAGTAATGCTGGTTCTCACTGCCTCCTGGAACTCTTTCAAATGCCACAGACAATTTGGCCCTCTCTGCTTTCCTGCGGACTCCATCCTCAAAAGCACCTTTTTTCGCTTTCGGCAACCTCCAGAGCAAAAAAGACAAACGTCCAGCTTTTGCTGCCACAGCAAAGGTGCCAGCGGGGAAAAGTAATGCTGGTTCTCACTGCCTCCTGGAACTCTTTCAAATGCAACAGACAGTTTGGCCCTCTCTGCTTTCCTGCGGTCTCCATCCTCAAAAGCACCTGTTTTCGCTTTCGGCAGCCTCCGGAGCAAAAAAGACAAACGTCCAGCTTTTGCTGCCACAGCAAAGGTGCCAGCGGGAAAAAGTGATGCTGGTCCTCATTGCCTCCTGGAACCTCTTCAAATGCCACAGACAATTTGGCCCTCTCTGCTTTCCTGCGGTCTCCATCCTCAAAAGCACCTGTTTTCGCTTTCAGCAACCTCAGGAGCAAAAAAGACAAACGTCCAGCTTTTGCTGCCACAGCAAAGGTGCCAGCGGGGAAAAGTAATGCTGGTTCTCACTGCCTCCTGGAACCTCTTCAAATGCCCAAGACAATTTGGCCCTCTCTGCTTTCCTGCAGACTCCATCCTCAAAAGCACCTGTTTTCGCTTTCGGCAACCTCCGGACCAAAAAATCAAACGTCCAGCTTTTGCTGCCACAGCAAAGGTGCCAGCGGGGAAAAGTAATGCTGGTTCTCACTGCCTCCTGGAACCTCTTCAAATGCCCCAGACAATTTGGCCCTCTCTGCTTTCCTGCGGACTCCATCCTCAAAAGCACCTGTTTTTGCTTTCGGCAACCTCCGGAGCAAAAAAGACAAACGTCCAGCTTTTGCTGCCACAGCAAAGGTGCCAGCGGGAAAAAGTGATGCTGTTCCTCATTGCCTCCTGGAACCTCTTCAAATGCCCCAGACAATTTGGCCCTCTCTGCTTTCCTGCGGTCTCCATCCTCAAAAGCACCTGTTTTCGCTTTCAGCAACCTCAGGAGCAAAAAAGACAAACGTCCAGCTTTTGCTGCCACAGCAAAGGTGCCAGCGGGAAAAAGTGATGCTGGTCCTCATTGCCTCCTGGAACTCTTTCAAATGCCACAGACAATTTGGCCCTCTCTGCTTTCCCGCGGACTCCATCCTTAAAAGCACCTGTTTTCGCTTTCGGCAACCTCCGGAGCAAAAAAGATAAACGTCCAGGTTTTGCTGCCACAGCAAAGGTGCCAGCGGGGAAAAGTAATGCTGGTTCTCACTGCCTCCTGGAACCCTTTCAAATGCCACAGACAATTTGGCCCTCTCTGCTTTCCTGCGGACTCCATCCTCAAAAGCACCTTTTTTCGCTTTCGGCAACCTCCGGAGCAAAAAAGACAAACGTCCAGCTTTTGCTGCCACAGCAAAGGTGCCAGCGGGGAAAAGTAATGCTGGTTCTCACTGCCTCCTGGAACTCTTTCAAATGCAACAGACAATTTGACCCTCTCTGCTTTCCTGCGGACACCATCCTCAAAAGCACCTGTTTTTGCTTTCGGCAACCTCCGGAGCAAAAAAGACAAACGTCCAGCTTTTGCTGCCACAGCAAAGGTGCCAGCGGGAAAAAGTGATGCTGGTCCTCATTGCCTCCTGGAACCTCTTCAAATGCCACAGACAATTTGGCCCTCTCTGCTTTCCTGCGGTCTCCATCCTCAAAAGCACCTGTTTTCGCTTTCAGCAACCTCCGGAGCAAAAAAGACAAACGTCCAGCTTTTGCTGCCACAGCAAAGGTGCCAGCGGGGAAAAGTAATGCTGGTCCTCATTGTCTCCTGGAACTCTTTCAAATGCCACAGACAATTTGGCCCTCTCTGCTTTCCTGCGGACTCCATCCTCAAAAGCACCTGTTTTCGCTTTCGGCAACCTCCGGAGCAAAAAAGACAAACGTCCAGCTTTTGCTGCCACAAAAAAGGTGCCAGCGGGGAAAAGTAATTCTGGTTCTCACTGCCTCCTGGAACCCTTTCAAATGCCACAGACAATTTGGCCCTCTCTGCTTTCCTGCGGACTCCATCCTCAAAAGCACCTGTTTTCGCTTTCGGCAACCTCCGGAGCAAAAAAGACAAACGTCCAGCTTTTGCTGCCACAGCAAAGGTGCCAGCGGGGAAAAGTAATGCTGGTTCTCACTGCCTCCTGGAACCCTTTCAAATGCCACAGACAATTTGGCCCTCTCTGCTTTCCTGCGGACTCCATCCTCAAAAGTACCTATTTTCGCTTTCGGCGCCCTCTGGAGCAAAAAAGACAAACGTCCAGCTTTTGCTGCCACAGCAAAGGTACCAGCGGGGAAAAGTAATGCTGGTTCTCACTGCCTCCTGGAACCCTTTCAAATGCCCCAGACAATTTGGCCCTCTCTGCTTTCCTGCGGACTCCATCCTCAAAAGCACCTATTTTCGCTTTCGGCAACCTCCGGAGCAAAAAAGACAAACGTCCAGCTTTTGCTGCCACAGCAAAGGTGCCAGCGGGGAAAAGTAATGCTGGTTCTCACTGCCTCCTGGAACCCTTTCAAATGCCACAGACAATTTGGCCCTCTCTGCTTTCCTGCGGTCTCCATCCTCAAAAGCACTTGTTTTCGCTTTCGGCATCCTACGGAGCAAAAAAGACAAACATCCAGCTTTTGCTGCCACAGCAAAGGTGCCAGCGGGGAAAAGTAATGCTGGTTCTCACTGCCTCCTGGAACCTCTTCAAATGCCCCAGACAATTTGGCCCTCTCTGCTTTCCTGCGGACTCCATCCTCAAAAGCACCTGTTTTCTCTTTCGGCAACCTCCGGAGCAAAAAAGACAAACGTCCAGCTTTTGCTGCCACAGCAAAGGTGCCAGCGGGGAAAAGTAATGCTGGTTCTCACTGCCTCCTGGAACCCTTTCAAATGCCCCAGACAATTTGGCCCTCTCTGCTTTCCTGTGGACTCCATCCTCAAAAGCACCTGTTTTCGCTTTCGGCAACCTCCGGAGCAAAAAAGACAAACATCCAGCTTTTGCTGCCACAGCAAAGGTGCCAGCGGGGAAAAGTAATGCTGGTTCTCACTGCCTCCTGGAACCTCTTCAAATGCCCCAGACAATTTGGCCCTCTCTGCTTTCCTGCGGACTCCATCCTCAAAAGCACCTGTTTTTGCTTTCGGCAACCTCCGGAGCAAAAAAGACAAACGTCCAGCTTTTGCTGCCACAGCAAAGGTGCCAGCAGAAAAAAGTAATGCTGGTTCTCACTGCCTCCTGGAACCCTTTCAAATGCCACAGACAATTTGGCCCTCTCTGCTTTCCTGCGGACTCTATCCTCAAAAGCGCCTTTTTTCACTTTCGGCGCCCTCCGGTTGTAAAAAGATAAACGTCCAGCTTT
This sequence comes from Vanellus vanellus, assembly GCF_965231255.1. NCBI lineage: Eukaryota > Metazoa > Chordata > Aves > Charadriiformes > Charadriidae > Vanellus > Vanellus vanellus. Next base: position 10,094 of record NW_028128923.1, on the reverse strand, counting down.
TGCTGCCACAGCAAAGGTGCCAGCGGGGAAAAGTAATGCTGGTTCTCACTGCCTCCTGGAACTCTTTCAAATGCCACAGACAATTTGGCCCTCTCTGCTTTCCTGCGGACTCCATCCTCAAAAGCACCTTTTTTCGCTTTCGGCAACCTCCAGAGCAAAAAAGACAAACGTCCAGCTTTTGCTGCCACAGCAAAGGTGCCAGCGGGGAAAAGTAATGCTGGTTCTCACTGCCTCCTGGAACTCTTTCAAATGCAACAGACAGTTTGGCCCTCTCTGCTTTCCTGCGGTCTCCATCCTCAAAAGCACCTGTTTTCGCTTTCGGCAGCCTCCGGAGCAAAAAAGACAAACGTCCAGCTTTTGCTGCCACAGCAAAGGTGCCAGCGGGAAAAAGTGATGCTGGTCCTCATTGCCTCCTGGAACCTCTTCAAATGCCACAGACAATTTGGCCCTCTCTGCTTTCCTGCGGTCTCCATCCTCAAAAGCACCTGTTTTCGCTTTCAGCAACCTCAGGAGCAAAAAAGACAAACGTCCAGCTTTTGCTGCCACAGCAAAGGTGCCAGCGGGGAAAAGTAATGCTGGTTCTCACTGCCTCCTGGAACCTCTTCAAATGCCCAAGACAATTTGGCCCTCTCTGCTTTCCTGCAGACTCCATCCTCAAAAGCACCTGTTTTCGCTTTCGGCAACCTCCGGACCAAAAAATCAAACGTCCAGCTTTTGCTGCCACAGCAAAGGTGCCAGCGGGGAAAAGTAATGCTGGTTCTCACTGCCTCCTGGAACCTCTTCAAATGCCCCAGACAATTTGGCCCTCTCTGCTTTCCTGCGGACTCCATCCTCAAAAGCACCTGTTTTTGCTTTCGGCAACCTCCGGAGCAAAAAAGACAAACGTCCAGCTTTTGCTGCCACAGCAAAGGTGCCAGCGGGAAAAAGTGATGCTGTTCCTCATTGCCTCCTGGAACCTCTTCAAATGCCCCAGACAATTTGGCCCTCTCTGCTTTCCTGCGGTCTCCATCCTCAAAAGCACCTGTTTTCGCTTTCAGCAACCTCAGGAGCAAAAAAGACAAACGTCCAGCTTTTGCTGCCACAGCAAAGGTGCCAGCGGGGAAAAGTGATGCTGGTCCTCATTGCCTCCTGGAACTCTTTCAAATGCCACAGACAATTTGGCCCTCTCTGCTTTCCCGCGGACTCCATCCTTAAAAGCACCTGTTTTCGCTTTCGGCAACCTCCGGAGCAAAAAAGATAAACGTCCAGGTTTTGCTGCCACAGCAAAGGTGCCAGCGGGGAAAAGTAATGCTGGTTCTCACTGCCTCCTGGAACCCTTTCAAATGCCACAGACAATTTGGCCCTCTCTGCTTTCCTGCGGACTCCATCCTCAAAAGCACCTTTTTTCGCTTTCGGCAACCTCCGGAGCAAAAAAGACAAACGTCCAGCTTTTGCTGCCACAGCAAAGGTGCCAGCGGGGAAAAGTAATGCTGGTTCTCACTGCCTCCTGGAACTCTTTCAAATGCAACAGACAATTTGACCCTCTCTGCTTTCCTGCGGACTCCATCCTCAAAAGCACCTGTTTTTGCTTTCGGCAACCTCCGGAGCAAAAAAGACAAACGTCCAGCTTTTGCTGCCACAGCAAAGGTGCCAGCGGGAAAAAGTGATGCTGGTCCTCATTGCCTCCTGGAACCTCTTCAAATGCCACAGACAATTTGGCCCTCTCTGCTTTCCTGCGGTCTCCATCCTCAAAAGCACCTGTTTTCGCTTTCAGCAACCTCCGGAGCAAAAAAGACAAACGTCCAGCTTTTGCTGCCACAGCAAAGGTGCCAGCGGGGAAAAGTAATGCTGGTCCTCATTGTCTCCTGGAACTCTTTCAAATGCCACAGACAATTTGGCCCTCTCTGCTTTCCTGCGGACTCCATCCTCAAAAGCACCTGTTTTCGCTTTCGGCAACCTCCGGAGCAAAAAAGACAAACGTCCAGCTTTTGCTGCCACAAAAAAGGTGCCAGCGGGGAAAAGTAATTCTGGTTCTCACTGCCTCCTGGAACCCTTTCAAATGCCACAGACAATTTGGCCCTCTCTGCTTTCCTGCGGACTCCATCCTCAAAAGCACCTGTTTTCGCTTTCGGCAACCTCCGGAGCAAAAAAGACAAACGTCCAGCTTTTGCTGCCACAGCAAAGGTGCCAGCGGGGAAAAGTAATGCTGGTTCTCACTGCCTCCTGGAACCCTTTCAAATGCCCCAGACAATTTGGCCCTCTCTGCTTTCCTGCGGACTCCATCCTCAAAAGAACCTATTTTCGCTTTCGGCGCCCTCTGGAGCAAAAAAGACAAACGTCCAGCTTTTGCTGCCACAGCAAAGGTACCAGCGGGGAAAAGTAATGCTGGTTCTCACTGCCTCCTGGAACCCTTTCAAATGCCACAGACAATTTGGCCCTCTCTGCTTTCCTGCGGACTCCATCCTCAAAAGCACCTGTTTTCGCTTTCGGCAACCTCCGGAGCAAAAAAGACAAACGTCCAGCTTTTGCTGCCACAGCAAAGGTGCCAGCGGGGAAAAGTAATGCTGGTTCTCACTGCCTCCTGGAACCGTTTCAAATGCCACAGACAATTTGGCCCTCTCTGCTTTCCTGCGGACTCCATCCTCAAAAGAACCTATTTTTGCTTTCGGCGCCCTCCGGAGCAAAAAAGACAAACGTCCAGCTTTTGCTGCCACAGCAAAGGTACCAGCGGGGAAAAGTAATGCTGGTTCTCACTGCCTCCTGGAACCTCTTCAAATGCCACAGACAATTTGGCCCTCTCTGCTTTCCTGCGGACTCCATCCTCAAAAGCACCTGTTTTCGCTTTCGGCAGCCTCCGGAGCAAAAAAGACAAACGTCCAGCTTTTGCTGCCACAGCAAAGGTGCCAGCGGGGAAAAGTAATGCTGGTTCTCACTGCCTCCTGGAACCCTTTCAAATGCCACAGACAATTTGGCCCTCTCTGCTTTCCTGCGGACTCCATCCTCAAAAGCACCTGTTTTCGCTTTCGGCAGCCTCCGGAGCAAAAAAGACAAACGTCCAGCTTTTGCTGCCACAGCAAAGGTGCCAGCGGGGAAAAGTAATGCTGGTTCTCACTGCCTCCTGGAACCCTTTCAAATGCCACAGACAATTTAGCCCTCTCTGCTTTCCTGCGGACTCCATCCTCAAAAGCACCTGTTTTCGCTTTCGGCAGCCTCCGGAGCAAAAAAGACAAACGTCCAGCTTTTGCTGCCACAGCAAAGGTGCCAGCGGGGAAAAGTAATGCTGGTTCTCACTGCCTCCTGGAACCCTTTCAAATGCCCCAGACAATTTGGCCCTCTCTGCTTTCCTGCGGACTCTATCCTCAAAAGCGCCTTTTTTCACTTTCGGCGCCATCCGGTGGTAAAAAGACAAACGTCCAGCTTTTGCTGCCACAGCAAAGCTGCCAGCGGGGAAAAGTAATGCTGGTCCTCACTGCCTCCTGGAACCCATTTAACTGCCAAAGACAATTTGGCCCTCTCTGCTTTCCTGCGGACTCCATCCTCAAAAGCACCTGTTTTCGCTTTCGGCAGCCTCCGGAGCAAATAAGACAAACGTCCAGCTTTTGCTGCCACAGCAAAGGTGCCAGCGGGGAAAAGTAATGCTGGTTCTCACTGCCTCCTGGAACTCCTTCAAATGCCACGGACAATTTGGCTCTCTCTGCTTTCCTGTGGACTCCATCCTCAAAAGCACCTATTTTCGCTTTCGGCAACCTCCGGAGAAAAAAGACAAACGTCCAGCTTTTGCTGCCACAGCAAAGGTGCCAGCGGGGAAAAGTAATGCTGGTTCTCACTGCCTCCTGGAACCCTTTCAAATGCCACAGACAATTTGGCCCTCTCTGCTTTCCTGCGGACTCCATCCTCAAAAGCGCCTTTTTTCACTTTCGGCGCCATCCGGTGGTAAAAAGACAAACGTCCAGCTTTTGCTGCCGCAGCAAAGGTGCCAGCGGGGAAAAGTAATGCTGGTCCTCACTGCCTCCTGGAACCTCTTTAAATGCCAAAGACAATTTGGCCCTCTCTGCTTTCCTGCGGACTCCATCCTCAAAAGCACCTGTTTTCGCTTTCGGCAGCCTCCGGAGCAAAAAAGACAAACGTCCAGCTTTTGCTGCCACAGCAAAGGTGCCAGCGGGGAAAAGTAATGCTGGTTCTCACTGCCTCCTGGAACCCTTTCAAATGCCACGGACAATTTGGCCCTCTCTGCTTTCCTGTGGACTCCATCCTCAAAAGCACCTGTTTTCGCTTTCGGCAGCCTCCGGAGCAAAAAAGACAAACGTCCAGCTTTTGCTGCCACAGCAAAGGTGCCAGCGGGGAAAAGTAATGCTGGTTCTCACTGCCTCCTGGAACCCTTTCAAATGCCCCAGACAATTTGGCCCTCTCTGCTTTCCTGCGGACTCCATCCTCAAAAGCACCTGTTTTCGCTTTCGGCATCCTCCGGAGCAAAAAAGACAAACGTCCAGCTTTTGCTGCCACAGCAAAGGTGCCAGCGGGGAAAAGTAATGCTGGTTCTCACTGCCTCCTGGAACCCTTTCAAATGCCCCAGACAATTTGGCCCTCTCTGCTTTCCTGCGGACTCCATCCTCAAAAGCACCTCTTTTTGCTTTCGGCAACCTCCGGAGCAAAAAAGACAAACGTCCAGCTTTTGCTGCCACAAAAAAGGTGCCAGCGGGAAAAAGTGATGCTGGTCCTCATTGCCTCCTGGAACCTCTTCAAATGCCACAGACAATTTGGCCCTCTCTGCTTTCCTGCGGACTCCATCCTCAAAAGCACCTGTTTTCGCTTTCAGCAACCTCAGGAGCAAAAAAGACAAACGTCCAGCTTTTGCTGCCACAGCAAAGGTGCCAGCGGGGAAAAGTAATGCTGGTTCTCACTGTCTCCTGGAACCCTTTCAAATGCCCCAGACAATTTGGCCTTCTCTGCTTTCCTGCGGACTCCATCCTCAAAAGCACCTGTTTTTGCTTTCGGCAACCTCTGGAGCAAAAAAGACAAACGTCCAGCTTTTGCTGCCACAGCAAAGGTGCCAGCGGGGAAAAGTAATGCTGGTCCTCATTGCCTCCTGGAACCTCTTCAAATGCCCCAGACAATTTGGCCCTCTCTGCTTTCCTGCGGACTCCATCCTCAAAAGCACCTGTTTTCGCTTTCAGCAACCTCAGGAGCAAAAAAGACAAACGTCCAGCTTTTGCTGCCACAGCAAAGGTGCCAGCGGGCAAAAGTAATGCTGGTTCTCACTGTCTCCTGAACCCTTTCAAATGCCCCAGACAATTTGGCCCTCTCTGCTTTCCTACGGACTCCATCCTCAAAAGCACCTGTTTTCGCTTTCGGCAACCTCCGGAGCAAAAAAGACAAACGTCCAGCTTTTGCTGCCACAGCAAAGGTGCCAGCGGGGAAAAGTAATGCTGGTTCTCACTGCCTCCTGGAACCCTTTCAAATGCCCCAGACAATTTGGCCCTCTCTGCTTTCCTGCGGTCTCCATCCTCAAAAGCACCTGTTTTCGCTTTCGGCATCCTCTGGAGCAAAAAAGACAAACGTCCAGCTTTTGCTGCCACAACAAAGGTGCCAGCGGGGAAAAGTAATGCTGGTTCTCACTGCCTCCTGGAACCCTTTCAAATGCCACAGACAATTTGGCCCTCTCTGCTTTCCTGCGGACTCCATCCTCAAAAGCACCTGTTTTCGCTTTCGGCAACCTCCGGAGCAAAAAAGACAAACGTCCAGCTTTTGCTGCCACAGCAAAGGTGCCAGCGGGGAAAAGTAATGCTGGTTCTCACTGCCTCCTGGAACCTCTTCAAATGCCCCAGACAATTTGGCCCTCTCTGCTTTCCTGCGGACTCCATCCTCAAAAGCACCTGTTTTCGCTTTCGGCAGCCTCCGGAGCAAAAAAGACAAACGTCCAGCTTTTGCTGCCACAGCAAAGGTGCCAGCGGGGAAAAGTAATGCTGGTTCTCACTGCCTCCTGGAACCCTTTCAAATGCCCCAGACAATTTGGCCCTCTCTGCTTTCCTGCGGTCTCCATCCTCAAAAGCACCTGTTTTCACTTTCGGCATCCTCCGGAGCAAAAAAGACAAACATCCAGCTTTTGCTGCCACAGCAAAGGTGCCAGCGGGGAAAAGTAATGCTGGTTCTCACTGCCTCCTGGAACCTGTTCAAATGCCCCAGACAATTTGGCCCTCTCTGCTTTCCTGCGGACTCCATCCTCAAAAGCACCTGTTTTCGCTTTCGGCAACCTCCGGAGCAAAAAAGACAAACGTCCAGCTTTTGCTGCCACAGCAAAGGTGCCAGCGGGGAAAAGTAATGCTGGTTCTCACTGCCTCCTGGAACCCTTTCAAATGCCCCAGACAATTTGGCCCTCTCTGCTTTCCTGTGGACTCCATCCTCAAAAGCACCTGTTTTCGCTTTCGGCAACCTCCGGAGCAAAAAGACAAACGTCCAGCTTTTGCTGCCACAGCAAAGGTGCCAGCGGAAAAAAGTAATGCTGGTTCTCACTGCCTCCTGGAACCCTTTCAAATGCCACAGACAATTTGGCCCTCTCTGCTTTCCTGCGGACTCTATCCTCAAAAGCGCCTTTTTTCACTTTCGGCGCCCTCCGGTTGTAAAAAGACAAACGTCCAGCTTTTGCTGCCACAGCAAAGGTGCCAGCGGGGAAAAGTAATGCTGGTTCTCACTGCCTCCTGGAACTCTTTCAAATGCCACAGACAATTTGGCCCTCTCTGCTTTCCTGCGGACTCCATCCTCAAAAGCACCTTTTTTCGCTTTCGGCAACCTCCGGAGCAAAAAAGACAAACGTCCAGCTTTTGCTGCCACAGCAAAGGTGCCAGCGGGGAAAAGTAATGCTGGTTCTCACTGCCTCCTGGAACCTCTTCAAATGCCCCAGACAGTTTGGCCCTCTCTGCTTTCCTGCGGTCTCCATCCTCAAAAGCACCTGTTTTCGCTTTCGGCAGCCTCCGGAGCAAAAAAGACAAACGTCCAGCTTTTGCTGCCACAGCAAAGGTGCCAGCGGGAAAAAGTGATGCTGGTCCTCATTGCCTCCTGGAACCTCTTCAAATGCCACAGACAATTTGGCCCTCTCTGCTTTCCTGCGGTCTCCATCCTCAAAAGCACCTGTTTTCGCTTTCAGCAACCTCAGGAGCAAAAAAGACAAACGTCCAGCTTTTGCTGCCACAGCAAAGGTGCCAGCGGGGAAAAGTAATGCTGGTTCTCACTGCCTCCTGGAACCTCTTCAAATGCCCAAGACAATTTGGCCCTCTCTGCTTTCCTGCGGACTCCATCCTCAAAAGCACCTGTTTTCGCTTTCGGCAACCTCCGGACCAAAAAATCAAACGTCCAGCTTTTGCTGCCACAGGAAAGGTGCCAGCGGGGAAAAGTAATGCTGGTTCTCACTGCCTCCTGGAACCTCTTCAAATGCCCCAGACAATTTGGCCCTCTCTGCTTTCCTGCGGACTCCATCCTCAAAAGCACCTGTTTTTGCTTTCGGCAACCTCCGGAGCAAAAAAGACAAACGTCCAGCTTTTGCTGCCACAGCAAAGGTGCCAGCGGGAAAAAGTGATGCTGGTCCTCATTGCCTCCTGGAACCTCTTCAAATGCCTCAGACAATTTGGCCCTCTCTGTTTTCCTGCGGTCTCCATCCTCAAAAGCACCTGTTTTCGCTTTCAGCAACCTCAGGAGCAAAAAAGACAAACGTCCAGCTTTTGCTGCCACAGCAAAGGTGCCAGCGGGGAAAAGTAATGCTGGTTCTCACTGCCTCCTGGAACTCTTTCAAATGCAACAGACAGTTTGGCCCTCTCTGCTTTCCTGCGGACTCCATCCTCAAAAGCACCTGTTTTCGCTTTCGGCAACCTCCGGAGCAAAAAAGACAAACGTCCAGCTTTTGCTGCCACAGCAAAGGTGCCAGCGGGGAAAAGTAATGCTGGTTCTCACTGCCTCCTGGAACCTCTTCAAATGCCACAGACAATTTGGCCCTCTCTGCTTTCCTGCGGTCTCCATCCTCAAAAGCACCTGTTTTCGCTTTCAGCAACCTCAGGAGCAAAAAAGACAAACGTCCAGCTTTTGCTGCCACAGCAAAGGTGCCAGCGGGGAAAAGTAATGCTGGTTCTCACTGCCTCCTGGAACCTCTTCAAATGCCCCAGACAATTTGGCCCTCTCTGCTTTCCTGCGGACTCCATCCTCAAAAGCACCTGTTTTTGCTTTCGGCAACCTCCGGAGCAAAAAAGACAAACGTCCAGCTTTTGCTGCCACAGCAAAGGTGCCAGCGGGAAAAAGTGATGCTGGTCCTCATTGCCTCCTGGAACCTCTTCAAATGCCACAGACAATTTGGCCCTCTCTGCTTTCCTGCGGTCTCCATCCTCAAAAGCACCTGTTTTCGCTTTCAGCAACCTCCGGAGCAAAAAAGACAAACGTCCAGCTTTTGCTGCCACAGCAAAGGTGCCAGCGGGCAAAAGTGATGCTGGTCCTCATTGCCTCCTGGAACTCTTTCAAATGCCACAGACAATTTGGCCCTCTCTGCTTTCCTGCGGACTCCATCCTCAAAAGCACCTGTTTTCGCTTTCGGCAACCTCCGGAGCAAAAAAGACAAACGTCCAGCTTTTGCTGCCACAAAAAAGGTGCCAGCGGGGAAAAGTAATGCTGGTTCTCACTGCCTCCTGGAACCTCTTCAAATGCCACAGACAATTTGGCCCTCTCTGCTTTCCTGCGGTCTCCATCCTCAAAAGCACCTTTTTTCGCTTTCGGCAGCCTCCGGAGCAAAAAAGACAAACGTCCAGCTTTTGCTGCCACAGCAAAGGTGCCAGCGGGGAAAAGTAATGCTGGTTCTCACTGCCTCCTGGAACCCTTTCAAATGCCACAGACAATTTGGCCCTCTCTGCTTTCCTGCGGACTCCATCCTCAAAAGCACCTGTTTTCGCTTTCGGCAACCTCCGCAGCAAAAAAGACAAACGTCCAGCATTTGCTGCCACAGCAAAGGTGCCAGCGGGGAAAAGTAATGCTGGTCCTCATTGCCTCCTGGAACCTCTTCAAATGCCACAGACAATTTGGCCCTCTCTGCTTTCCTGCGGTCTCCATCCTCAAAAGCACCTGTTTTCGCTTTCGGCAACCTCCGGAGCAAAAAAGACAAACGTCCAGCTTTTGCTGCCACAGCAAAGGTGCCAGCGGGGAAAAGTAATGCTGGTTCTCACTGCCTCCTGGAACCTCTTCAAATGCCACAGACAATTTGGCCCTCTCTGCTTTCCTGCGGACTCCATCCTCAAAAGCACCTGTTTTCGCTTTCGGCAACCTCCGGAGCAAAAAAGACAAACGTCCAGCTTTTGCTGCCACAGCAAAGGTGCCAGCGGGGAAAAGTAATGCTGGTTCTCACTGCCTCCTGGAACCCTTTCAAATGCCCCAGACAATTTGGCCCGCTCTGCTTTCCTGCGGACTCCATCCTCAAAAGCACCTGTTTTTATTTTCGGCAACCTCAGGAGCAAAAAAGACAAACGTCCAGCTTTTGCTGCCACAGCAAATGTGCCAGCGGGAAAAAGTGATGCTGGTCCTCATTGCCTCCTGGAACCTCTTCAAATGCCCCAGACAATTTGGCCCTCTCTGCTTTCCTGCGGTCTCCATCCTCAAAAGCACCTGTTTTCGCTTTCGGCAACCTCCGGAGCAAAAAAGACAAACGTCCAGCTTTTGCTGCCACAGCAAAGGTGCCAGCGGGGAAAAGTAATGCTGGTTCTCACTGCCTCCTGGAACCTCTTCAAATGCCCCAGACAATTTGGCCCTCTCTGCTTTCCTGCGGTCTCCATCCTCAAAAGCACCTTTTTTCGCTTTCGGCAGCCTCCGGAGCAAAAAAGACAAACGTCCAGCTTTTGCTGCCACAGCAAAGGTGCCAGCGGGGAAAAGTAATGCTGGTTCTCACTGTCTCCTGGAACCCTTTCAAATGCCCCAGACAATTTGGCCCTCTCTGCTTTCCTACGGACTCCATCCTCAAAAGCACCTTTTTTCACTTTCGGCGCCCTCCGGTGGTAAAAAGACAAACGTCCAGCTTTTGCTGCCGCAGCAAAGGTGCCAGTGGGGAAAAGTAATGCTGGTTCTCACTGCCTCCTGGAACTCTTTCAAATGCC